>NC_140301.1:23749190-24351690 GCF_964211825.1 Aythya ferina
AGCTCTAAGAAATCTAAGGAAAACATATCTTCATTTCTTTAATTTCTCAATATTGCTAATCTAAGTTTCTATTTAAATAGGCATATTTTTGTTCATTTGAAAACAATTTCAGTTTGGCAGATCCAAGTATTTTATTTCAGTAAGGCAATACTGAAATACAAAATTCTGATTACTTGCAGGAAGATGTTCTACTAGATGTTCTAGATGTTCTGGCTTTTTGATGTCCTAACTGATGGAATGAGTAACAATGACACATTTTTTTCGCATTATAAATTATATTCTGAGAAAAAGCCAGTGTAGGTTTTTCCATTCCCTGAGAACTTTGAGTTAATTTACGCTTTAGACAAATTTCTATTTATGATGTCTGTGTGCAAGCCTGTCTGTGGAGGAAAATAACAAATTCTTGAATATTCTAAACTACTTAGAGTACCATATGTTGCTTTGTCTGCATATGATTTTAGTTTCAGTAAAAGAGGTAATTACAACCATATTTATAGTATAAATATCTACAAATAGATGCTCAGTTTTAATTTTGCAACACAAGAAAAAAAAATAAAAATCAGTATTGTTCTTTGGTTTTGTAAGCAAGTGCAGATAATAAAAAGCACTGCTAAAGTTTAAGTAGTAATTTTAATTAAGAGCAAATTGTCAAGAGGGATCGTACAGGTGTGTATTTTTGAAAGACTACTTTATCAAAACTGTACTTTTAATTTAAGGGAAAAAATAAATGCCTTTTAAAATTATATTTTGAATGAAAATTTGTTTGCAAATACTTAGTCATTTTGTTTTCAATGTTCTTTTGGGTTTCTTAGGGATAAGGGAAAGATAACCATGTCTGTATTTTAACATCAGAATTCAAAGATTTGATATCATATTTGTTATAATTAACTGTAATGAATTATGTTGTGTTTCATGTGAATTATATTCTATGCTCTGGAGACTCTTTCTATGCACCATATATTTATTTTGAATGGTGTCTCATGTGTATGGCTTTTTACTGCATTTGAGCCCACTGACAGTTTGGGGGAATCCAGTCATTTTGCAGATATGAGGCTAGTTGATTGAGCAGTCTTTCATGATTTAGTTAATACCATATACTTTTAATAATTTGGTTTTACCAATGTATGCATATTTATTAAAGTACTATTTGGAAAATATGAATTATTTATATTATTTAACCACTATTAGGCTGCCAGCTAAGCACAGACCCTTCACTGACTGCACAAACACTTCTCTTTCATCTTTTCTGCCTTCTTTCCTTTGCAGTTTTGTGCCCTCAAGGTCACAATACTCTCCACTTCCATCCCTGGCTGTATTTATTCCAGTTCAGAGGGCCACTCCACTGCACTTGTTGCAATTCTTTGAGCAGCAAGGTAGCTGCAACTGTTATCAGTGTATTTTTTTGCTTGGCTCCTGCCTTCAGCCTTGTTTATCACTTCTTTTTCTCCCCTCCTGCCCACCCCAGCATACTTCCTCCCTCCCCCCTCTGCCCTCCTCATCCACACTCTTGTACGGCAGGATTTTGTCCTAAAGAAGGCAAGTTTTCATAAGGTTAATTGCAAGATTAAAATCGTTAAGGTTAAAATTGAGGCAATAAGAAAGACATCACAGTAGCAAAGAGCAAGGATCGTTCTTTCAACATTCGTGAAAATCATAAATGCAGTTGCACACTGCTTTCCCCTATAGGCAATAGATGGCAGCATCTGCCAGTACTGCATTGCATCAGGAGGAGCTGATTATAGGAGCAAAACTGCAGCAAGCTTTTCAGCGAAGACTTTGACAAGCAAAAATCATTATGGATTAACTCCCTTACCATTAAAGTTAGTTGCATAACTCTCAGTGTCTTTATAGAGAAGGGTTGATCCATACCTTTGAATATCAAGGCCACTTCCCCGCTAAGGCAACCACATGCTATTCTACCTTAGAATCAGATAGGTATGACTGGTATTTCTCCCATTAGTGCTCAAGAAAGGTTGTTCCATGTCTCTTTAATGTAATGAAATTTTATCTGAAAAATGCACTTAAATTGCTTTTTATTGCTAAATGAATTAAAATCAGTGTCACAATGAACCAAGTGCCCCCAAAACAAGGAAGAGATGAACACAGACAATATTTAGCAGTGAAATGGTCTAAGGAAGAAGTGCCTGCCGGGTCAGATTTTTTTTTTTGTACCTTTACTTTGAGCAGACTATTAACATTGGTTTGAAGGTGTTCTCCAGCACTGAAACTGCTTAATTTTCTTTGTTTCAGAACAACTATTACTGTGTTCATATTTACAAATGAAAATCAGTTACCTAAAGAGAACACTGAAAGAGAAGGCTGGCAGGTGATCCTGTTATTTCATGTAGAACCATGCATCATTTCATACAAGAGGAAATGCACCCTAGATATGGGTAAGAATAACAGAATAAATTAGGTTGGAAGGGATCTGTTGATGTCATCAAGTCCAACTCCTTGTTCAAAGCAGAGCCAACATTGATATGAGATCAGCTTGCTCAGAGCCTTTTCAACACAAGTTTTGAAAAATTCAGTAGTTGTTATTCCCCAGGCTCTTTGAGAAGAGAAAGAGGACAGATGAAAATAAAATAAAATAAAATAAAATAAAATAAAATAAAATAAAATAAAATAAAATAAAATAAAATAAAATAAAATAAAATAAAATAAAATAAATAATTATTTTTTATTTTATAAAAAATAAAAATAATGTATCTCAGACAGGTATAGTGCAAGTTTTACTAACAGTGTTTGTGTGTGTACAAGGGCACATATTCCCTCTCTTTCATGTAGGAGACCTTGTTTCACAGAAATAAATAAAAATAAATAAAAAATAAAAAGTAAAAAAATAAATCACTGTATAACCATAAAGCTGAAAAAAATAAATGTAAAGATTTGTGAGTAATAAATTTAAAGTCGTGAGTCACAGACTGTGCTTTGTCCTTTTGTTTGTTACTGCTTGATATTGCAATGGGTAAAAGTTCTCTGAAATACTAAATGAAAAATAAGCTACATTTTTAGTGCTAGAAAATGCATGTTTTTCCTTTCCCAATGGGAATACTATTTTCTTAATAAGTTCCACAACTTTCACAAGTATTTTAGATGTACTTAGAACAAACACTGAAATTAAATTGAAGTACTCAGTTGACAGAATAAAACTCATTGAGCAGTTGTTTGGTATAAAACACAACTTACAGATTTTATTACAGTCAAGCAAGAGTGTATTAAATACACTGTAAAGTAAAAAGTTTCTGTCCTTCAACTATGTAAAAGTCATTGTAAATTGAAATTTATTCATAAATACAATGAAATTAAATGGAAAACTTTTTGGTTTTTGGTTTTGGTTTTGGTTTTGTTTGTTTGTTTGTTTGTTTTAGGAATCATTTTATTAGTGACAGGTACTGTCAGTTTGCCTTTACTGCTTTATCTTGCACAAACTCTCACAACCTCCAAATTATCCCAACCTTACCTTTAAAGCACAGATTAAATGTAGGTAATTATTGAGATGTTATGGAAGATATGGAAATGAAAGCAAAGGGTTTGCAAGAGAGAGATGATGGGAGGTATTTGTTTCTTATTCTTTAAATTTGTTTCTTATTCTTTAAATTACATAAAAGGTTTAGAAGAGGAATCAGTAAAATGAAGTCAAGAGGTTCTGCAAAGGAATAGTAAAAATATTGAAATAAATTTGATTTATTTTTTTTTAGTAAATAAGAATTGCATGTGTTTATATTTTGTGAGAGATATCTCGGTCACTCCAATGAACTGACAGAGCTTAGAGGATAGGATTAGAATTCAGCCAGGGGAAAGTGAGATTCAGATGGATGCAAATTCTGAGGATGTTAAAAACCTGTTGATTTTGAAAGAGCAGCTTCTAGAGTTCATTTTTAAAGGTGCATTAGAGTGGTGTATAGGTGCAAGCTGCCCAGAGAATTAAGATGGGACTAGGACAATTGCCAAGTGCTACTACTGAGTTGAAATAATAGCAAGGAAAATGGTGAACAATATCAGAATGTAAAAGATGTAATGAATTCCTGAGGCTCTGCAGGATTCTCACCTGAGCCTTACATGGCTTTGCAGAGTAATAAAGAGAACAGAAGAGTATACAACATATCGAAAAGCTTACAAAGTCTGAGATGAACGCTTGCTCTGCTTGTCCTGGGCATGCCCATTGTGAGTTGGGTACTTGCAGACAGACAGAAATGGTACGGCTGATGGGGTGCAGCACTGGTGGCAGACAGGCAGACAGGCTTTTGTTGCGAACAGCCTCTCTGACTACAGCAACACTTATTGAAGGCCACATTTAGAAAATGACTGTTATTTTTTAGTGAATCAATCATTTCTCTTTCAAAATATCCAGTGAATCACTGGGTACTTGAGATCTAGAACTTGAAGTATTAGACATGTCTCAGTATATCTACAGAAAAAGAGAGAAAAATAATCTAACTACAAAAATTCTATACTCTCTGAAGTTGGATGAAGTAAAATGTTGAGTCATTCCTTAATTTTGTAGGTAGAAATATGTGCAAGATAGGTGACTTTGAAAGCTGGAAAGTAATTAGATCTTCAAGAGAAAAGTACACTAGGTGTTGTGTATGCAAAAGCTTTCTTTTGTCTTCATTAAATTTAGGTATGTCAGACCATGATTTTAAGCTAAATTAATTCAGAAATTCATAATGTTCCAACACCTAGTGTATGTGAATTGTCCTGTATATTAAAATGAATAAGTGCGTAAATTGTCTGCCTTTATAAACTTGTCTGCCTTTATAAATTCTACATCAGAAATGTCCAAAGGTTAATTATTGAGAGGTAAGTATTTAAATAACTGAGATTTCAAGGACTTTAAAAATGTCATATAATGAGTTTACTTTCTCTGATGCCCAGTATGAATGTTTTGTTTGACATGCATTACATTAGCAGTATCAGAGAGCAGCAGCGTGCTTAGCAATCTAGGTCCTTTATAGTAACTTCTTGAGACAGTCAAACAAACCACTGCCAGTATTTTCCTTCTCTCAGTGTACTGTAATTCTTTGGTGTCTGTATATAATTTATGAGGAGGAGAAAGCCATTCTGTCAGCACCCTTGTAGTCAGATAAAATAAATGAGTTCTGCTTTTCCAGACACATTTTGTACTAAGATGGTTATTTAACAGTATACAGCAAATAAAATACAAAGACAAGAACACGGTCAACACAAATGTTCTTTTTGCCCTGCTTCTTTTTCATCAGTGTCCAGTAACAGGTGCTTAGGGAAAAGGTATATAGGAAACCAGGAATATTTATCTTTTCTCTGGCACACACTCACAGACCAGAGAAATGCATACTGCACTGTAGATGTTCCCTAACCTGAAGATCGAATTTGTACTGACTTGTTTCATAGCCACTGGCTGAGTGCTGATTCCATTTCAAAATATGGAAAGATGCAATATTAATAATTATTATAAGCAATACTTTGAAATCAGAAATACTTTTAACTTCATCCTCTAGCAATGAGTTTCACATTTTAATAGTGTAAACTATCTATAATACATGAAAAATCTATGTATACTGTTCATTTGACATCTGCTACCTTGGATGTCCTGTACTTTATGCATAGCAAGAGGTAGATAACTTTCTTCACTTACTTATTCTGCGCCATTCTTAACAGTGCAATCCATTGGACTGCAGAAGGCCACATCTTCACTACAAGAATGACAAGCAGTTTGCATGAGCTGCAAAAGATAATTAGTATTTATTGTAAATATTATAACCTACACTACAGCATATCTCATAGCAATAGAACTGGAGGCAGTTCATAACCCCATCCCTGACTTTGGTTGGATTATTATGTAAAACAATTTTCCCAGCTGGAAGTCAGTCCATTGAGAAGCGATTAGTTCACAATTCAATTTTCAGGATCATGACATAGAAAACACTATGGTAACATTTCCTTGGATGCCCTTCAAGAAGCTTAACAGGCAGGGAAATGCACCCTAATGGAAGACTTCATAGACTTCTGAGTAAACAAGGAACACTTTTTTCCCCAAGTTTTTAATTTTCACCTTGTTTGTAAATGAAAACTTTATCATTATTTTTACATCTAATTTATTCTTATAATTCAGGACTTCCCCCTCCTCCCCCCATTTCCCTCTATCCACCCAGATAACTCAGCAACTCTGAAAAAAATATATCAAAATGTTAAGGAATATAACAGATTTGTTTGGCTGCACACTCTGTTTGGGGAAAACAGAATTACAGGCAAGAGACCAGGAAGCAACGATTTCTGGTAATGGGTAAACTTCAGTGGCTGATAACAGCTCTGAAATACTGAATAATCATAATGCATAATCATATGGGTAGCTGTCAGAACACAATGAAAGGATATATCGTACCTTCAGAAATACATAAATTATCCATGTGGAAGATTTCTAAATAGTTCTGTAATATTGCTGTCATATAAGATAACTCCAAACAATAGTAGTGTGCAGGAGTACTTGAAATAATTGTTTTAAAAATCTCTCTTCCATTTAGTTATGTAATGTCATATATATTTCTTTTATTTGTCTAGTATTCTCTGGAATTATTCCCTGTTCAATTCTTGGAAACAGTACCATGGCTATTCCAATTCTTATTTTAGATTTTACTAATCTAAAACAAAAATATTACAAAAGTTTTGTTTAGACCCTAAATGGTATTCACCAGGGATTTTTTGTTTGTTTGTTTTTTTCACTATTAATACTACATGCAAATCTTCTTGCAGAAGGTCTAAGGAGGGAGAGAGGCCAACAGTCACTGATATAGCTGTAGCCTTAGCGTGGATTAATTGCTACATTTAACTTAGCTAAAGGACAGTAATATTTTTGAAAACTTAGAAAATCTGGGAAGAGCTAAAAATCTCTCTTCCGTTTACAACTGACTTTGATAACCAGAAGACAGTAAAGTGAATGAAAAAAAAAAAAAAAGAGAGAGAGAGAAACAGGAAATTATTAAATATTTATTTTCCTAAGACTATATATTTGGGGGGGGAGGGGGTTGTTTTCGCTTAGTTTCACATGTTTCTACATTGGGAAAAAAAAAAAAAAAAAAAATCACTATCACAGATGTGAATAAGAAATGAGTTTATTTATTTGGTTTGAATCACTTCCACTACTCTGTATGACAAATGTTTGTAAACATTTAGACTTTGTGGAGAAATTTAATGAAAGTTATAAAAATGGTTTTAATCTCAGGTGTCAATGAAAAGTATAGACTTTTGCTGATAAACTTGCAGGCAGAAATTGGCCTTACTGGAAAATGCTATAGTAGAACATCATGTATCTCCAGTCACTGTCAACAAAAGCCTCTCGTGTCATACAGTGTTGCTCAGTGTCTCCACCTCTGTGAGGGCGGCTATGAATCTTAGGAGCCCTCGACAATAAATACGCACAGAAATGGAGTCTGGAAAGATTAGAGTGAACCACAGAGAAAAATGCGCTCATACAACCAATGAGGCCCTACAAAAACACATTTTGAATATGCTAGATCGTAGACATTTTTGATTTTCTATGAAGCTCAATTTTCTCCATAGACAAAGAGCTAAATGAAAACCAGATAACATTTCAATCTTCTTTCAAAAAACAGTTTCAGCTGAAAAATGAGAACTACCTGCAAACTAGATGCAAAAATAAATAAATAAAAACGTGTAAAACCAAAAAGTACATTGATGAGAGTAATAACCTAGGATCCCTGTGCAGATCACAGGAGATTCTTATGTGGGGTGATCAAGAGGTGATTAAACACCTGAAATCTTAATCTTCCATTTCCTTTTTTTTGTTTGTTTTTGTTTGTTTTGCTTTTTACTTTGTTGTTGTTGTTGTTTTAAAGTCTGTTTTCTATTTTGATTTCTTTTCTCTCAAAGTTTCTTTTCAATCAGTCTATTCCAAGTTCAAAATACAGTCGTTTACAGCTATGTTGTGTTTCCTATTATAATCCGAGAACCTACTATGTCATTGAAGAAGAGAGGGAACAATCAACTCCTTAAATTTTGTTGTGGAACTAAGACAAAATGCAAGGCTCAATGTTCTCTAATTTACATGAGACTCTGTCTCTAGCCAGCAATTTATTATAGGCCAAACACGCATTTCTGGTCTTTTCTGCTCTAAAATTTGTCAATTTCTGCCAGTAGAAAAAAAAAAAAATAATAATATCTGGATTCATCCCTTCACCAATTGAAACTTAATTGTGAATGGAAAAAAATACATCATTATGTTATAGAGAAAGCTGTCTGTGGAGACTTGCAGAAAGAACTAGCCTTGCTGATTGTGTAGATGATAAAATGGCAGACAGAGTTCAATTTAGATAAATGTGTTGTGTTCTACATGGGGAAAAAACACCTAACTATATTTTTGCAAAGATGAGCTATGAACAAGCTATTGCTAGTCAGATAAGAGACCTCAGAATTATAATAGGTCTTAAAGAACATCAGAACATCAATTCTCAGTGACAAGTTAAAAAGACAGTCTGAATGTTAGGAAGATTAGTAGAGACCAAAGCAGAAAGTCTAATTATAGACTGACTGCGGAAATCAGTAATGTGCCTATCAGGAGCTATAAAACATAAAGACATAACCTTTGAAAGCATTGCACTATGGATCAAGAGATGTTTTTGGTAGCCCTGTTCTCATAGTTCTTTCCTACACACACAGTTGTCGACTTTGCTTTGGTGCACTATGTCACGTGCCTTACAATCAGTCTTACATGGATGCACTGCTGTGCCCAGCAACATCATTTAGGTTCTGTACCATTATTTTACTTCAAGATAGAGCAGCTGAGCTGCCATCCAACAAATTACTAGATGGACCAGTTGTCTTTCATGGTTGGAGTCATAACTCTCAAAGTACATATTGGTAATGCTGTCACTCAAACACACTGGTACTCTCCTTGACGGTTTAGGGAATTTTAAAAACTAGTTTGTATATATTATTTAAGATTTTTTTTTTTCAGTGAAATTTACTTCCTATGTGGATAGAAGCAAAATAAACAGAATAGCATTATTACTAAACAGAAGTATTCCTAAACAGAATATTTCCATTTTCTCTCAAATTAAGTATTTTTATACTATCACAATTATCTCTCAGGCCTAAAATATTTGCTTATGAAAAATAATTCTGAATGTCCTAAATTTTGATAAGGAGTAATGCTTGAAAGTAACATTTTAAATTATTTAAATGCATAAAAATATGTTCAATTTCCTTCTCAGCTTCACTTACAGGGTCCTGTGGGTTTAGGGCTTTTGTGAGTTTTTGTTTTTCTTTTTCTTTTTCTTTTTCTTTTTTTTTTTGTATAATTTTTTACAATAAATCTGGCAATGGTTTAGCAGTTTTACACTTTGCCCACTAGAGGGACTTTATGGGAGACTTTCTGCAACATGGAATGATATATGTAATGCCTGGTTATGTTCTTCTGAAGTTCTTCTGGATGTATTTTTCTCTTTCCAGGCTGCAGCTATGAAAATACACCTTAAAAGTGTAGAAAACATGCAAAAAATCTGAATAAAAGAAAAGGAAAAAGAAAAAAGAAAAAAAAAAAAAAGAACAACAGCAACAAAAAAGCTTTCTTAGTCTTTCTAAAGCAAATAAAGAACCCAGGCCTATGCACATTTAAAGACACAATTTTAACATTATTCCACTATTTATCTCTGTTAGCAATGCTAGGTTTTTGCCTAAGTATTTTTTTCTTGTATTACCTTAAGTTAACACGGAAAAGAAGCTTGTCATGCTTTGAAAATCCTATACTGTGCACCATGTGGACCTCCATGTGGAGGTCATTGTTAATATATAATTAGAATCTACATTTACAAGGGGAAGGTATATCCCTGTCTGTAGATATATCAAAGCATTCATATCTTACCATATATATATGTATATATATATATTATTACACTATAGAACCTTGAATCTCAGTAATCTGACTGTTCCAGATGATCTTAGAATGATCATGATCTGTCATTATATAACCAGCATTACAAAGGCAAATATAATTTGCCAATCATATCAGTGTTATTACTTACAAAATAAAATCATTGTATAAGGCTTCACTGAAACCAAGTTTAGCATACAGCATGTAGTTCTTATTGCTGATACTGAGAACAGACTAATTAAACCTGAAAGAAACATGAAGAAGGGACCTTGGTTGTGATTACCAAAATGATGACTTTCTCATGACCAAAAAGAGACTAAGTTTAGCTTACAAATTATTGAGTAGGGAGTTGACTGATATCTCTAAATAAACAAAAGAGAAAACATTTACGGTAGGAATTATTTAAGTCAATATATTTAACATAGAACCTCTGCTGTAGTTCTATTGAATGTTATGTTCTGCTTTTTTATTAAACACACAATACAGTTTAACTGAGCTTTGCAAGACCATATCTCAGAGAAACATGGCAATGCATAGGCCTATTTACTATGATCGGGCTCCTCCCAGAGTAAATTGTTAGTGTGGTACTTAGTCTAATTATAAAGTACAAACTATAGTATCCGGAACGCTGGTTTTCAGTGCACAGAATACTTACTATCTCTTTGTACCAGATGACTTTCAGACAGAGCGTCACAATCTGCATTTCCAAATACTAATCCAAACAAGAGTGAGCTTTAAAAAGTTCCTTATGCTTTGTTACAGTGTTATGCTCTTGTTGGAGTGAGCCAGCAGTGGGATTTTTCTGCTTTGCTGATTTGGGCCAGCAAAACTGCAGTTTATGTTCAGTTTCACTCCTCTCAATCTTATATCAAATACCTTTTCAGTAAATAGAGTTACACCGTGTATTTTAATGTTATATACACATTCTTTTTCACTAAAAGATTTTTTCAATTTTATTGACAAAAAATGTGTTAGACTTCAACTTTAGTTCCACCTAACCAGATTTGGCAATAAAATTTGTATCTTTATCATTTTAATTAAACATTATCCCTATTACCTTTCCAAAATAACTTAGATGATATAATTATGACTGGTGGTTCGACCATCTCTGGATGATCAGCAGCACACTACAATCTTTTTAAGAAAAGAATTGAAAAGAACAAGACTGAAATGCATTCCTATTCATCTACATAAGTAAGTAGTAAGCTAGTTTTAGTTGGATATATATAATGATTAATAACATTCTTGTATTATATGCCTAAAAGATTTTTTAGATCTTTTTATGATCTTTTTATGTAGATATTCTGCTGATGTGCATGTTTGACATAACGTGCGTGCTCTCGCTAACATTCACTGTTAAATGCTTGGAGAAACAAAGGCACTTTTCCACAAGAGGGGGCTAATGCTCCTTACTAAGTGAAGCTTCCTCAGAAGCCTGAAAGTTTGGCATACCCCTTCCAAGTGATAATTTTTAATTTAACAATTCTTTCTCATTTAGCTGGACCCTTTATGAGGTACAAGAAAGACAGACAGTCAGGGAAGCTACCAGCTTCTCCACTGGTGAGAGCAGTGAGACCATTGTGAATGAGAGAGAAAGTATTCAGTTTCCAACAGAATTTACACATGAATTGTTTCTATAAAATGAGAACCTCTGGGCGTAACCACATCATAGTCATTAGATCTTTTCAAAACCAACACTCAGTAATAATAATTTGCTAAGAAAACCTAGCTTAATTCCTCAGAGCTTACACAGCTGTTCAACATACAGCAAGGGGTGAAAACTCCAGCAATGAAAGTTTTATTACCTCAAAAAATGATGGAGATTCAAAACTTATTTCTTCCTGAACTTTTGATCTTAATTAACCAAGTAGTAAAAAGTCAAGATTTCCCATGGAATTCACATTTTGTTCATAATGTATCATCAAATTAAAAAATAAATCACATTTCATCAGAGTAAAAATAAAAGAAAAACTATTTCAAACAAAATCTGTCTAAAAGCTGACTGGAGACCCATGCCCTCTTTGTTGTGACAGTTATAAATTCTTAGACTCATGATAAATTCTTTCTTCTGCTATTATTACTTTAGTTATTCTATCATTAGTATTTGCATTATCTTTTCATTAGAGATAAGGTTATGGTTTCTTTCTCCTAAATCAGGACTATAATGGTGAGAAAGGGCTTTGATATTTCTAACATGGCAATTTGTATGAGTTTGTACAAGCTTGAAGGCTTGAAGGCCCATGTCTGACTAATTTAAGGATACATTGATGGCTTAGTTAAAAAGTACATTTAGAAAAATGTGCTAAATAAGCAGTATTTGCTACTGAACATCTTAATAGGTCTTGAATAGTTCTTGAACACCTAGTTTAATGTATATAGTCCATTTTCCTTTTCTCATATAGACTAGGACAGAATTGAGGCGCAGAATTGAGGCGCAGAATTGAGGTGCAGAATTGAGGCGCAGAATTGAGGCGCTTCCAAACAAGACGTCTTCTGCGGAGGAAGTTCTATGGTGCACAGCATATCCAAGCCACAGTTGGCATCTCAAGCTCTCATCTCCATTTGACTGGCTCATAAAGTTGGCAGTATGCATACAGTTGTTAAACTATCCTTTCTGCACTCTTTATCCCTAATGTCTCATCTGTGGTGGTTTGCAAAGGAGTTTCTGTGCTTGCAGGGATACGTTACATTAGTTTTGTGGCAATGCAATTTAGTTTTGGAAGTTGTCTTGCCCTTTTCTACATCTGTAGCCTCTTTCCTGCATCCAGAGGAGAAGCTGTGAAGCTTGACGTTACAAATCTCTTATGCAGAATATAAACCCCACAAAGTTAAGGTAGTTGTTCATCTTGGACGGGGTACGTTTGAATCCAAAACTCACCTTTAGGATAGAAGAAAGGTATTAAGCTCTTTCTGTTAATAGGAACGTGAGTCTTTCTGCCTGGAGCACAATTCAACAGAGCAGTCAACCATTTCTTTAGCTTTGAAGATGCTGAAATGGACCCTGGGTTAAAAAGAACCAGTTCCCAGCTTGCCTCGAAAGGTAGTTGTTTAGTGCTAAAATGTGAGTTTCCTTTCTGGTACGTGAACATCCTAGCCTTAAGATTTTCAGTACTCAGTCGCGGTCCCCAGACTCTCATGTTTTGAGAGGGATTGTACTCCCCTTACCTAATGTGGGAATCCCGTTTTTGTGCCTCAAGGGTCAATGGTGTAAGGCACTTAGAAATCATTGCGGATTGTGGTTGTTGTCAATTGCCACGGAAATTAAGGCCATGCAAGTATCTTCTACTCCTTCTTCTTCCCTTTCATTTGTTGTCTAGTTACTACTCAATATTACACATTTGGTGAGATGTCCTAAAAAAAGCATTACATCCTAATGTTAACAACTCTTGTTTTTTCTTTCTCTAGGTCTGCCAGTAGCTGACAAGGTAGAAAGATGACCTCTTCTCTTTCACTCTTGTGAAGTTAGAGGCAGTGCCCATTTAAACTGTGGCTGAGGCTCTGTGATGGTGCAAGTCTATCTTACTCCTTCAAATTCAGTGATGCTGCCGGAGTTTTCAGTAATGAACTTTGAAGGATTCAACCACTCTAAATCTTTTGGACAGTGGCAATTATCTGAAAACATTCCTACAGGTTTATCTTCTTCGTCTACGTTTGTTTGCTCTCTCCATCTCATTCAAAGCAGTCAGGACTGATTTGCTTCCCCCTTCTCTGGAAATTTGCACTAGGAACCATTGTTAGAATCAGAATCCTGATCTGAGAGCACGATGAAAAATGTTGCACTCCAACTTGGACATTGGAGAGGAAAATGTTCATGTATATGTCAGTATGGTACTCAAACGGCTGCTTACACCTTTTAACTTTTAAACCTGAGAAGCAACGGGTAGTTCCTACGTTGCCCTCGGGGATAGTGTACTCTTCTGTACTTTGCTTCTATACAAACAGCTCAAAATTTTAAAGTCATGTTGTCGTTCATACCACCAAACAACCTTGCACGGCATTACACGTTCCCCTCCCAGATAGATCTTGCCCTGAATGCAAGACCAGACAAGGAAATAATGCCGGCACGTAAAACTAACTCGTAAATACATCTCTTTTTGGCTTTTTTTGTTTTGTTTTGTTTTGATGCTTTGTGGGGCTTAGCTGTACTTCAGTGAGAAGAATGTCTTCTGGTGTGAACTGAAATTATACCTCTATGCCACAATGTCCCTCTATTTATTTTTTTTTTTGGTGGGGGGGGGTTGGAGAGAGGAGAGGAGGGTGTTGATAATTCCTTGTGGACACCTGAAGGAGTTGCAAAATAATAAAATTTAGGTGAAGGAAAAGTTCCTTCTCTTAATTTTTGTCGTTGTTGTTTTTCTTTTCCATCTGGTCGTAAAATGAAGGTCCCATTTTCTGGCTTTTGGCAGAATGCAAGTGTGCTGAAACCGTTCACGTTATGTAGACTGTATTTGTCTGAAATAATAATATCATACCTATAGTCTGCTGCAGGCTCAAAAGCAGCCTATGCCTCCTGGACTGTTTTATGCCTTTGCTTTTGTTACTACGTCCTTGTAAGTCTTCAACAGGGAAATGAAATTACCCTATACAAAAGAAACACCATCCAGAAGAAACTTCAAGTTCTAGGGCCTGAATTTTCACTGAAACCAAAGGCAGGTATCTTACTGACGTGAAGAAAGGGGCTTTAATCTATCCTGGTTTGTTTACTAATGAAGGAGCGTGAAAGAGATGCATGTCCTTGTCTCTGAAGAGGAGGTGAAGGAACAGCTAGTGCAAGGAACACAAAATTCAGTTATGCCAAACTAACAGGTGGTTGTATCCCAGCTTGGAGACCGCAACACAGAATCACCTAGGTTGGAAGAGACCTCCAAGATCACGTAGTCCAACCTCTGACGTAACACTAACAAGTCCTCCACTAAGCCATATCCCTAAGCACCACACCTAAACATCTTTTAAAGACCTCCAGGGATGGTGACTCGACCACTCCCCTGGGCAGCCCGTTCCAATGCCTAACAACCCTTTTGGTGAAGAAGTTCTTCCTAACATCCAGCCTACACCTCTCCAGGTGCAACTTTAGCCCATTCCCCCTCGTCCTATCACCAGGCACATGTGAGAACAGACCAACCCCCGTCTTGCTACAGCCTCCTTTAAGGTATCTGTAGAGTGCGATAAGGTCGCCCCTGAGCCTCTTCTTCTCCAGACCGAACAATCCCAGCTCCCTCAGCTGCTCCTCATAAGACTTGTTCTCCAGATCCCTCACCAGCTTTGCTGCCCTTCTCTGGACACACTGGAGCCCCTCAATATCCTTCTTGTAGCGAGGGGCCCAGAACTGAACATAGTACTTGGGGTTCGGTTCGGCCTCACCAGAGCCAAGTACAGGGACACAATGGCTTCCTTAGTCCTGCTGGCCACGCTGTTTCTTGTATGAGCCAGGATGCTGTTGGCCTTCTTGGCCACCTGAGCACACTGCTGGCTCATATTCAATTGACTAGCCACCAGTACTCCCAGGTCCTTCTCTGCCAGGCAGCTTTCTAACCACTTAGATGGCTTTTCCAACCATCTTCAAACTGCCAGATCTAGAGGAACGCTTTGGCTGCAGCCTAAAAGCCACGTGCACGTAAGCTGCTGCAAGCCAGCCAACCTTCTTCCCATGACCTGCCAGGAAAGAGCAATGTAGGCACATAACCAAATTAAAGCCAAAACTTGCAGCCCAGTCCTTGACCTGAATAGTGAGTGAGGATCCGGAGCCTGGCATTTATGCGTGATAGCTTCTACGCAGCCGAGGTAAATGCACCCCGGATGCCCTGAGCTGGAGGACCACTATGGTGGGAATGATCAACTCCCAACCGACCCTGAACATGTGCAGGATTTGCTGCTCCACCTGAATCTATACAAGTCCATGGGACTGGGTGGGATTCATCCCAGGGTGCTTAAGAAGCTGGCTGACGCCATCGCGGGACCTCTCTCAATTATTTTTCAATGATCTTGTGAATCTGGAGAGGTCCCAGTGGACTGGAAGCTGGCAAATGTCGTACCAATTTTCAAGAAGGGCAAGAAAATAGACCGTGGCAACTACAGGCCTGTCAGTCTCACATCAGCGCCTGGTAAAATTCTGGAGAAGATGATCCTTGAAGTTCTTGAAGCGCACCTGGGGGACAATGCAGTCACTGGTCCCAGCCAACATGGGTTCATGGGGGGTAGGTCCTGCCTAACAAATCTGAATTCCTTTTATGATAAGATCACCCATCTAGTTGATCAAGGGAAACCAGCTGACGTGATCTTTTTGGACTTGAGCAAAGCTTTTGATACGGTTTCCCGTGGGATCCTACTGGACAAAATGTCCAGCATACAACTTAGCAAACACATCATATGGTGGGTGAGCAATTGGCTGACAGGCAGGGCTCAAAGGCTTGTGGTAAATGGGGCCACATCAGGCTGGCGCATGGTCATTAGTGGGGTCCCTCAAGGCTCCATTTTAGGGCCAGTCCTCTTCAATGTTTTTATAAACAATTTAGATGTAGGACTAGAAGGTGTTTTGAGCAAATTTGCTGATGGCACCAAACTTGGAGGAGTTGTAGACTCAGCTGAGGGTGGAAAGGCCTTGCAGAGAGATCTGGGCAGATTGGAGAGCTGGGCAATCACCAACCGCATGAAGATTAACAAGAGCAAGTGCCAGGTCCTGCACCTGGGACGGGGCAACCCTGGCTATACGTACCGACTGGGTGACGAGATGCTGGAGAGCAGCCCCGCAGAGAGGGATCCAGGGGCGGTGGTTGACAGCAAGTTGAACATGAGCCAGCAGTGTGCCCTGGCAGCCAGGAGGGCCAACCATATCCTGGGGTGCATCAAGCACAGCATTGCTGGTCGATCGAGGGAAGTGATTGTCCCGCTCTACTCTGCGCTGGTGCGGCCACACTTCGAGTACTGAATGAAGTTCTGGGCACCACAGTACAAGAAGGACATTAAACTGCTGGAGAGTGTCGAGAGGAGGGCGACAAAGATGGTGAAGGGCCTAGAGGGGAAGCCGTATGAGGAGCGGCTGAGGTCACTGGGCCTCTTCAGCCTGGGGAAGGGGAGGCTGAGGGGGGACCTCATTGCAGCGTACAACTTCCTCACATGGGGGAGTGCAGAGGCAGGTGCTGACCTATTCTCCGTAATCACCAGTGATAGGACCCACGGGAACGGTGTTAAGCTGAGGCAGGGAAGGTTTAGGCTGGACGTCAGCAAGAGGTTCTTCACCGAGAGGAGGGTGGTCGCACACTGGAACAGGCTCCCCAGGGAAATAGTCACTGCACCAAGCCTGTCTGAATTTAAGAAGCGATTACACTGTGCACTTAGTCACGTGGTCTAAACTTTTGGGTAGACCTGTGCAGTGCCAGGAGTTGGACTTGATGATCCTTATGGGTCCCTTCCAGCTCAGGATATTCTATGATTCTATAAATAGTGTAGTCAGAGGTCATGGGGCTAGATTTAGAAAAGTCCTGCATAAAGAAGGGATCTCAGAGAAGAAAATGTAAATAACATTAATATCAAGAAAAGGAATTCTGATTGCTAAATTCTTTATCTGTCATGACTAGACAGATGAAAATCTATGATGGCAAGTTTGCCTTTAAGGTCATTTTCTTTTTCATTCATTTATTTTATTTATTTGTATTTATTTTTTTTACCAGGCTCTGTACTAATTTTGCTCACAGAATGACTAACAGAAATATGACCATTGTGCACCTTTTTGTAGTTAATTCATTAGGTCAACTGTAACCACTAAGACCCTTGTCAGGTTATTTCTACTAGTGATAAGGAGCAATAGACCTTAAAACTTTGAAGCCAGGTAGACGAGCTTATTCCACAAGGTCTCTTAGCTCCACCCTTGTTAAGTGAAACCTGCCAGGTGTGGGTCATTTGACCTTTGCTATATAGGAAGCCTGAGGACTTATGGGGGAATTGCCTCCTCAGGAGAGATTGGGGCTTGGGTAGCCTAGGGTGTTTTTCTCTCGTGGTGAATCAGGCTCAGTGTTCCCTACTAGGAACGCTGCTTTTCCTTCATGTTTTCTGCCCTCTCTGAGAAATAGTTTTAGAGACTCTATTAGCTAGTTACATTGGTGGTGCCTTCTTCAGAAAAACCATGGTGGCACTATTTCACTGTGAAGAACTTTGGAAGTGACTTGAGTTCAGAAGACAGCAGGTAAGCGTTCCAGGGTTCTGTGGTTGTTACTGTTGAGGAGTTTGAGTACTTCCTTGTCTGTTTTCTGTGAAATTACTTAGGTGGATTCTAAGCTCCTTTCCAAGCACTGGAGGGGAAAAAAAAAAAAAAGGCCTCAGAAGCCCAAGTGCACATAGGTCAGCCTGATGTTGAAGAAAGTTCTTAAGTATTTGGAAGATTGAAAAATGGGCTGTGTGAAAAAGGTGCCTTAATGTGAATGCAGAATTTGCCTTGTGGTAAGTAGAAACAGGTTGGGATGGATACTGGTGGAAAGATTGCTACTTCGAGTAAGTGGAAATAGTGAGAATAGGCGGCGCAGAACTGAGGCGGTGCAGGTCATCCGTAAATTATTTATGAGTTGACAGTCTTTGCCCATAGGTTTTATCCTATGAAGGTACATTACTGGGGAAAAAAAAAAAAATCCTGATGGATTTAACACATAAAATAAAAGTATACAACACTTAGAGCTACAATGCTCCATGTTGTGGAGAGAATTCTGTGTGATAGTAATGAAAAGAAACTTCCTATGACACCCACTTAAGTAAAATCAGAAGTGTTCAGAAAGATATAAAAGAAAGCCTGGAGTTCAGAAGAGGTGAGGAGGAAAATATAGACCAGAGTGACACACTGCCACAACACCTAACTAGCAGAAGCTGGGGCCTTGGAAAGGTAATACAAAATTTCAGAACTGAATCAATATTTAAAGAAATATCTATAATGTTTTTAAGTACAGGTATGTGCATGCTTTTAAGTTACACAATTACCTAACAGCTTTGGCAATGCACCAGCTAAATGGACAGACCTTGGTAAATATTTGCATTATAGGTTACAGTAGAGCTGCTTATTCTCTGCGTGAACTTGCACAGGCTGTACTTTCATATGAACACAATGTGTTTCCCATTATAAACTGTGCTAATAAAATGGAAAATCTAAGCATTGGACAAATAGTGGGAGAACTCCAAGTTTATCCTCAAAAAGTGTTTTGGCTCTAATAGGAATCTATAAGGAGATTTTATTGATATCAGGGGTTCATTTATGCTACATAGAACTATAAATAGGAGGGAATTAATGTTTTAAATATTTGTATTATGAAATGTGTGGTCAACAGGCATGAGGATCACAGATGAGGTCACAGATGTCATTAATATTGCAGAACTTCTAGTGAAGGAAAGAAAAAAAAAAAGGCAGTCCCTTTCAAAGCTAGGACTGCCTGGATGTGGTCCATATGATGACATTTCTGCCAAGGAACAGGAATTCCAGTGTTAAAATCTGAAATGAGTAACTAACCAAAGTACTTGCCAGGAACAATGAGTAAAGAGGAACTGACAAAAGAGAGCTGATCAGTGTTATGTATAACCAACTTTCAAAGCCAGTTAGTAGCTTCTTAATCACAGCCTCATCAGAGAGGTGCGTATTATCTATACATCCAAAAAAATATATATTTTAAATCACTTGTAGAACTAATTTTTAGACTATTGAATAAAAAGGTAGAAAGCCACTTACATAAGTATTAATACACTTAAAAAAAATCTTCTAGTAATGTGTTAGTATTCAAATCCTTTTAGTAAAAGGATTTGAATATTTTCGGTTATTTCTTGTATAAAGTTCATCCTATTGTAAAAATCATCATATATTTACAAAGTGTTGGAAAAATTTATTTTAATTTTCCATTATTGCCCTACTGTGCAGTAGAGAAATCTAGAAACTGATTTTTTAGAAACTAGCTTTGGCCTTGCAGAGGTATTACAACATGCTGAAAATTGAAGGGTCTGTCTATTGTATGATGCATAAATACCACTACAGATGCCACTGTATAAAGTGGTATATAAAGTATTATATACCACAGAAACACAATCACTTGATACATACCTGAATTTTATATTCAACATAGGAATACTTGAAATTAAAAGTCAGTGTAGTTAAAAAAAAACAAAAACACCAAAATATTTTTTTATTTTTTATTATTATATATTTTAAGCTAACATAAGGAGAAGCACTTCTAGTGACATATTTCATCCAGCTCTGTACTTTTTGAAATACAGCAAAGCACTATTCAGAGACCAAAAGAAGTGCTGTTTCTGTCACATCCATGAGATGGATGCCTGAAGTAGTGTGCCCATGAAGGGCAGAGACAGGCAGAAGATGACCACAGTTATCCAGAAAGCTCTTGTAAAAGCAATTGTACCTCCTTTTTAAAGGATGTATTGACATCTTTTAGCAATATGAACTGTGAGGAAAGAAACAGAAAAGCAGTCTTTTTCTTCAATACTGAACAAAGGAGATACCATAGTACAAAAAAGTGCTAAAATTCATTTCAAACATTTGTAGTATTTGTGTATTATTCACTGTCTATAGGGCATGCCAGCTTTCATTTAAAAACAAACAATAATAAATTCTAGCTTCTGCAGCTGCCAAGATAAGCTAGAACACATGACCTCAGTGAGCCTGAGAGATTCATTACCTCACAGGCAGAGAGGTAATTAAAATTCCATCCAGTTCTACAAACTGTTTGCTTGTTTGTTTGTTTTTGTCTGATGATTTTATGCCTTTTAATGATCTTTATGACACCTTAGTCATGACTTCTGAATGTTCAAGATGAGCAGCACCAAAGCAATTCTTTTCCTATGCTACATCACTTCTCTGCACCACTGCTCAACACCTGCTGAGAATCTTCCCCAGCTTCAAGAGTAATTTTTGGCAAAAATAAATAACAATGCCATCTCTTTGTGAGAGAATGTAGTGAGGCATGAATTACATCTGTTCCTGCTGTGGTCTTTGCAATATGAATTTGGGATAGGATGAGCAATGAGGTTATACTCTTTTCCTGATGTGTACTCTGACTGAAATTTTATAATTTTATACCAGCACGTATAGTGGGACTGCCAGGACAGAGGCACATGCATCACTCTTGTGGTCCTAGATCATATTCCTTCAGTTTAATAGATTTAACAACTTTCTGGTTTGAAGCAGGTGCTGTTAGTGCCAGGTAGTGCTAGAAGCCTGGCAGACAGTCAGGATTCACATTGATTCTTTCTGTGATTTCTTTTCTTATAATTTATTTTTATAATGATAACTGTATTTGTAAGTTCTGACATAGGAACACCTTAAGCTGATGCCAAAGAATGCTTCTACACTCTCTCCATTGGCAGGATAAGCTGTTAATACTAACTTTCATGTTTAACATATTTGGAGTTAATTGGATTGCTTCTCCATCTTCCAGTCACAATCAGTGATTGCCTGATGACTCTGTGCAGCTACAGCTCATTCATACAGCCTATCACTCATATCACTGATTGCAGAAGAGTCAGTTTCCAGAACACAAATGATTTCTGTGTTGTTTTAATAGTAGTTGGATAGATGGAAAAGATATCTTTTGTGCTGTAGTGCAATATTATGAGCTGAAATTTCTCAGGGGAAATTTATGTTGTCTGAAATCATGAAATCAATGGGATATATTTTTGAAATGCTTTGTTAATTTGTCTTAAGAGATCCTTCTTCTATTTTTCTCAAGCTGATGAGATGCATTGATTAAGACATGATGAAAAGACCAGCTAACAATCAGATCTTCAGGAAGACATAAATGTGGAATATTGCTCATGGAAATTGAGTATTGAGAAATAGTCCAACTTTTGAAAAGTTAGATAAAATTACTTCATTATTTTTGAAGGGCACAAACATGTGAAATAGTCCAAGTCTTATTTGCAAGAGGAAATACTTCAGCCATTTTCACATATAGGGTTTGAAGCACTATTCTGGTTAGCTTAGGTGATATGATTAACAGTTTCACCTCTAAATTTGGAAAAGACTGTTGTCCTAACTATCATATTAGTATATGATATCTAATGCCTCTATCCTGGAAATATCCAGCCCCTGTTTCAGGGTAGAAATCAAAAAAAAAAAAAAAAAAGGTATGCAGAAAAGGATTAAACAACCACAAATCTGAATGGAGTTCTTTGTACATAAAAGCTTTCACTAAAATTAACATTCTAAGTGAAGGGAGTTAGGCAGTTAAAAGGCACAAAGACATGCCTCTTTAGAAAATAGCTTATCTTACTGACCCAAATTTCTTATCTTTCCTGAACTTCTAAATTCCTCAAGATTTTTTTATGCTAATTCTTATAATAATCTATATTTTACAGTTACTTAACTGTGTTCCAAGTATCTGCACATACTTGAATCAGAAGTTTCTTCTGATGTCATGCATTTCCTAAGCATAAGTGAGGACTATTATTTAGCATGTGTATAAATACAAGAAAGAAGACATCTGTGCTTCAAGATCTTATTTTTTCTTTCCTTTCAAACTAGGAGCTATCTTTGGTGTAACTAAATCTCAGATGTTATACCTCACAAACTTCTAGTACATTTGACAGGTTCTGCAAAAGAAATTACATTAACTCTATACTTAGATGCATTTCTTCATTATTTACAACATGCTAATATTCTATCTCAACTTTCTCTGAAAGTATGTAAATAAATAATTCATAGACACTTTTACTTAAGGGTCAATCCTTTGTGCAAAATAGTCCAAAATTAATAGAGATACAACTTCGGTGAAACCAAGGTCTTCAATCATTTCTGGCCACATGAATGATTTACTGACTGAGAATACCTTTCTCTTCAAAGGTTTTGGTAAAAATAACTATTTTAAGGTAGAGGTATCACACACACACAAAAAAAAAAGGCACAGATGTGTAGGGCTGCTAAGATGAAAGGGAATGAAGCAACTATTATATAAGGAAAGACTGAGAGAACTGGGATCTTTTAGATTTGAGAGAGACATCTTGGGGGTGGGGGTGCTCATCAATGCATATAAATATCTGATAGGGCTCAGTAAAAATGATGCAGTCAGGTTCTGCTCAGTAGTATAGAGAGAAAGGACAAAAGGCAGTTGGCACTGACCGAAATACAGGAAATTCCACTTAAACAACAACAACAATACTGAGGGTGGTCAATCTGGCACAGGTTGCCCAGGTTGTTGGTGGAGCTTCCATCCTTCGAGATAAGTAAAACCTGTCTTGGTCAACTTGTTCTAGCTGACCTCGCTTTAGCAGGGGAATTCAGCTGCGTAATCTCCACAGTCCTTTCCAACCTCAACTATTTGGTGACTGTGGAAACTATTGGAACTATATGACTATAACACCTTAGTTAAAACACAGTTTTATTAGAGATTAATTATGCTGTCTAGACTTAAAGATTGAAGAAATATAGTCATATCTGTCATGTAGCAATCACTGAAGCATTCTGGAAATTGCTATGCTGGTACTAGCTGGACAGAAAGACTTGGCTAGTAGATATCAAATCCCTGATTTAGCTAAATGAGCTTGTTCACATTTCTTAAGGTAACTGTTTAAGTGTCTTCAGAAATAATGTCTTAACATCCTTAATTCCAAGTCTAATACTTCCCTGGAAGTGATCAAGGCAAGGTTGGATTGGGCTTTTTACATCCTCACAAAGGGAGGTGTCCCTGCTCACAGCAGGGGGCTTGAAACTAGAAGGTCCCTTTCAACCCAAAAAAAGTCTATGATTCTATGAATCTAATTTCACACTATAAGATGTGAAATCAAAAAGCACCATCCAGGAGTCAAACACACAGCTTTTATCTGGATGTTTTATTCTGCTTCACTACTAAGCTGACAGTAGCAGCAGTCATGTGAAGCAGCCTGTCATTTTTCAGACTGGGACCAGTCAAGCAGGCTGAGTCTGTGGTGCTGTCAAAACATTTGATATTCCCTCACTAGAGTGCACAAGAGTTTCAAAAGTGGAAATTAGGAGTCTAAGCGCTTTAAATGTGTTGAAATTTTACCTCATTACTTCTAGGAGGAAATCTAGTTTTAATTAAAGTCACCAAGTAATGTAGAACATAACTGTGCCAGTGACTAATTGACCTCACTCTTTAACTGATATGCCCGATTCTGAAAACAAATTGTAAATTATTTAATATAAAGGTGACTGCAATGTTAAGAAGAAGATAGAAGGAAAATGAAATTTCACATAAAAAGACTGTAATACAGCCAGTAATAAAAATAAAATAAAAAAATACATAATTTGTCATTCTTAAGACAACATAAATTGCTGGAGACAATTAGCAGAATGGAGTAATGTGTTGAATATGCTTTGAAATACATCTACCTGGTGCCTTTCAGTGGGTATCATAGAATCCTAGAATGTCCAAGTTGTAAGAGACTCAGAAGGATCATTGAGTCTACCTCCTGGGTCCCCAAAAGACCACACAAAAAATCAGACCACATCTGAGAGCGTTGTCTGAATGCTTCTTGAACATAGCTCCATGCCACGGCCACTTACCTGCAGAGCCTGTTCCAGCACCCAAACACCGTCTCTGTGAAGAGGTTTTTCCTGATACCCAGTCTGAACCTCCCCTTTCACAGCTTCAAGCCATTCCCACAGGTCACCAGATCAGCACCTGCCTCTCCGCTCCCCTCGTAAGGAAGCTGTAGACCACAATGTGGTCTCTCCTTCATCTTAATAATTTTAGAGTATCTCGGTATGTTTAGAGATTATAATAGAAACATAGATCAGATTTTCCTTCTCAATGCTGTTGTCAGTGACCAACACACCACCATATTGCAGAGGTCTCCTGCTTTTTTTATTAGTAAACTCTTTCATAATATGGTGTGCTGTATTTGCAGAGGGATTCCGAGATTTTCTGAAATGTTCATGGTAAATATCTCTAGTAAATCTTCCACGCCTAAAAAATGCTGGATTTAAAATCCCCATCATCAGAAATCTCAGAACCAAAATACACAATGTTTAATAATTGTCGTCTGTAAAGGATAACAAAAAAAAGTTAAAAAATTGCAATGTCAGTCCAGGCTGTTAATTGCAACATAAGATCAAATGTCATGTATATGTTTTAGAGATTAGTTCATCATCTGATTGTGTTTTCAGGCTCTTGTTTTAAAACAGGTTGTATTGATAAACTTGATAAGTATGTAGATAATGTGTGCCAAAAAGATGCATTGCAGAATAAGGAAATTTAGAATCCAAAATATGATTTGCATACGAAATGCACAGAGTATGAATAGACACAATAAAAGGTAAGAGTGGAAACTTCAAACTGTTCTGGTAGTGATAACATCAGCGGTGAGACAGTAAAGATTCTCTTTGTCCACAGAATGATCACAATCAGTTTGCTTAGAAACTTTCTGGAGCTGGTTCAGATTTTTTCCCTCTTCCCATGTGCACAACTTTGTTAATTTCTTCCTACTTCTGTCTCATTAGTGCTATTCAACAAACTACTTAATTAAAGATTTAAGCTCAGATATGAGCTATTTTTTTGCTTAAAGATAAATGCATTCTTTGATGTTTTGTTCATCTGGAATTTTAAAATTAATTTTCTTTCCTCACAAGTACCCCGCCCTCCCACCCCTCCCCCCCTTTTTTTTTTTTTTGCTACAAATCTCTGCAGTCAGTGTCAGCACATTCGGAATAATTTGATTATCTGTCATTTCTAACTGATAAGATCCCAGTTCTTCTGCCAATGTCAGTGAAAATAGTACGATAGTTCCCAGAAGTAACTTTCTATTCAGCTCTCTTTTCAATATAAACTGATTTATCCCACTGTCTTGTGTGCCTTACACTGTTTCCATGGATTTCTGCTTTAATAAACCCAGACATCAGTCCGTTCTCCATCTAACTCTGTGGAATGACTTATTATTTCCTTTAAAAGTTTCTGAATTCCCACTATTGAGAGTGGGTTTTAGTCTTAGATGTGCTTTATACTTATCCTATCCTTGCCCACCTCCCCCACCCCTTTTTTTTTTTTTTTTTTGCATTTATAAAACTAGCAGAGCTTGTTCTATTCTTGAATAAAATAAAAATCACTGAAATGTGAATCTCAGCAAGATATTTTTCATTCATGCTTTATATTTATCCTTCCAAATTTAAAAGCATTAATTTAATTCCTGAAGACCCCTCTTTTACCTTGCCATTCCTTTTCCACTGGCTCACCCCAAAAATCCTGTTTGGTTTCCCCAAGAAAATGTACACAGAGTTTAAACATCCTCCCATTTTTCACGTGCATGTATTCTCATACTTCAGAGTTCTTTCCCTTATTTCTAAAGAAAGCTTGACAATGTGACTCATTAAAATTGAATACACAACTCTTGTACTTAAAAACTAATTAAGTAGCCCAGAATATTTAATTCCATTGAGGGTCCCAGGTTCCTTAGGTGTATCTGGGCGTATCTTCCTTAAAGCAATTTCTGGAAGGAAGAAAGGAAGTTAATGAGCTATTCTCCCAAAGGATTTTCTCCTGTTTTCTCTCTGAATACTGCTTGGACCATTAAAATTCATAGAAACTCATACAAATCTAATGTACCACTACACTTATTTATGTCAGCGTACTAAAAGCTCATACTGCTACGATAACAGTGAAATGAAAAAGTCTAAATGAATACAAAGTTAGCCTCACCAATTTTTTCTCATTTTCTAATAGAAGCACATATATCAATTGTCCTACATGGTTAATGTTTTTATTCAATGCTGGCTTAACTAATTGTCTGGTTATTAAAAAAATAAATAAAATAACAATAACAATAAAAAAATGAATACTCAATGTTAAATTTACACAAAATGTTTGAGCTTAATTTTGATACCATTATAGGAAGAAAAAAAGTTGACAAATATTTCTTGCAAAATGGCCCTACTAAATGAAAATTTCATAAGTTTTAATTGTCTGTAATTGGAGCCTTGTGGAATACATAGTATTCAAGAGGTCAGTGACATTGAGCAAGCCATGTCTGCTCTCTTCTCTGCCTTGTATTTAGGGCTTGAGAAGCCCGTGTATTAGCATGAGCAGCACTATACAGGAACCCCATGCTGGAATTCCCCATGCTGGCCTGTGCTGTGCAATGGTGAGCATTATGACAGGGGTAACTATCAGGCTAGAAATGGCTTTGAGGTGCATGACTTTGTTACACAAAATAAAAGGCATCACAGTATAGAAGGGAGGACCCTCCCTACATAACAGGGTCTGCACAGCATGTTGTGGGAAATCATCTGGGTTCTGTCTGGTGATGCAAGACTGAGTGACCTGAAGGGACATAACATTTATTTGCTACCTATATTCCTCTTTTTATTCTGTCCTATTAAAATGGCACTTTTATTATGCCATTTGTTGTCAGGCCGTTTTTATAGAGAGCTGGAAAGAACCCTCGCCCTCTCTCAATTTCTTTCTCTCTCATCTCTGTGTGGAACATGGAATGTCAGATGAAGTCCAAGTTTGTATGCTTATGCAAGGCCATGAGTAGCAAAAGGAAAGTAACGCATATTGCTGAAGATGTGAAACCAGACAAAGTCAACAAAAATTGCACTGTGCAAGCAGATTTTACCTCTTTCTTCCTCCTTGGGTATGCATAACCATAATGTTTTATGTAGTATAGGAGGTGGATGCTCTATTATTAATTATATATCGGTATATATCTGATTTTATCCCCTGTAAAATAAAATATTTAATGTATTCTATGTGCACCATTACAGTGTAACTAGACTTAACCATTGCTGAGAGTTTCTGTTTCTGGGAAGCATTTGTTCTGAAATAATTTGTACAACATGATACTTCTAAAAAAAAAAAAAAAATGTCTTGACCCATTCTATGTGATTTATGCCTTTTCTTTTTAAGTTGAATAGAAACTTTAAAAAATATATATATATTTAAATACTTTTGCTTCATCATCACACAATCTATCTTAGGATATAATGGGACATTACATTTACTATAGACATTGCTAAACTAAAACATCATAAAATAAATGAAAGAAATGCAATATAAATATCAAAAATCCTACCCAAAGAATGTAATTTTTAAGTAGAGGCTATTTTTATTTTTTTTTCTGCAGAAAAAGTTTCCTAAACTAGTTACTAGATATGTCTTGCAGTAGACATGTAGCAAAAAAAAATACATATTTTTTAAAAATAAGTTTTGCTAAAAGCTACAGTTCAATGAAAATTTTCCAACCTTTTCTATTTTTTAAATTAGCATAATAATGGTTGCTACTCAATAGACAGCTACCGATAGCCACCGACTGCGTGGCAGGAACACAGTTAAAATCTGTTTGCACTACAATGAGGAGAGACAGTGATAAATTGGTCAAATGCAATAAAGAAAACATAATCCAAAATTACTCAGAATCCCATTTCAGTAGAAAAGTGACTGAGTAGTAAATACTCAGTTTGAGACTACTGAGAAAATATATGCTGACTATTGAGAATATATATTTCCTCCAGTGGAAAGGAATGCACATATTTCACAGTCAAAGTGGCTCTTCAAAAATACTAATCTCCAAGCTGGGCTCATTTAGAGATAGCTAATTTCAGAACTGCTAAAGTAAAATATTTGATATTGAGAATTGCAAGCCTGGATAAAAATAAATTCAATCTCTCTTCAAACGGGTCTTCCTTTTTCTCCATTTATGAAGCATCAACCCCTAAATATATAAAGAAGCAAAACAACTTCATTCTAGCATTTTTACTATACAAATAATGTACATTTCTGGGAAGCGAAATGATTTTGTTAGCTATGTTCAAGAACAGCAATGTCTAGTCCACAGAATGGAAAAATACAGGTACACTGACATTTCTAATAGCCTTCAAGGGTGTCTCTAAAGCTAGGCTAACCAGAGCATGACTGAACTAACCTGAAATGCTACTCACAGATCAGAAAATGTCCTTCAGATCCCATCAGAAAGTGAAATCTCACATATATCTATAGTCAGCAATTGGGACTTTGGTAGAAGTGAAATATAAAAGCATTTTATCAATTTGTTTCAGTGCTGTTCAAGCTTTTTTTTTTTTTTATCTTTTCTCAGCATAATTTAATTTGAAATGTTTTACATGAAAGAAATGTAAAAATTTAGATTCATTTGTTTTCTTTCTGTTGCTTACTCAAAATAACTGCCTTTGCTATTCATGATAAAACTATGTATTCATTCAATTCCTAGCAATGTATTACATTACACGTTTTACATTTTCAGACTGAAATTGCTCTTCTGCCTTTTATACCAACTGAGAATTTTGAGGTATGCATAAGTATTTTGAGGTACGCCATTATGTGTAGGAAGAGAATGAGGAATGAGGAAATGAGGTTGGAATTTTCCTCAACTTAAAACATCATTTCTTAATCTCAAAATCCTAAAGTATGTGCATTGTCTTACTGAAGAAGCTCATGCAAGTTATCCTTTTAAGGATGGAGTGAAATATTCTTATGTGCAGTATTTTTTCTGTGAAAGAATTTGCATGCTAGACTGCAGTCTCTTTGTTTCTTTTCATATTTCATCAGAAAATCTTGGATTTTTTTTTTCTATGTGATGTCTGTCTCTAGAAATTAAGTATTAATTGAAATAAATAGGCTATGCAGGAGCTGGTTTGGGATAGTCCTTCCAGCCACTTACAGAAAGCCAGACAGTTGTAGAAATGTGGCTGAAAAATAGCAAAAGCAACCTATGACAGTTATTAAGGTACTCTCTGAGATCCTATATTTAAACCATACTCAAGAACCTATTTACATATTAATCTTCTACTTAAACTATTTCTCTCCTCAGTGCTTGTACAACTAATGGCATCAGTGAAAACAAAACAAAAACAAGAGCATAGACAAACAAAGCAGAATTCAATACCACATCCAAACTATTTCTACTATTAGCCTGCAGTGATTACATTGCAATAATAAAAGTTACCATAACATAAATTCATCAGGAAAGGAGAACCTCTTCATCGAAATGAGTTATTGTCAGTATGTCAGATCCTCTGTAAATTTTGTCTGCCAATTTAATCAACTACATTAAAAGCAGAAATATGCACAGTAAAGTGCAAACCTGAGGCTTGAGGGAACTCTTCTTTCATCTGGCATTGGTCAAGCCAGCCTGACTATGCCTGTGAACATTGATATGCAATGCAGTTTGTGCTTTCAAGGCCCCTAGATGAAGCACCACATTGAGCCTGGAAAGCATAGCTTTATTTAAGCATTACTGCTTAAACTGTTAAAGTTAACTCTCTTTTACCTAGTTATGTATAGAAATAGCTAGAACTAGGCAGGGAGAGAGGGCAGGTGGGACATTTTATTTTTAATTGTAAATCATTGGTGCAGAACAAAAATGGTACCAAAAGTAATTGTTTTATACTTAATGGTTTCTGCAAGAATAAGTCGTGGTTTATTAACACTGATTCACCAAAAATACACCCCTAAAATTATCATTAATGAAAATCCTCATCATATGGTAACCATAATTAGAGAGTCTCAATTTGCATTTCTAATTACAGTAATGAAAATTGTATTCAAAGATATTTGCTTTCTTTGTCTACAGCAAAATCTTATTTAACTACAATTTTGGTTCAAATATTAGCAAAGGAGGCATAGCCAGGGGGTGTCTAAGTCTTTTTGACACTACCGATGAGGCTTAAAACAAGCTGAAGCCTGATGTGTGTTTTGAAATAATACCTTGTAAAAAAAAAAAAAAAAAAAGTACACTGTAGAGTTAAAGGGTAATCTAACATCCCAAAACAAATTATTCTAGCCACATACCCACATTGCCTAGCACTAGAAGGTTAGAGGTATGCTAACTTAGCAGACTGCAGTGTCACTTAAAGATTTTGAAGCTAATACTGAATTAGGTGGTTTACATAATGTACGTGGGTTGGGACTAATTTGTTTCTCAACTTTTATTACCCTGGGAACAGTGCCAATATGTCCACTTGGCCTTCTGGCACCCAGGTTGTCTCTGAATGAACTAGTATAATCATCTATCCTTTTTCTGTCTGTAGTTCTCCTGGACTGGCTCATGCTCCAGGATAATTTTCAAACTCAAACAAGTCTCATAGGTAAAAATCTTCACATACGGTACAAGGCACTCAGACAATCACAGCACTGAATATACAGGCCCAAGCAGACAAGAATAAATTCATCTCTTAATACTAAAAAATCCACAAAGGAAATGTTACTTGAAAGATAAGCTAACAATCATGAAACAAAATAAATGTAGAAATTAGGAAAAATCTCAGGCTAAAAAATCATAAACAATTCTGCTTCTAAGCGCTGTGTGTACTGCTTTACAGTGCTGGTTAAAAAGGCACCTGCACCTTCTCTGAATAAGAAGAACTCAAAGGTGGGTTTCTCAATTAAAATTTTGTTGCACTAGCCACTGTGTCTGTAGTAATTAAAAAACAGAATTCCATTAATACATCTACATTTTCTTATTTCCTTAATTTCAAAAAATTCTGGAAGTCTTGGACTGAAGATGAAGACACATTTATTTTGTCAGAAGATAAAATGTTAGCAGTACTGAACATAACTGTAGACAAAAAAATAAAATAAAATAAAATAAAATAAAATAAATAAAAAGCAATCCTTAAAGATAAAGTGACAGGGATCAAAATAAACTATTGTGTAAAAAATTGTCTGTAAATTTGTCAAAGCCCTGGCCAAAGATTGATTTTTAGATACTCAATCATCTGTAGCATTTGAGTTCCGTCTAAAGGACTCCATCTGCTTTAAGCTTTCCTGCCTTTCATAAAGCCTGTCCTCTGATGTGCCCTGAGTTTCTTGGCACAAGATGTCAGAAGTACCCTTCTAACATTGATAGCTAGGAACTAGCTGTGGGTAGAAGGCTTTTGCCTGGCAGATCAGACTCATCCAGCAACTTCAAGTCTGTACAAGTACTAGAAAAAAAATATATTTATTTATTTATTTATTTATTTTATTTTTTTTTTGTGGGAGGGTTTGATTAATTTGTTTGTACACGTATTAGATATTTTAAATTTAAATGTATGGAGGCCAAAATCACTATATGAAAGCATGGCTGGAGTGTTCTTTCCTACAAGTACAGATCTAGACAAAAACAATAAAATATATACAATTTCTTCATGGTTCTTGAGCATTTTTTAGAAGACCACCAATCTTATATGACTATAGAACATGTGAACATCAGTTCAATACAAGACCACGTAACATTAGGTAAAAAGAGTGTCTTTACAACAGATTTGCCACTTAGCCTTATCTAAGCAAGCAAAATATTTTTCTCTTCCTTCCTGAAAATACTTTCTTTATTATTCTCTCCTTTGTTAAATCTCATTTGTCTGCCCTACCAGCCTTCTTTGTTCAAAAGCATTGTGATATCACTGCACCTTCAATGGCTTCATGAACACCACTTCTTTTGGGTTCAGAAAATGACTCACCTTTAAGACAGATACAAGATGTCACCATTTACAGTTTAAAAAGAATAATTTAGGACTAAAATGAATTATTATTGTATTGGACTAAATTATCCTGTCATAAAACACAAGGATAAAGATACTATCTTTAGTATCTTTAGATAAAGGATAAAGAAACTATCATCTCTTAAACCACAGAGCAGCTTTACATAATGCAGATCACTCTACAGGGCATACATTAAATAAAGCTGAACAACTCTCAGTCTCAGTCTTGTTATCTTTCTGCTCCACTTTTTCAACTTTCTTGTTTATATTCTCCATGACTTCACATAATCTTTAATTTATGTTTTACCCATCAATAGTAAACTTTTGTAAAAATAAGAGAGGACAAACACTGGATTCTTATTGCCCAGAGCATATTGAATGGTAAGTAATTACTTGTCTCAAAATTATTACCATTCCTGTTTGAATCTGTAACTTCGTATTGGAAGCAAGAGCAGAATATTCTAGTTTTAGTCAAAAATTACTGCCCATGAAATTTCAAGACAAATCAATGTTAAAAAAATAGTAATAATAATAAAATAATACCTCTACTGAAGAGCAAAGATATTTTCAGTTTTGCTATTGTGATATTACATGCATATTTAACTGAAATCAACAACAAAAAAAGCTGAAGTAGCATGAAGAAAAAAAAATTCTCTTCAATGGGAAATCAAAGATAGTAGGACGCTTCTGAAATGAGGTGTGGAAAACTGGAATCCTCTATGAACTGTTTTGCTACCCACAGTTAGTGTATACTATCCAATATTATTTTGGATTAATTAATTAATTAATTTTGTAGTGTTTAAGCTGAAACTAGTAGTGATGCAGAGGCTTGGAGCTCACCATTGAGGAAGCCAGGTTCACTGGGTTCACTGACTCTCTGTGGCACTGGGAGCGGCTCCCTGAGAAGTGCTCACTGTCACACGCCTGGCAGGATTTATTTTCCTGATCTGCCAGTTGGACATAATTTGCAAGTAGGAGTAGCTATCATTTTTTTTTCTTATTCCTCATGTATTGAGCAACCCAACGTTTTTCTCAGCTTGGCATGCTAACAGAATCATGGAGGAACTTGTTGTTACAGGGAAATTTTTGCAATGTAAATCACTCTAGAAAACTGAAAGAAATGTGATTCACTATAATTAGAGAGAAATCACATGTGTTCTATTTGGTACTAGTCCAGTTTCTTCAACCAAAGGCAGGCGAAGCACACAAAAAATATTTACTGTAGACTTACTTAAAATATTTGAAACAATTTGCATTAATTCCTACATAAACAGCACCCCTGGAATTAGACAGTAAATGATGTCTCTGGCAATAGATAACCAGTAATTACTTTTTCCTGAAACCCCATGAATGTTCTAAATAATGCAGCCACTTCTGTGTTAAAATTTCATGAGCTTGATTGTAATTATTCTTCAGTATGTGACAGTCTTGGCTATACAATACACTATCACTTAAACAAGGCTTTCTCCCTTTCTCCAGACCTAAAAATAACATCAGCTTTTTTTTTTTTTTTTTTTTTTTTTTTTTTTGGCACTGGAATCATGTAAATATGGATGGAAAATCCACTTTAAATGTTATTAAAAGGTTGCCAACTATGCACAATTGCCACATTTGATTTAAAGATGTTCCATATTCATTTTGTTTCCTCAAAGCCACTAAGCAAACAAGTGAACAAAAAACTCTAGACAGCCTATTAATGAGAAAGATAACTTTTGTGAATGACTCAGGGCTAGGGAAGGACAAGTTGTGGCCTCATTGCAGAATTACAAGTTCAAAAGTGAACCTCATGGGGAACAGGTGTGTAATGGACCTAGGATGATTTCAGATGACCAATTTGGGGGTTGTGTATAATTTTGAATGCTTTAAGCTGAATCTCTGTAAAATCACTGTAATACTTCATGAGTTTACTGCCATGCTTCCCTTATTGGGCTGGCCTAAAGACAGAGTAAAGACCTATTTTTATTTTTATTTTTTACATATAATGAGTGTGGTTAAATTATTTTAACATCTAGCTTAGCTTTGTATGTGACTGTGCTCAAGGACTGTCAGTGATAAATCCCAGAGAAGTACAAAATTCTCCTAGGGAATTATTTTCTACATTTTCTGCATACTGCACTAAGCTTTTTATTTCTCCTGAAGGGACCAAAGAGGAAGGATATAACCCATTCATGTCATGCGAAGATTGAACAAACATATGTTCCCAGAGAGACTTACAGAGAGCAGTCCTAAAACCTTCCGAAATTTTAGTTTGTCACAATAATGACAAACTAGAGTTTTCATTCAGACATTGTACATTGCAAGTTAGAATGGTAGGGAATATAGGTTTTCCACCACCTTTATTCTGTTGAGAGGGATAATATTTTTACATTGTTTTACACCTACTAGACTTCAGGCCATTCATTTGCAAATTATACCTCATCTTGAAATCTTCCAGCAGGCTGCAACAACCTCTGTTGTCTGAGTCAGCTTCTCATAGGAAGAGCCCAAGCCCTGGAAATTCCTCAGTGCTTCACAGTACCAAAATTAGAAGACATGAAATACAGCCAGGTTTTTCCACACAGCTTTCTCCCTGTGTTTGTGGAGATGTTACATATTTAGCAATCTAAGTGTCTTGAACACTTAGAATTTGTGTTTGAATCAATTCTGATTTCAATAGAAGTGTTGCAAGATGTCCTTCTTCCTTTCTGTTTTACCAATTCCAAGAAGCAAATACAGTTTTAATCTCTCTCTTAACTTTCTCCTTATGTGATTTCTTGAAAGTTGTCACACTCCAACCATGCCTCTTTTCCAATTATTGTTTATAGTTTAATCCCTTTTGGTAGCCTTGGGAACAAGGGCAGCCGGTCCAACAGGGTGCTTTGCTTCAAGAGGTGCTGGTCTATTATGATCCCGGTGAGAAAAACACTCAGGCTCTGAATGCTATCATTGAAAATGTCATTTATTAAAGCTAATGCTAAAAGAGAATAGCATAGCTAATCTTACATCCGTTTAGGTGGTGGAAAGCTGGAGCAGCGTAGGATTGAACAGCACCCTGACCCACATGCAGCATGCTCTGCAACCCTGGACATCTTCTTATCAGGAACAATACAGCGGGGAATGTGGATCACTTGCTGAAGAGCTAAAGCCAGTAACAGAAATAGGAAAACAGAAGAAAATGTCTGAAGGGGAAAAGGAAAGTTTCCTGAGTGTCTATCTGGGGGGAACAATGGATACCTAATTTTCAAAATATCACTTTTAGAGATGCTCTTTTGCAAAATAGGAACAATATCGAACTTCTTTTACTTATGCAGCTTTTTTAAAATTTCAGCCTTCTTTTTTTATTCCCAGACTGCTGAATTGAAGCTTCTAGCTACAGAAAATCAAGATAGTTCACATTGAACAATCTGCCTTTAATTTTCCTTAAGTGTGATATAATCACAGAATCACAGAATCACAGAATTTTTAGGTTGGAAGAGACCTCAAGATCATCGAGTCCAACCTCTGACCTAACGCTAACAGTCCCCACTAAACCATATCCCTAAGCTCTACATCTAAACATCTTTTGAAGACTTCCAGGGATGGTGACTCCACCACTTCCCTGGGCAGCCCATTCCAATGCCTAACAACCCTTTCGGTAAAGAAGTTCTTCCTAACATCTAACCTAAAACTCCCCTGGCTCAACTTAAGCCCATTCACCCTTGTCCTGTCACCAGGCACGTGGGAGAACAGACCAACCCCCACCTCGCTACAGCCTCCCTTGAGGTACCTATAAAGAGCGATAAGGTCACCCCTGAGCCTCCTCTTCTCCAGGCTGAACAAGCCCAGCTCCCTCAGCCGCTCCTCGTAGGACTTGTTCTCCAGGCCCCTCACCAGCTTCGTCACCCTTCTCTGGACTCGCTCAAGCACCTCGATGTCCTTCTTGTAGCGAGGGGCCCAAAACTGAACACAGTACTCAAGGTGCGGCCTCACCAGAGCTGAGTACAGGGGGACAATCACCTCCCTAGCCCTGCTGGTCACACTGTGCCTGATACAAGCCAGGATGCTGTTGGCCTTCTTGGCCACCTGAGCACACTGCTGGCTCATATTCAGCCGATTATCCACCATCACTCCCAGGTCCTTCTCTGCCTGGCAGCTCTCCAACCATGCCTCTCCCAGCCTGTAGCTCTGCTTGGGGTTATTGTGCCCCAGGTGCAGGACCCGGCACTTGGCCTTGTTGAACTTCATGTAGTTGACCTCAGCCCATCGGTGCAGCCTATCCAGATCCTCCTGCAGAGCTTTCCTACCCTCAAGCAGATCAACACATGAACCTAGCTTGGTGTCATCTGCAAACTTACTGAGGGTGCACTCGATGCTCTCGTCCAGATCATCGATGAAGATATTAAAGAGGACCGGCCCCAGCACCGAGCCCTGGGGGACGCCACTAGTGACTGGCCTCCAACTGGACTTGACTCCATTCACCACGACTCTTTGGGCCCGGCTATCCAGCCAGTTTCTAACCCAACGAAGCGTGCACCAGTTCAAGCCAAGAGCAGCCAGTTTCTTGAGGAGAATGCTGTGGGAAACAGTGTCAAAAGCCTTGCTGAAGTCAAGGTAGACCACATCCACAGCCTTTCCCTCATCCACCCAGCGCGTCACTTTGTCATAGAAGGAGATCAGGTTCGTCAAGCAGGATCTGCCTTTCATAAAGCCATGCTGACTGGGCCTGATCGCCTGCTTGCCCTGCAAGTGCTGCGTGATGACTCTCAGGAGGATCTGCTCCATGAGTTTCCCTGGCACTGAGGTCAAACTGACAGGCCTGTAGTTTCCTGGGTCTGCCCTCCGGCCCTTCTTGTAGATGGGCGTCACATTTGCTAGCCGCCAGTCAACTGGGACCTCCCCCGATTGCCAGGACTGCTGATAAATGATGGACAGTGGCTTGGCTAGCTCCTCTGCCAGTTCTCTCAGTACCCTTGGGTGGATCCCATCCGGCCCCATCGACTTGTGCACATCTAAGTGCCGTAGCAGGTCACCAACCAGTTCTTCATGGATAGTGAGGGCCACATCCTGCTCCCCATTCCCTTCCACCAGCTCAGGGTACTGAGTATCCAGAGAACAACCGGTATTGCCGCTAAAGACTGAGGCAAAGAAGGCATTGAGCACCTCCGCCTTTTCCTCATTTCTTGTAACTAAGTTTCCCCCCGCATCCAGTAAAGGATGGAGATTCTCCTTAGTCCTCCTTTTTGTGTTGATGTATTTATAGAAACGTTTTTTGTTATCTTTAACGGCAGTAGCCAGATTGAGCTCCAGATGAGCTTTGGCCTTCCTAATTTTGTCCCTGCACAGCCTTGCTACATCCTTAAAGTCCTCCCTAGTGGCCTGCCCACTTTTCCAAAGATTATAAACCCTCTTTTTTCTCCTAAGATCAAGCCACAATTCTCTGTTGAGCCAGGCTGGTCTTCTTCCCCACCAGCTCGTCTTTGGGCACGTGGGGACAGACCGTTCCTGCGCCATTAAGATTTCCTTCTTGAAGAGCGCCCAGCCTTCCTGGACCCCTCTGCCCTTCAGAACCGCCTCCCAAGGGACTCCACCAACCAGTGTCCTGAGCAGCTCAAAGTCAGCCCTCCGAAAGTCCAATACAGCGGTTTTACTGGTCCCCTTCCTGGCCTCGCCAAGAATAGTGAACTCTACCATTTCATGGTCACTCTGCCCAAGACAGCTTCTGACAACCACATCCTCCACCAGTCCTTCTCTGTTTGTGAAGATAAGGTCTAGCAGGGCTAGACCTGGTAGTCTCACTAACTAGCTGCATCAGGAAGCTATCTTCCATGCTCTCCAGAAACCTCCTAGACCACTTTCTCAGGGCTGTGTTGTGCTTCCAGGATACGTCAGGGAAGTTGAAGTCCCCCACGAGAACAAGCGCTGAAGATTTCACAACTTCTGTCAGCTGCCTGTAGAATTCCTCATCCGTCTCCTCATCTTGGTTCGGCGGTCTATAGCAGACCCCGACCAGGACACTAGCCTTGTTGTCCCTGCCAATCCTAACCCAAAGGACTTGACCTTGTCATTCCCAGCCTTGAGTTCTACAACCTCGAAAAACTCTCTAATATAGAGAGCCACACCACCACCCCTGCTGTGCTGCCTGTCCCTTCTGAAGAGCTTATAGCCAGGCATTGCAGCACTCCAGTCATGAGACTGGTTGCACCACGTCTCCGTGATGGCAACCAAGTCGTAGCCTGCCTGCTGCACGATGGCTTCCAGCTCCTCCTGTTTGTTACCCATGCTGCGTGCATGCGGGAGTATTGGTTGATAGTCGGCTAAATATGAGCCAGCAGTGTGCTCAGGTGGCCAAGAAGGCCAACAGCATCCTGGTTTGCATAAGAAGCAGTGTGGCCAGCAGGTCTAGGGAAGTGATTGTCCCCCTGTACTCAGCTCTGGTGAGGCCGCACCTTGAGTACTGTGTTCAGTTTTGGGCCCCTCGCTACAAGAAGGACATCGAGGTGCTTGAGCGAGTCCAGAGAAGGGTGACGAAGCTGGTGAGGGGCCTGGAGAACAAGTCCTACGAGGAGCGGCTGAGGGAGCTGGGTTTGTTCAGCCTGGAGAAAAGGAGGCTCAGGGGTGACCTTATTGCTCTCTACAGGTACCTTAAAGGAGGTTGTAGCGAGGTGGGGGTTGGTCTGTTTTTCCACGTGCCTGGTGACAGGATGAGGAGAAATGGCCTAAAGTTGTGCCAGGGGAGGTTTAGGTTGGATATGAGGAAGAACTTCTTTACTGAAAGGGTTGTTAGGCATTGGAATGGGCTGCCCAGGGAAGTGGTGGAGTCACCATCCCTGAAGGTCTTTAAAAGATGTTTAGGTGTTGAATTTAGTGATATGGTTTAGTGTTAGGTCAGAGGTTGGACTTGGTGATCTTGGAGGTCTCTTCCAACCTAGAAATTCTGTGTTTCTGATGCAGTCCCCCAGCTCAGAGACAACCACCTCTTAGTCTGGCACAACAGATTTGTGTGTTCCTTGCACTAGCTGTTCCTTCACCTCCTCTTCACATACAAGGACATGCATCTCTTTCACGCTCCTTCAGGAGTAAACAAGCCAGGAGAGATTAAAGCCTCTTTCTTCAGGTCAGTAAGATCCCTGCCTTTGGTTTCAGTGAGAATTCAGGCCCTAACAACTCAAGTGTCTTCTGGACTGTGTTTCTTATGGGTAAGATAATTTCATTTCCCTTTTGAAGGCTTACAAGGATGTAGTAACAAAAGCAAAATCATAAAACGGTACCTGAGGCACAGGCTACTTTTCAGCCTGCAGCAGACTATAGGTGTGATATCATCATATATCATGTTATCATATCAGGAGACATAGAAAACTGCCTGTTGCTTCTCAGGTTTAAAGTTTTCCCTTAAAAGGTGTATGCAAAGGTGTAATCAGCTGTCTGAGTACAATTCTCACGTATACATGAACATTTTCCTCTCCCCTTCCCAACTTGGAGTGCAACAGTTTTCATCATACTGTTATAAATTCCGAATCAACTTAGCTTTATGAGATTTATTGATGGGGTTAATAAAAGGCAAGTAAAGAGTGCTGGGTGCGCGGGGAGTCTAGGCTCCTCCAACACGCACACACGTTACATCAGGCGGCAGCTTTTTCTGCTCCTAGCTAATAAATGTTCATTACTACTTCTAGAAAAGGCAGGGTTATTATAATTAGTTCCCGGATTCCGAACCCTCCCACTGGCACATGCGTATCAGTCCCTGGTGGTCCCTCTGGGGGTCTCTCGTGATGAAGGCTCATAGTCTTCCTCCCAGGCTTTGTCCTTGTCCTTCTCCTTTGTCCATCTTGGCTGGATATCAGGCATTGCCTCTAACTCTATACAAGAAAGAGAGAAAAGCACACCTTTCTACTCTGTCAGCTACTGGCAGACCTAGAGAAAAAAAAAAAAAAAAAAAAAAAAAAAAAAAAAAAGTTGTTAATTAAAAAGTAATGTTGTTTTAAGGCATTTCACCAAATATGTAGTATTTGGTAGAAACCAGGCAACAAATGAAAGGGAAGAAGAAAGAGTAGAAGGTACTTGCATGGCCTTAATTTACATGGCAGTGGACAACAACGACAACCTGCAATGATTTACAAGTGCCTTACACCATTCACCCTTGAGACAGAAAACTGGGATTCCCATATGATGTAAGGGGAGTGCAATCCCTCTCAAAATACAAGAGCCTGGGGGATGCTACTGCGTACTGAAAATGTTAAGGCTAGGCAGCACCGAACTCAACAGAGAAGGGAGGCTGAGTCTCCCTGGCTGTTCACGTAACAGACAAGAGCCTCAGCTTTTAGCCCTAAGCAACAATTTGTAGTGCCAGGCGGGGAACTAGTTCTTCTTAAGCCAGGGACCATTTCAGCATCTTTAAAGCTACAGAAAGGCTTGAAGGCCCTGCGGAATCATGTTCCTGGTGCAAAAATCTGGGGACCAGGACTGGGCAAGTGGGGCACAAGTGTGTTGTGGAGCAAGCTCTCTGGGCTGATTACCAGGGCTTTAAACTAGGTTTGATGGGGGAAGGGAGGGGAGCAAAAGGTGACAGAGAAGAGCTGGGGGAAGTCCTCACTACTGTTATGAATGGCTCAGTCTTCAAAATAGGACTATAATCAAAGGTCTTTAAAAGATGTTTAGATGTTGAATTTAGTGATATGGTTTAGTGGAGGACTTGTTAGTGTTAGGTCAGAGGTTGGACTCGATGATCTTGAGGTCTCTTCCAACCTAGAAATTCTGTGATTCTGTGATCTTGAGGTCTCTTCCAACCTAGACAATTCTGTGATTCTGTGAATAATACATGGCAGCGTGTATATTATTAATAGCTACCTATGTATGAATACATGTAGAACCTCAGCTAGACTTCCCCTGAAGGTATGCTTCAAGGACCATTTCTTAATGCTACATCTGAAGAATTAGTTTGTGAAGATCAACGTGACATTTATTATTCATTTAAGCATCAACTGTAGGGAAAGACTTATTCTTTTAAAATATAATTACCCTTTTATAATGAGAAGTATAGATCCTTCAAAATGTAAAAAACTGTCTTTGTGACTAAAGCCCTCAGATGGTAAGATGCACTAACAATTTCAGTTACATCAGCTGTTGATGTTGTGTTTAAGTTCTTATGCTAAGATTACAGAATTTGGGAGTTTTAAGGAATGGAGTCTTCTGAGACATTCAACATATTCATAAATCTTTTGGTAATACTGAAGTGATAATTTTTGCTGCTGATACAAAATTATTCAGGTTAATCAATTTTAAGTTGACAGTGATGTGCTTGTAACACATAATGAGTGACAATAAAATGGCAGATAAAATAATCTGATGACAAATGTAAAGGAAGGGCTACTGTTTCCCAGTGTTGCAGACATTTCATATGAGGTTCATTTGACCAAACATAGGTACTTTACAGTGTAAAAATCCACCTTTAATTTAATTTCCTATGCATCTGTCAAAAGTGTTAAATGTTATCCTAAAGCATTCCCTGAAATAATATCTCTGGCTTGGCAGCAAGAATCTCCAGGGCCTGCAGTTCTGAACCCTGTTATTTCTGTGGATTCAATTTCATTTTTCCGCTCTTCCAGGCAAGAAGATAGATATTTTCACTATCATAATGCACTACACAAATGTTAACTATTACAGAGAGAGATGAAACTGATAACTACAACTACTTGGGAATAAATATAAAAGAGAGGTAAGGAAAATAAAAAGTACTGAAAAAAAATAAGCATGAGTCAAAGACAAATGCTGGAAAGGACAAAAAAAAAAAAGAGTAAAAGATGTCTTTCTAAATGTGAAGAAGGAAAAATAAAAATAAAATAAAAAGAAAGGAATGAAAAGAAGATGTAATGAACCATAATAGCACAGAAACAATGGAAATGTGTAAAGCAGATTAAAAAGATGAAACTTTATTAATTAGTGAGTTTATCAGCCGTGACTGATGCAATAAATCTATCAACAAGATTGTCTCAACTGCTTAAAGACAATCAAGTTTCTAGTTTCTGCCCTACATTTGTTATAAACAAAAATAGCCAAAATTATTTGTGAGGATTCACACACACACCCCAAAGAAATGGGTTCCTTAACGTTTTCTCTGCTCCATAGGTTTTTGATGCTCTGTATTAATTTTTCTTTTTCATTAAGTTTTGTGAAGCAGGCAGAGATTTTCACACCTGTTGAGCAAGGACTAGCACATTCTGCTAGTGCTAGTCTGCAGCATCAAAAGATGTTGATGCTGTGGTCTTGTTAGTCTTTCTTCCTATTTAGCCTCAGTATTCACTGAAGAGATTTTTCATAGGTATCACTTCACTGATTATCAAAATAAATTTCAAGTCACTTTAAGTATGACTGTGTCTTAAAAAGAATATAAGACTAATTTGTCTTTAGAGATCCCAGATAATAACCTAAGAGTCACTTAGTCTGAGAACCTGTGTTAGTTTTGATTTCATAAGTAACCACAGAAAAATCATAATTCTCATTGCTATATCAGTGTATTGCTACTTATTGAATTGTTAACTTATTAAGGTATATGGCAATTTACAAATAGGATACACCAGATGGCTTTGAAGGAAACTAGCAGGTGATATAGTCGAACCAGATGAAAAGAAGTGGTTCTTCATACAATCTGTCACAAGCAGCTGGGGATACTAAAAGTACACATGAGCTGAAAAAGACAAAGGTTGCATTCATGGAACAAAAATAATTTAAGGACTACTGGATGTAAAGTGTCCACTTCTGCTTTGGAGTTCCTGAGCTGTAAAATTTTGAGGAGGAGAAGCAGGAAAATTTTATGGGGAGGTGCTACTTGTAGTTGTTCCATATTTATCCTTTCGCCATGCTCTCCTAGCTATGCACTAAGCGACTAAGCAATGAAACTACTGTCATCACTCCCAACAACTAATTAACCCTGAAGATGATAGCAGGACATCCTTAACCATATTGGAGTTCAGCAATCAACAGCAAAAGTAGAGCATAATTATAACATGTTTTAATCACTAAGATGTACCAAATTTTACAGAGAAACAGTTTATGGGCTTTGGCCCAAGTTCTGTAATGCAGCTGAATAAAATACTTCATATAAGGATTTCCAATTTTTTACAGCAAACAGTTGATTTAACAATACCTAAATCTTTCAAGTGGAAACAACTGGCTTTGTGAACATTTTTTTTTACATTTGTGGAAATTATTCCATTTAGTAAGTTTAAAATCTATTTCAACTGTATTTTTTGACTTCTGTTATGTCATTTTTACTACAGTAAATGAAAATATTTCGACTTAGTAACTCATCACCTGCACTCTGTGGCATCATATCATAATATGACCTGGCATTATATTCACTAGTAGTCAAATCATATATGAATCTATCATAGAATCAAGTTACAAACTTATTCTCTTTGTGTCTTTGGATTTTATTTTACTATAAATAAATATGTGATTTTATTTTTTTATTATTTTTTTTTCCACAGGAGGTTGCTGTGAGCTGTGAGCACTGTGCAAGTCAGCTGGATGGTTCTAGAGTCAAGCCTAAGTTCCCATCCTCCCATCATTAGCATGGACAACAGAAGATATAAACTTCTGTGCAAACTGAAGCCTAAATTAATACATCATGGATCTAAGAAAAAACTTATACGGTGTTCGAATATGCAAGATGGAAAACTGAGCCCATATTTTTATGATTATTTTTCAGTAGTACAGAGTAGAACAAAATCATAGGTTCTTAAGTTGTCTGCTAGAAGGAATACTTCCTGTTACCTCATATTTAATTTTCTTGCCTTGAAATTTTTGTTCCACTGAAAAATAATGCTACACTGCAACTCATTCATCTGAAATATGTTATGGAGCATGTTTTATTCTGCATATGTCACCTCTGAGGCCAAATAAGACATTTGCATAACATACTGCAAACAACTTCTCCTTTGAAAGACTATATTCATTGGAAAAATTGAAAAGAAAAAAAAAAAAAAATCACATGAAACTCATAAAACTGAGATTCCCATATTCAAACAGAAGAGGGAAGTAGAGGGCTTGTGTGAGCACAGCTTCAGTCATTGGGCCTCATCAAGGCTATTTTCAGATTGTTCTAATGATTTAAAACATCCAGAAATTAATGTTTTCTGTGTGGCAAAGGTTGCCCAAGCAAGACTGAAGTGATTTTGAATTTGCTGGGTGACAGGGGAGAATAGAACGAAGGCTTTAAAACACCATACCAATGTCTCCTGCTTGGCCATCTGATACCTACAAGAACACATAACAAAGATTGCTTGTTGAAAGCAAGGTTATAGCTGCCATCAGTCAGCTGTAAGGCATTCAGCAAGTGGTAACATAGCACTTAGAGGATATAGGCTATCTAGAACATGATGGAGGTCTTAAGGTAGCATTTCTGGTGCTTTGTGAAATACCAGTATTTGAGAACACGTTATCTCATAACTAATGTGGAGGAGGAATCGCTTGGTGTCATTACTATAACAATTATACAACACAGAGTGTGCTGGATGCAGCACATACATGTATGCAAAACCAAAGCTGACCCTTTCCTGATCATATTTTCAATCATGAGTACAAGAGAGAAATGAGAACAGCAAGGACAATGATTGTCACCTTGTCAGCATGACAGGCATTACATTAAGCTGTCTGATAGTTGTCAAGTTTTAAAAAGCATCTGTTTTCAGACTACCGTTTAGTGCTCTGAATACTTCAGACATAGTTTGGGAATATCTATGAGAGAAATAGTGTCCTTGTTTGAAAACGAGGATGGTACACCATAAAGGCTGATGATAACACAGTTCTCATGCTGATTGTTTCAGGCACTGGATAGTAGCAGTTGTACAGGGTAATATGCCTTTCCCTTCCATTTCAGTTCTCCTAGCCAGGAGAGCAGGGTTACAAATGGGACAGCAGAAAACAGTTCATTAAAGTGTTTTAAAGTCGCTTTTATGGTTTCCGTCAGAAATCTTGCTTTTCTATTAAAGCCTATTAAATTGCAAAAATTATTGTTCACATAAAATATTACAGATCTTTTCAGACTCTTTCATGGTTGTCTTTCTGTGTACTTATCTTCAGTGATTTTTCTGGGGCATGGAAACACAAATGACGTTCCATTCTATTCATGTTTTGAGATCAAATGCTTTCAGATGACTTTTGACCCATTGCATGGGCAGTACAATTTTTGGACCTTTTTACTGAGCTTCTCAGCATGAAAAGATGTAGACTGTGGAAACTGAGCTGTCAGCCTAATTTGAGAAACAGCAACAGCAGCAGAAAAATAACAAGAGCCAGCTAACCCTTTAGTCAAAGGAGCTAAATACAGCAGCAGCAAATGCAGACCCTGCTGTGAGACAAACCTTCTTGTGTATTGTTTTCTTGACTCTCTTTTCTGGAACTGATTTGTTAGACAGTGGTGTTATTCCCTATTTGATTTACAAGGAAAATAAAGCCGATAGAGCTAAGCCAGTAGTCTGGCAATCTACCACTAGTTTTTTTATCACTTTTTCCACTAACTACCCCCACTAACTTTGTAATTTAACATGCAGGTTTTGGAGCTTTTGGAATATAACCACCAGGGAGAGGGAGAAGGAGGAAAAGGCAAAGGGAAAGAGACAGGTGAAGGCAAAGGGAACGGGGAAGGGGAAGGGGAAGGGGAAGGGAGAGGGAGAGGGAGAGGGAGAGAGAGAGGGAGAGGGAGAGGGAGAGGGAGAGGGAGAGGGAGAGGGAGAGGGAGAGGGAAAGGGAAAGGGAAAGGGAAAGGGAAAGGGAAAGGGAAAGGGAAAGGGAAAGGGAAAGGGAAAGGGAAAGGGAAAGGGAAAGGGAAAGGGAAAGGGAAAGGGAAAGGGAAAGGGAAAGGGAAAGGGAAAGGGAAAGGGAAAGGGAAATATACTGTCTTCACTGGTGACACATACTGGCCAATTTTTGAATCTGTAAACCTTCAGGAAATATGATGTCAGGTTTACAGATATTTCCCCTGAATGGATCCTTTGTAGATATTGGAAGAAGTTCGCTTATTTCTTCACTGCTAATGGAAAGAAATGTAGGAAGGCTTCCAGTCTGACTTTGGAACATTTTTCATCTCCATTAATATTTCTTAATTATTAAAACTCCTCTAAATACCCAGAAGGAATGTTTTTATTAATGGCTTTGAACTTACTGTTGTTGTTTGTGACCTGTGTTATTACTTGATAAACCAACCCTGGGTAGACATCATCTTCTTCTTTCTTCTTCTTCTTCTTTCTTCTTCTTCTTCTTCTTCTTCTTCTTCTTCTTCTTCTTCTTCTTCTTCTTCTTCTTCTTCTTCTTCTTCTTCTTCTTCTTCTTCTTCTTCTTCTTCTTCTTCTTCTTCTTCCTTCTTCTTCTTCTTCTTCTCCTTCTTTTGTTCTTTCTCTTTTTCCTTTTATTTTTTTTCTCTTTTTCTTGTTCCTTTTCTCTTTTTAAACAGATACAATTGTGAAAGATGTATTACTGTAACTGTAAATGAAATATCACAATGATCATATCCTGGACAAACACAATATTAAATTAGAAAATGAATAGGCTCAAATGATCAAATAACCAACTACACAGAACAGTATAATAAATTAGCATAAGCTTATCACTAGCATAAATTTCCTGCAGTCATGATCCCCCAGCTCTTTATTTTAGTACATGAACACATGCACTGTCATCATGGCAGAGGCACCTCCTCCTCTGCAAAGCAGAGTCTGTCAACGCTGGAATTCCCTTAATCTTTCTTTGCAATTCTGAGTTTAGTGACATGCAGTGGATATAATGCAATGAAAGTAATATGTAATAGCAAGTTTGCTTCCTTTGTTTTAAACTGACTCTTAAATTCCTGATAGTGTTGTAGTGCATCTACAACATGCAATAGCTCTCTGTGGGGATTTTACTATGTCTTCCCAAACTTAGGGACATAGACATGTGTTGTTTAAAAACTTTTATTCTGCACAGTACTTGTGAGGAAAAGAGTACAAGAAATCTCTCTCCCAGGTCATGAGGAGGCTGTTGTCATATTTTCACCACAGACTTTACAGGTGTTGCCCCATTCATTTTGGTTAACTAAGACAAACCCCACATCTACCCAAGCTTTTATTACATTATAGCACCATCAGTAAAATAACATGAAACCTCATACATATTATAGTGCCACTGAGTGAAATGAGCCCTGTGTTTCAGCCAGGGAATGACTGAAGTGGCTCTGCTCCAGGCAGAGGAGTAGTTGCTCTCTTTTTAGGGGGTATTATAGCTCGAGACTAGACCTTTTCTAAATTCATTATGCTCTCGTTTGTTCACAGAGGTTCAAGCCTACTATGGTCCACAACAACACCCCGCCCTCCTCAGCCCAAGGAGGCAGGAGAAAAGAGATTGAAGCAGCCAGGTAGATCTCAAGTTTCTGGGTCACTTTGAAGCCAATCCTCAATTAACTTTCCACACCAATGTTATTGCAGTACACAACCTCAGCCTTGCACTCTGTGCTGCACCTAACAATCACCTAAAAAAGCATCCAGTACCCAGTATTCATCCGTCATACTAGGCTAGCCTTCTACATTCCTTTTTGCCTCTCAGAGAGAAGCCATCACAAAACAAAATCATTCTTTCTACAATGACTCACAGCCATCATCAAGTTCTGATCTGAAAACCACCACAGCAATACTCTCACATCAAGAAACCCCTACACAAAATCTGTCACTGCATCACTGGCATATCACTTGGAACCACCTAGATGCAAAGGCACTCTATCCTCACAACAGCAAAAACACTCCAGTTACTACTGCAAAGCTAATTTGACAGTGCAGTGCAATTCTGGTGGCAAAGGTAAAGCAGAACTAGGTTTGAAAGCTGCCTTTTGTATCTTACAGGACTTGTCTGGCATGGTGTTGTAACGTATAATCACTGCTCTCATTTGGAAGAGAATAGATAGAAAAGCTTTTTAAGCATGCAGAAGGAAACTGCTGTCCAGCACTCTGAAGGTGAGGTTTATTAATTTGTGACAGTTCTGCAGGTAAGCTAGTTTATTGGTTTCCATATCTGTGCAGGTACAGAGAAAAAATACACAAGTTTAATGGATGGTTACACTAAGTATGTCAACTACCTAACATAGATTGCCTTTTACAAGGATATTCCATTCTCCAAAGCATAGACAGAAACTGTAACTCTACCAAAAAAATTTCAGGAGGAGCTATCTGGAATCATTCTCTTCAAGTAATTATCAAAACAAAGGAGAATATAAACAATACCTTTGTCAGTAAACAATGAAAAACTTAGCATGATGCAAAAGCAGTGGCCACAGAATGTTTCCCCTCATTGGTCCATTCTTTTCCATCATCTCAGCATTTCTTGCCTTCTTCAGAAAGTGGAGAAGGAAACTCAAAACTCCCCCTGCAGATTTCCAGACACTGGAAGCTGGAATTGAAAGTCTCCCACGGACCTCTGTGTGGCATACAAGGAATACCTACAGGCAGAAACCTGTGGCAAAGAAAGCAGCCTCCCAGCAAAGGGGACACATGCTGGCAAACAATCTGCAAGCCAGCCAGAAAGGCAGCCAGACCTGTGCCCTGACTGCAGAGAGGGCAGCACCTGTGAGACAGGGCATGAACTAAACCTTTCTCCACAGCAACAGGAACAACTCTCCAAGGGCATTCTGACTTTTAGTTTGGTCACATATTCTCTGGAACTTGCAAATCTCTGTTTGAAAAACAAGTTTCGTTTTAATCATAATTTTTGTCAATAACATCTATCTTTCTTTCTTCAGGAATCTAAAATAAATAGTTTTTATTGATTGCAAGATGCCAAAATTCATTTTCCTGGTCAACAAAACTGTACAAAGCATTTATACAGGTCCGGTAATTTCAGCAATTGCATAGACTTTTTGGAGGTGTACAGAATTACTGACATCCCAGTCTTGATTCTCACTCCAAAACTACCAGAATGAATATTCAGATCTTTACAGAAGAATTGAATTGTGTTGCTTGTATTGTCTTTTCTCTCCTCTGCAGAATTTGGATGCTTTTTCTAGAAGAGGGTATTTTTTCCCTAAAGTTATACTTTTGTTTAGCCCGTGAGCAAATCTGGGTCCCACATGCTCAAATCTCCTGTTCTGTAGCCAGCTTTGACCTTTCAGATGCTAAGCAGCTGGGGTCTTTTCCTTTAAGGAAAAAAATGTCTTTTAATATATTTTTTTTTTCTGTTAGGGCAAAGAATGCCTGTTTTCCATACACCTCTGTATCCTGTATAATATCTCAGCAGAGTTACAGTCCACATGATTAAACTCTTTAATGTCAGGCTCTGGTGGACTGTATTGTTAGTTTCTCAGGAGAAATAAAAGTATTGACAACAATTCTGTTTTCATTAATTTAACTGTCCTGTACTAACCAGTTTCATGTTCTGTTCTCTTTCTAGACAGTAATACTGCCATGTACTCTTCACACAGTCTGGAGTGTACTTCTCTTTTTAAACACCTTTTAATGTTTAACTTTTCGTAATTGTCTCCATGTGAGATGTCATATTGACTTGTGGGGTACTTTTAGAATACCTATAGTAAAATTGTCATTGATTTGTAATATTAACATGTGAAAGAGAGATCACCCCATCCATCTTTAAATTCTCAGTTTTGTATTATAAGTATTATTTGTATTAATTTTTGTATTATTTGTATTTGTTAAGGCAAAACACACAACTACATTCCATTTATAGAAGACAGTTTGATCACTGCAAGGAGAACTGCTGCTATAGGCTATAAGCTTGCCCTCTCAGCCTTGTTACTTGAAGCACAAGTAACAAGTTGCACAAGTTTGCCTCACCGTTAGGACTTTGGAGTAAGACTGCTGTGCTGCTCAGAATCAAGCCATTTTGATTAAGACAATCCCTCCAAACAGGTCCAAACACACTGGAATCAGTCTAATCATACCATCTGTTAATTTGTTGGAGTACCTTATTTGCCCTTTTCAAAATGTGCCCAACCAGCTGTCTAGTGGAAATGTTGCTGTTGATTTCCAGCACCTTAAGGTAAAACAGGTAAGTCAAGTCTCTTGTTCTGGTCAGAGAGCAAGAGGAAACTGGTAGGACACTTGATAAATTACCAATAATTAAGAGACAAAACCTGTCTCCACAGTAAAGATGATGATCTGTTAATGTGAGTGAACAGGAACATTAAGGTCAAATATATATATGTATATACATCCAGGCTTGACAGCAAATCCGTGCTGAATGCACAAGAACAGAGAGCCCTTCTGCGGGAAAGTAAACGTGGAACAAAGCAGCACTTGGACTGACTGCAGCAGAAACAGACTTTGTTCAGAAATCACAATCCCACAGGAGACTAACCCATCTCCCAGGTAAAATGGCATAGAATTTTAAGTTATTCTATTTTCTCAACGCTGTGGGAAACTTTAGATGAAATAGGTGACAGCGATGGGTCTGAAAATTGATGGGCTGGTAGAACAGTGAGTCATGAAAAAGTCGAAGTCAAGAGTGGAACAATTTGGAAAGCCTTTCTTTCTTGCATATACTTCTACTACTCTACATCTCTGCAATTTTCTCTTACACAGTCTATTTTTTTAAACAACACAAAGTAGCCATTGGCATTAAGAAACTGTTCTGAGTAGCAGCTTGGGTGCTGATGTGCTAATAATTAATTCTGTGAAGCAGTTCAGTGAAAAACTAATTATAATTTGCGCTGTGGGCTACAACAAGAGTATCTACTTCTAATGCTTTCTTATGATTTTCTACTACTTTCTTATGCTTTGGGACACTTCAAACAACATTAAACTGTATCTTAACTAGGTACTTGCTGGGAAAGTAATGCTGGGCTTTCATGAGGCTTAATCACGCATTGACTCTGAACTGACACTATCACCTTGTATTTGCAAGTATTTAATTGCTTCTGAAAGAATTAATTCCTCTAACTTAGCAACAAATTAATACATAATGAAGTTGTTTTTCAAATTTAATTCACGTAATGAAGTCTTTGGTCATAAACATTTAGGGACCAGATACTTATCTGGTCAAATGAACCTAATGCTTGGGAAATAGATGTCTTATCGTCATCTACACCAGAAGAAAGAATTTCTACAGGTAAGAGAAACTAGAGAAGGATTTGAGAAAAAAAAGTCTAATTTAAGGAACTGAAAATGTAGTGAAAGATGCAAAATTCCTTACAAAGTAATTTTTCAGGGATTTGAAAGGTATCTTTGAATGCTGTGTTTTGGAAAAAGGACAGAGACATTCAGCTGGACACACTACAATTAACTTTCTCTTATTTTGTCAAAAAGATATAAAATTGACCTCTTTTTGAGGATCTTGCATTGAGCAGCTGCAGCTTTAGTAAAGTCCTATGCTCAGCAGTAGAAATAAGCAGCAGTAAGTAGTAATTTGGACAATAGGCTTTCTTTCCATTTCTTTGACATTTCTTTAAGTATGGATTTATCTAAGAGCTATTTTTGGACATTGTCCAAGAGCAGTTATACAAGCTTCCTTATTTCAATCTGAAAAATAGTATCAACAACTTCAATAACCATCTCATATTTTAAACACATCCAGTGTTTCCTGGATTTTAATGGTGACTACTGAAACTAATGACCACAAATGGATTTGCCTGAGTTGATTGCAGAAGCTGTTCATATTGGAGTTTGAGAACATGAATCTCTTACACTGGTGAGCATTTAAAAGTGTAGAATGTAATGACTTTTATGTATATTGCTTTCGGTATATTTTAATATTAAATATTAAGATTATTTTTATTGGATAATGATATTTCTAAAAAAAAAACAAAAAAAGTGAGCTATAGCAGAAATCTTCTTCATTTGACAGAAGAGATTTTCCATCGACAGACTTTCTTCAAAAGTTATCACCACAGGAGTGGTGTTTCTCATACTATTCTATTTCCAGTGTGTTACTGAACCAAACCTGCAGGAAATAAAATGTAAGCTTCTTTTAAGTAAATGATCAGGACTGACTGGTACAGACTGAATTGTTTCTTTTAGAGACCTTCCCTGGAGAAAAAAAGAATTTCAATTACATTTTGAATGAGTCTTACTTCCTTGAGCTGTTTCCTAATGAGTTACAGAAACTGCAGACTTACAAATCATATCAGAGAACCACCTAATTTGACATCAGCCTCTACATCTACTTTTAGCAGACAACATTGCAGCAATATTTTATAAAGAAGAAATGTAGCAGCTGGGTGATGGCAAAACACATACTTGTCTACATACAAATTTCATAGAGAAATCTAACTTCAGTCTCTCAGTTTCATAATGCCTAAGATCCAAACGTATTAAACTATGATGATCTAAGCAATGGGAAAAATATTTTAGGGTGACTCAAAGTCTTTGGAACTTTTATTGTCCTCATGCCTTCTATGAGTAGAAGCTACTACTGTCCTGTTGTGTCACTGAACAGATTCTCAGTCATTGATCCCTTCTTTTCATCTGTGCACTAACTTCTGATTACGCTATGTTAAGTATGTGCTTACAATGGGATCTTAGAATTTTAGGCCTTGTGTTTTGCCAGCATCTACTAGTTCCTCCCTGTTTCATTGTGAAGCCCTGTTTGTAAAAGTGATGGGCTGAATGAAACTGTCCTGAGTCCCTAATGTGCATCTGGACTACTCTACTGCAGGGTGTGCATAAGGTAGCCAGCACCCAAAATTAGTTGCAAAATTCTAACCACTACTCCCACTTTTCCTTTGATCTTTTACTCAGTAGCTAATTTGATGGTTCCTAGACAACTAAATATATTTGTATATCTCATACCTAAGATAAGGAAATAGATCATTCTAGATCTAGATCTAGATCTCAATAGATCTATTCTAATAGATCATTCTATATTTCCTTATCAGTAGATAAGGAGAATTGATCATTCACTATACTTTACAATAATGCTGAAGAAAAGTTTTCTTAGATGTATTTTTTTGTATGTCCTTTTCAATGTTTAGATGATCCAAATAAGCAAGAATTACTCTCAAGAACAAAACAGATCTTTAATTTCATTATCACCTGCTTGCAGTTCTGTAATCTGTCATTAATACACTATTCAATTTTCATATAACAGGTAAGTTTTTAATAACAGCTAATTCATATTTTAGAAATAAAAGTCAAAACTATTAATATCCCACTAGGTAGCTAAGCACAGAAAGGCAAGGTGACATGGTCAGGGACATACAACGGAAAAGTCCAGTGCTATCTCATATGCCAAGTACAATAGAAAGTGAAATCCAACTACTTATTTTCCTATATAAATTATTTTTTTTCTACAAATTTTAATAGTCTTTCTCTTTTTTACTTCTCATCCTAACGCAGAAGTCAATTCTTTCATTACTGATCCTAGAAATCTATGTATAAGAAAAATCATATGTATTATATATTTTACATATGTAAAAATATGTATAAAAAATATTTTTTTAGTGGTTAGTACCTGGATTTCAATAACCGATTCCAAGTACAATCTTATTTTGTTTTCATGCATAAACCAGACTTCAAAAAGTCGTAAACAAGCAGCAAGAAGTAATCATTTTCCTCTATCTCAAATCAATATTCAATGCCTACAAAAATATTTCTCTAAGAATTCTCTATGCTCAGAAACCAAAGGAGAACATAAAAAGTATTTCATTCAGCTTCCTCTTCAAACAGTTTCTGCAGAACTAAACGTTTCTCTGAAACAAAACATTTTTTGTGTATGCAGGAGAAATGCGTTAACAATCTGCAATAATACCACATGTGAATTCTCACTATAATATAAAGCAACATTGGCTCAATACATAAAACTAACTTTCCATTCTCTCTACAAAATAAATTCTCCAGGGAATGTTACATCAATGCTGTGGCTTAACACAGCAGGCAGCTCAGCACCACACAGCCATTTGCTCACCCTCCCACTGCCCCCCCACCCCCAGTGCGATATGAGACAGAATCAGGAAAAAAAAAAAAAAAAAGTAAAAGCTTTTTACTTTTACTGTACAAAAGGGTTGAGATAAAGACAGTTTAATAGGGAAGAAAATAAAAGGAAATAACAATAATTAATAATTAATAATAATAACAATCACAAAGCAAGTGATGCACAATGCAGTTGCTCACTACCTACTGACTGATGTCCAGCACATCCCCAAACATTGTTTCCTCCCCACCCTGGCTAGCCACCCCATATTAATTGTTCAGCATGGTGTCATATGGTATGGGACATCATTTTGTCCAGTTTGGGTCAGCTGTTCTGCTTCTGTCCCTTCCCTGCTCCTCATGCAGTTCCAGCCTCCTTGCTGGTAGGGCGGTGTGAGAAGCTGAAAACTCATAACTTTTACTTGTTGTAAGCACTGCTCTGCAACAATTAAAACATCAGCATGTTATTAACATTATTCTTATACTAAATCCGAAACACAGCACCATACCAGCTATTAGGAGGAAAATTAACTCTACCCTAGCCGAAACCAGGACAGGCAATGAAAAATTCACCCCAGCTATTTTCAAAATGTTATTTCTTGCTCTAATTGTCCTTTATTCATCAACTTGTTTACTATGCAAATCAATACTCTAGGGAAAAAAAATAATGAATCTGCAACAACATAGACTTTTATTTCTAATGCTCCGCTACATTTGCTCAAAAGTTTTATAAGGAACTGCGGTGAGTCAGATGGTGTCTCCAAATAGAACTGTTAGAACAATTTAAAAATGTATATTTAATTAGTTTTACTGGGGGTTAACCTTGGCTAAGGGCCAAACTCCCTCTCAGCTCTTGCTCACTCCCCCTCCTCAGTAGGACAGGGGGAGAAAATAGGATGAGTCAGGATAAAGACAGGGAGATTGCTCACCAATTACTGTTGCAGGCAAAACAGATTTGACTAGGGGAAAATTAATGTATTGTCAATTACAGTAGATTCAGGTAGTGAGAAGCAAAGACAAACATTAAAAACAAAAGCTTGCCTTCCCCCTTTACATGCTCAATTTCACACCAGACTACTCCACCACCCAAAGAGTGGTGCAGGGCAGTGGGGAGAGGGTTATGGTCAGAACATGACAGCTTCTCTCTCCTCCTTCCCTCTCACACTTTTCCCCTGCCTCAGTGTGGACTCAGCCCATAGAGTGCAGTCCTTCAGGGAAAAGCCTGCTCCAGTGTGGGCATAGTTCTCATCAGGAGAATCTGCTCAAGTGTGGTCTCTTCTAAGGGTGCTGTGGTGCTTGAAGCACCTCCTCTGCCTTTAGGTGGGTCTGGCACAGGGCAACCCCTGTCCTCCTCCCACAGCAACCAACCTTGAAGCCCCCCCAAACTGCTAAAACCTTGCCAGTACATTCATGCATGTGTTATGACAGTTTCATAAATAACTCTGGAGTAAGGACATCATGGTTTTAAAATTCTTTTAAAGATCAAGGGCCAGATCATCATGTGTCTCGTAGCTGACATCGATTAAGACAACTTATCTGAGACAGCCCTAAAATGTATATTTTGTTTGTACTAAATACATAAATACATACTAAATACAAGAAACTTTGAGGGCACAGTTGCCCTCAGAAATGGAGAGTGTGAGCCAAAACAGGTTCACACATAATTACATTACAGGCTGAATGATCTTCTTTCCATTTTTTTGTTTGTTTGTTTGTTTGTTTTGTTTTGTTTTGTTTGTTTTGTTTGTTTGTTTGCTTGCCTGGTTTTTTGTTTGTTTGTTTTTGTTTTTGTTTTTGTTTTCCTGATTGAGCCAAACATGCTGCTGGGCTGCTACATGCCCTTTGTACTCTTTGTTAGGTAAAGCAGGTCTTCTCTCTAGTTGACTACCCTGTGATTTCTGTTGTCATTAAATGACACAAATTAATTAACAGATACATCAGGCTTGTCCAAATAAATCACACCTGAGCACTTTCTTCGTTTTCCTAGAGAGAAGTAAAAATAAGCTGTAGAAAAATTAAAGCAACTCAGTTCAAATAAAGTATCCTTATTCTATAGCTTTAATAACTCCTTTTGTGTTTATTATATATCTTCCTGTAATTGTTTCCCTATCATATAACCTTCACCTTGGGAACACCACCCCACACCCACCTTGGATTCCAATTTTTCCAGACTTGATCAAACTTTAAAGAGTTTCCTAAATTCAACTGAACATTGAAATTCAGGTGCCTAACTGTATTTGAAGTAAATGGATGCTGTTTGCAACACTGTATTACTGAGAATGCAGAACAAAGATACAGACCAGATGTATCTGAAAGGCTGTATTCATTGTGCTGGTTACAAGCAATTCAATGGTGTTTTCCCAGGTATAATAATAGCAATATGTTAGTCAAAGTACAATTTTTGTGATTTTGTTTTGACATTATCTAGCAGGGTATGTGTGCATTAACTCTCCAGTGATTAGCATCTATATTAACTTAGAGCTTTAGTTTGTATGGTATAAAAAGTAGGCTTCTTGTTCTCTTTATTTCAGTAACAAACTCCAGAGAATTACCCCATAAAGTTGAACCTGAAAAAAAGGAACTAAGATAGAACCCCATCTGGAACCCAAACTGATTCATAAGCTAATTTGGTGGCTTTTGAAAGCTTTGGGTTGACAATGCAGGATTGAAGATTCCATAGTACCAGTTGTTGGTTTCTTTTCTTTTTGCATTTTGGGGATGTGTGGAGAGAGTTATTACTTTGCTTGAATTAAGACGTGTGGTACAGAGAAGAGAGCAATTCTTAAGAGTGAAGAGCAACTTGAATAGCTCTTCGATATATTAAGTGAAATAATGGTGCTGACCAAGCAGAAACTGTTTGAAAAGATGAGGAAGAGCTGTATGTCTGGAACAGTTATTCTCTAAGGAAGTTCAGCAGATTGTGCCAGACAGAAAAGAAAACTTGCTTCAAAGGAGAGAATAAAAACTAGAAAACTAGTTAAAAAAAAAAAAAAAAAAAAAAAAAAAAGGTTGCTATTGCACAATAAGGCAAATTATGTCAAATATTTTATCTGATGTCCATTTTTTATTTAAACATACAATATCTAGCTACAATGTATCAATAAAAATTAATGAACTTGATGGCTTTTATAATATATGTACATCTTTTGATGCAAATGTCCCTGAAAATGTATGCAAGCACAAACCTTAAGTGTTAATTAAATTTTAGATCAAATTTAGATCAAATTGTTTAAAGAGTCACATAGGTGGTGGTTGTTCAATAAATGCTTTTAGAGAGCATAAAATGGCAGATATTGGTAAAAAAAACATTCTTGGTCATTGCTAATAACAAGTTCCTGAGCTCATTCCTCCTATCTCCTACACCAGCAAAAATGATTTTGTGCTTATACAGTGAACTGGGTCAATTTATGCTCTGTGTATAGCTGCTAAATACGGGTCACTGTTTCTATCGAGTGAGAAATTCCTTGACTTTTCCTTTTTCTTTCTTCTTTTATGATAACATTTTCTGTAGGAGATTCTTCTGTTTAACAGCCCCAGCGCCATCAGCAAATTCAAATTTCTGCAATCCAATGCACAACTTAAAAAATTATTTAACTGAAACCTTCATTTTTTGCTTCCTCTACTATAATCTGGCATAAAAATTACTTAATTTATCAGGAAATTAGGAAATATTTTCTCTTCAGACAGTAATTTTATGCTGTTGATAATCTCCTTTGTTGAGTAAAACCTTGTATAAAGAAATGAAACCAAGTCTATTTTGGTTCTTATGTGCCAGTAACAGATGACAACATATAAAATATTGCATATATCTGCTCAGATTTCCTGTTGCAGTGAAGAGGCAGAAAAGTACCATTGATCACCACTGCAGATGAATCTTGTCTTTCTTAAATGACAGCAGAACTAGAACTTGCTATCTAGGTCCATACCAAAACTAATTTGGGAACCTTGCTTCTGTGCATGGTGGAAAACAAGATACAACATGAAATTTCACAGGCCAGAAAATGTGATAAGAACAATTGGTACACATTAGAATTCTTCAGATATCATCAAATTATGTCTGGAAAGTTGCCAAGCAAAAAAGGTCATGGGGGTACTGGTGGACAGTTGGCTAAATATGAGGCAGCAGTGTGCCCAGATGACAAAGAAGGCCAATGCCATCCTGGCTTGTGCCAGGAATAGTGGGGGCTGGAGGACCAGGGAGGTGATTGTCCCCCTGTACTTGGCTCTGGTGAGGCTGTACTTCGAGTACTGTGTTCAGTTTTGGACCCTTTGATACAAGAAGAATAATGAGGCGCTGGAATGCCTTCAGAGTAGAGCAACAAAGCAGGTGAAAAGAGTAGACAACAAGACATATGAGGAGCAAATGTGGAAATTGGGGTTGTTTAGTCTGGAGAAGAGCTGAGGGGAGACCTTATCACTCTATATAACTACCTGAAAGGAAGCTGCAGTGAGGAGAGTATCAGTTTCTTTTCTCAAGTGACAAGCGATAGGATGCAAAACAATGGCCTCAAGTTACACCAGGGAAGCTCAGGTTGGATATCAGGAAAACTTTCTTCACAGAAAGAGTGTTTAGGCATTGTTACAGGCTGCCCAGGGAAGTGGCAGAGATCTCATCCCTGGAATTATTTAAGAGACATGTAGATGTGGCTCCTAGGGATAGGGTTAAGTGGTGGACTTGGTAATAATAGGTGATGGTTGGACTTACTTGATGATCTTAGGGGTCCTTTCCAACCTAAACAATTCAATGATTTATGGAAGTTATTTTTGGACAAGTGGGCAAAATATGCAAAGGAGTGTGTCAGAGTCTCCTCTGCAGTCCTCTGCCCTCTGCCTCACATAATTATGACAGCCTGATTTTGTGGAACCTTTCTGGTCCCAGGTTAGGATGAACTTATGGCCATCCAGAGGAAATAAATAAGTGAGGTGTTATCTTTGGTACAGGTACTGCATTGTGGATCAGCCCAGACTAAGCACATTATCACTCCTTCTCCAACATGAAGAGTTTTACCATTTGTTGTGGGGCTTTCTGGAGCTGAAGTGCTTTTTAATTCTGGTTTTACTTCCAGGAGGGTATCTCAGGCTGTTTAGGAGATTTTAAAAGAGGATTTCAAATAAAAGTTTGGTTTTGGTTTCATTTTCCTGTAAGATTTCTGCATTAGTGCCAACTCACAGGTGTTGTGGCTATGCATATATTGAGGAAAACAGGCTCAAAACAGGCTCATAGTCCTTTAAGAAAAGTGGTGTGCTTTTCGCTCTACAGCTTACTCCCTGGTAATTTATAAAGACAAGTGAAAGAAAAATATCTGCCCTTTCTGGCAGTGGAGCACCATGTTTTAACACTCTCATATTTCAAGTCTATAATGCCTAAGACTGTGCCTGCATATTATGCAGGTCTGCAAGTGAAAAGTGTTTTCTGTGTCCTTTTCGGTTCCTCATTAACATCTATGCAAGGACAGCAGCCTCTCAGGAATCATAGAGATTAACTATCCACTGTTCTTGGAGACAACCATATCAGCTGCAACATAGATTTTACTGGTTTGAAGCTTAGATAGAGAATGAAAGTGCTAAGGCATAGAAGTGCTAATGTAGAGCAGGAATAATTTTCAAGGTAAGATACAGGCAATTTGGTGCCTGCAATTAAAACAATAGAAACAAGTATCTAGAAATAAGTAACTTGCAAACTAAATTTCCAATCTATAATGCAAATTGTCTTTTATTTTTCATTAATCTCATTTTTATAGAAAGAAATAGTGCTAAATTCATTAATATGTGTCTTTTTCATGCATTTATTCCAGGGTTTATGAATGCTCGTATTAGCTCTGAGTGGGTGGCTGGGTGGCTGCTGGAATGGGCACTGACACTGATACCAGGATGCCTTATCATTTCTTTCATGTGTTTCCCTCCTAGCCAGAGAAGAACTTCTCCACCCCCTCATCCGGGCTGCTAAAGCAAGCCCAACACTTTTGGTATAGGCAGAACAGAGGTTTGGTTACTTGTCTTGCTCCAGCTGCAGTGATAATTGGAGGGCTGTCCAAGTCATACACTTACTCATCACATGATTACATAACTATTTTTTTCTTTTTTCCCTTTTCCTGGTCCTCATTTTCTCCATCAGTGTACCTCCTTTCCTCCTCCAAAATAAGCAATCTAGCCCAATTTTGGCCCCAGTTATATCTGTAATCAAATTTGATATTTTTGATACCATTACCTAGGTAATCTCAGCCTTATATATAATTATCAACATGCTGTTGGCTTGCAGGATTGTACTCCTCTGAAATTAGGTGTGGTATTTAGACATTTCTCACGGTGAGTCACAGAATGATTTAGGTCAAAAGGCACCTCCAGAGGACACCTAGGTCAATACCCTGCTCAGAGAAGATCTAATTTTATCAGGTTTCCCAAGGCCAAGTCTAGTCAAGCCTTGAACACCTTGAAGGCTGGAGATCCACAACCTGTCCCTCATGGGAAAATAAATAAATAAATAAATAACTTTTAAAAAAATCGTTATAACTAGCGTTTTTCATATTCCAGTCTGTGTCTGTTAAGTTCTCTCCAAAAGCTTTCTCTTCTCAAGGCTGAACAAACCCAATTATTTTGGTTTCTTCTAGTACGTCCCATCCTTTTTCTTGGGAGAGACAGCCTGCATGGCACTACCTTGTCGGCTCCTGTCAGCTTCACACACTATTATCTGTCTCATCTGAAAAAAAAATAAAAAATAAATAAAATAAAATAAAATAAATAAATAATAATAATAATAATAATAATAATAAACCTGACATTTACTTTTGGGTGTGAATAACAAAAACTCATTACCCTGGCAGCTATAAAAAAGAATTACAGCATTCATAAAAAGAATGCCTACAACTGATCCTATATAAAAAAAAAACAACTATTGAGCATATTTTTAAGCCTCACAGAATTCTAAAAATTTTTTCAAGCATTTTTCTAAATGTAAATAAATTTGGTTTGATTTTACAATGATAGATGAGCTCCAACTAGAGAAAATAATGTTTGACTTTTTCAATTAGAGAAAAATATGAACGTATAGAAAAACTGTTTTCAAATAAAGATTTTTATATGAGCTTTATATTACACTTAGGAAATTTCTGTACATGTAAGAAAGGAAGATTAGTTACAAAACTATTTTTAAAATTGCACATACCACATTTATATTCATAATGTCTCTTGGAATTAAACTATAAATATTTATGAATTAATGTTATTAATTCTGTAGCAAAACAGATTTTCACTTAAATATTTCTGAAATAAGACTATTATTTTCTTGGATAATAGAATACAAATGATTAAATAAAAAATATTCACTTATAATAAATATCTAACATGATAGTTTACAAATAGATGTTTGATCTGCTTTTTATTACTATCACATATCCTACTAAATTGTGTACTATAAAAAGGATCATTATAGTAGGATAAAGCTATTAAACTGGCAAACTAAACCTTTAAATAATATGTGATATTGGAGTATTTTTTGCCTGAACAAATCAAGTTTAATCCTACAAGGGGGCCAGCTTCTTAGACACTCAATAAAACCAAAGAAAATACCTTCAGAACCTGATTTAGCCTATTAATGTATTGCCTTCCACAACTGTTAATTGCCATGGGACTTAAGAAGGGAACTACACTTCTGCTAAAATTAATGGCAACATAATTTCTTAAAACTTTATTTCTGTGAATTATTTTTCTCTGTGCAATATATTACATGCTACAGAAAAGATCTCCAGAGACTTAAGAGCAAGTATCAGCAATTTACAACTGAGTAAGTAGTAGCTGATTACCACTTAATTATTATTAGACGTTAGCTAATAATGTATTAATTCTGTCCATGAAAGATAACATTAAAGTATGTAACAAATTAAAAGTTTATATCCACCAATATGGGGAGCTCATATGACATTAGAGGATTAAATGCAGTTTGTTTAGGAGCCTTGCTAGGTTACTTGCTTGTGATGCGTAGATTCTTGACAAAGTTTAAATAAAAAGGAGCACCTTTGTACCGTAGCCAAAGCTTCCAGAATTTCTGTTTTAGGTCTCTCCTCTTCTATTGGTCAGAAGACTGAGAAAATAGACTTAGATATGAAAGAGGACTGCCAATATTTCATTATTTTGTTTAATTAAAAAAAAAAAAAAAAAAAAAGTAACCAAGTAACCAGCATACAAGCTTGCCTATACACATAATTTCATGTTTTGCCCCAGAAGACAGTGGGGAAAAAGAAAAAGCAAACAAACAAACAAAAAAGTAATGAAAAATAAAAATCTTCCAGTGATGGAAAACTTTGTTTCCTATATAATTTTAACAGGATTTTTCATCTTTAGCAACTTGAAATGGAAACTATTCCCTTTCTACAGCCAATCTAGGAATAACTTTCCAGACCATGAAAAAGAATGAGACACCCATTTTATTAAAAGACAACACCCAGTATGACAGAAACAAGTTTTGAAAGTGAACACAGTGGTTCAGAAGGTGGCACTGTTCCCCTTGCTGAGTTTAAATGCTGGCACGTGTACTGGGACAGGGTACAGCTATCTCTAATCATCCACTAATGTATATAACAAGGAAATGGAAAACTAACATGTATTTTGCTTAATGTTTTGCTTATCACAATGTGAGCCAAGTAATATCCTATTGCAACTCATTATGTCTGTTACCTCTACCTTCCCCGCTTATAGGATGCAAAATCACCTCTTCGCATTAGAGAAATACAGGCAACAGAATTTCATCAAGAATATATATATATTTTATTGTTTTTCTCAAGGATAGGCATTTTTGATATGGTCTTTTATGTTTGTTCTGCCCACAAATATACACCAGACTCAATAAATAGAATATCTCCTATTTCTGTCTTATCTCACCTCTGTAAACTAGTTTATTATTGCTTTACCTAATAAATAAAACAATATTTATAGCTTTTAGTAGTTTTCAGAAAGGAAAATAATCCACTTTCTAGCTGTAATGCATTAACTGAAAAGCTGTAAAATAACAGATGTCAGTGCAGATTGGATTTATTCTTTCCAATATGCTTTTAAATGAATGAATGTGAAGCTGTTAATACTTGTTGTATCCTAGAAAGTTGGTTATATTTACGTGATTTTGATGTGTGTTTTTAATGCAGTCACATATGTGGGAGGTAACTGATGTCTGGCAGTTCCCCAAAAGAGCTTTGCTGCTATGAGCTTGTCATTTAGGATGACAGCCATCTTTTCTTTCCTATTTATTTTGTGATTTTTTTGAATCAGACTTATTTTTTTTTTCCACAGTTAAATACTGAATTTATCATTTCTACTCACATTAGAGCTCAATAGTCAGGTAAGTGTTCCAACATTGCAATAGCAACAAAGGAAATAAGGTACATATATATTTTTCCTGGGAGACATTCTAGTCTCCTGAAATGGTCTTGTATTGTTGAATATAGATATACTTTCCTCTTGATACAGATAAAGAAATAGATGATGGTGCAGTGCATGAAAGCATCTTGAGAATACTGTAAAATGAGATCCACTAGTCAGCCTGCAAAGGTTATAATCAGGAAAAATAACATTGTAAAGAATGACATCCCACTACTCTGTATACATTCTTGAATACTGTGGAGTCAAATATACTTACTTTAATGGCAATTACTTTTTTTTTCTTTTTTTTTTTTTTTTCACTTCAGTATTAATACAACTATATGAAAAACTGCAGTTTTCCTCCTACATCATCCGAATTGTCAGCTTAGTTCTGTCTGCAGAATCCTCATTAGTAAGGGAACTGTAGGGACAGAACAGCTTGCTTTTTTCAGATTCCAGATGGAGTTTGTAAATTTGACAGGTGGGGAAAAGAAATGAGTGGGAAAGAAAAATGTTCATACTTGTAAAATGACAAAAATCTGCCTAGAAAGTCTTGAGAAAATAAATATTGGACAAACCAGGTTTGTATACTACATCTTTCCTGAGTATATCAGCATTTGAGGAGTTAATCATTCAAAAATACTTGTAACTAATATCCAAATAATGTGCAATTAGAATATATAAAATAAATATAAATAAATATAAATAAAAATAAATAAAAATAAATATAAATATAATATATAAAATAAATATAAAATGCATACCAGCTGAAATTGTTGCCCTTGAATACATTACTTTGCATAAAGACTTGCACTAGTAGGTGTCTCATTTGAACTTAATTTTCATGTATTCTCCATGTACAAAATATTTTTCTGCTGTAGAAATACCAGTCTTAGGGATGCAACTTATATATTTCTAAAATTCAATTCCCTAACGTGTTTTCAGCCATCAAATAGCTATGCAGACCCAGGAATGCACTTTTTGCTTTGCTCCACTGAGTTTTTTAAGATTTCACATTTAATAAGGACTTTCAATACACTGGATCCCTTTCTGAGATTGCAAGCATGACATTGTGATTTTCCAGATATGGGTATGAGACAAAACTGCACAGGGATCAAACTAGGTAGTCCTCCATCTGGAGATCAGTACTTTTCTGCCTGCTTACTTCACACCTGACTATGCTGCTCATCTTGAAATGAATCAGACTAAAATATATACAACAGTTTATAAATCATACTTTGTGTCCATGATCATTTTCAGATACTGAAGGAAATGGAAAGGAAGTCAGATTGCAGGCTTAAATGCTAAGCTTTGTACTACAAGACAATTAGTTTCTGTATTTCCCAAATGTATTTGAAAAGCAAAAGGTAAGGTAAGAGCATGACAAAATTTGAATGTATGATGCTGAAATATATGAGTGAAAAATCAAATTTCCTTTTGTAGTCTGTGAACATATACATGGACATACCTGATTGTACTGCAAATCCAAACTAAGTAGCTATGCCACACTGCTGGCAACAGCAGGTGGATATAGACCAATAAAAAATATAAAATAAAGAAACGTAATCTCTGAAGGGTGAACAAAAGTTACTGACCTTAGGTGTATTCACATGCTTAACTTTGAGAACATGAGTCATCATGCTGACTTTAGTAACATTATTTTAATGTTTCAGAAAAGACAATCCACTAAGGCTCTTGCAGCCTCAGGATATAAAACAATGCTTTGACGTACATATTCTGTAAACAGAAACAGTCTGAAGTCTGGTGAGAAGAGACTGAATGATTTATTTTTTTCTTAGTTATGGAATGCAAAACTTCTCTTTGGGGCTTTAACTGTTTTTTGAGGTGCAAATGGACATGAGGAGGAACAAGTGCCTCAGAAGCATCAAGATTGGTCATAAAGATCATGAGAAGCAGGTTGCTGGTACATCTAGTAGTATTAATGTGCTAGTGAGTCTTTGTTAAGGAAATCAGTAAATAGAGAACAGGAAAGAAAAATCAGGGTTGATGCTTCTCTGCTTTCTGTGGTTTGGAGGTGGGTTTACTTACCAGGATCACAAGACAATTTACCTGCTATCTGCAATTATTCAGATATAGATGATTTACTTGATCTAACTTATTTTTCTGTAGCCGTTGGCCTTTCACTGTTTGGACTTGCATTTATTACAGCAAGTATCTTATGGCCTTCCATGCCTAGGGGTTTTCAGAGCAGTTGTGGAATTCTGAACCAAAAATTTTACTTCCTGGCTATCTATCATTTTAGGAAGATGAACTACATCACCCATGTGGTTTCTTCCATCATATTTGGGAATAATTGGAGTGAAATACCTGATGATGCTGAAGCAATTCCATTAATTTTAATATGTCTGGATTTAATTTTAATTTACTTTAATTTCATTTTATAGGCAAGCTACTGTGTTTCCATCTGTGAAGTTTCCTATATATTTACATATATATATAAATAAAAATATGTATTTATATATTCTATACAAATATATGCATTTTATACATTATATATGCTAATATTTATAATATAGATAGAAGTAATCCATGTCATATATATATAATATGTGTGTTTGTACAAATATATATACTTCTAGATCATAGCATGTCATGATACAGACTTTAGATGGCTTTTAAGCTCCTCCAGAGCATTAATAAATACATGATGGTTAAAATAAACAGCTATGTGTCACTGTGTTGAGCTCTACAGTACTTTATGGCATTTAAGATTCACAGCACAGGTAACTCACAAAATTCTTTTATGTCACTTATGATCCTAACCTTGACCTTTTTAAAGAGTGACGTGCACACACACACAACACTTAGTTTACCTAAAAGAAAATGGAATATGATTATATTGAAAATAAGCAAGTTAATCCTGAAAAATAATACACTCCTTACCGTATTTCAAGATATTAAGACAGAAAACTTGCTTTCTGTCAGCTTGTCACTTTTGTATTACACTACTAAATTGAAATTAAAAAAAATAATAATAATAATCTAAGTTCCCTCTAAAAATTTGCACCATTTTCCTGTTTTGTATACCATTGGTCTTGGAATACATGTAATTTATGAGTATTACATTTTCTTATTATGGGTTTTCTTATTGCATGTTTCACTTGAGGTTTCAAGAGGGAACCAAACACTGCTGAGTTTAGGATACAAACACTGCAGGAGAAAACTGAAATGCAAGGAATGTTACATGGGATCAGGGCAAAGGTCTATCTAATCCCAGCAATGGCTGGAAACAAATGCATAAGGAAAAAGTACAAGAGCCAGGGTGTTTATATGTTCCCTCCCCTCCTTGATTCTGGTAGATCAGTACAGCTGGAGGTTTAAAAGCAGAATGTTGTGCCTAATATATCAGTGCAATTATCTTCCAAAATTATCTTCTCCTACTTCTTTTAAAACATTAAAAGGTTTGTATTTATTTTTTCCTTAGAGTGTTTTACCCTTAAGCTTTTAAGTTTACCCTTAAGCTTTCAAGCTTAGAGTGTTTTACCTACCTGTATTAGAGTATGAATTAAGATGACTGTGCTTTTGCCTAACAGAATTGTCCCTGAAGCTGTGAGTGTGTCAAATGCAGTCAAAACACCTAGAAAAACTGATAGGTAAAAAGCTGTTTCTATGGACCAAAACGGTCTCCTGGCAGAGTTTCAAAATCCAGATATAAATTCCTTCTGACCACAGAAGGCCTGCTTCTGGGTCACAGAACAGCAAGTGCTTTCAAGGAATACAAGACTCACGATTTTGCTCTTGGTGGAATGCAAACTTCTAAAGGCAAAATGCCTGCAGCCCACATTCAGGAAGAACTATGACTCCTTCATATTTACAGAGAAATATTAAACTCCTAGATATCCTCTGTGGAAAAATGCATATGCTGTGAAAATATGTGTCCTGCCTCTGCAACCAGAAAGCATTGCATTAATGCCTGTATAAACTGTGGAAAAATATTTGGGACTTGCTATACTATGTTGTACACCAGAAATTCCTCAGATTTTTTTGTTACAGTTTGTTATATTTGCTGTAGTTGGATTGAGAAAGCAAAATACCTTTTGAAGTAGTATGCCACACCTTGTTGTCTTCAAAGTGTACAGAAGGAAAAGGAGTGTTAAGAGGTTGACTCAAAGAATTCTGATTTCTATACTGATTACTGATTTTGCATCTTTACGGATTAATCTAATCTCTTTAGGAAACAGCCATACTATTTATTCTCACAGAGGCCCTAGGTCAAGATTTATTAAAAGCATGCTTTTGAATTTTTCAGATTAATATACCATTGAAATGCTAAATGTCCTTACTAATTAAAGAAGTTGCAGCCTATGTAGACAAGGTAAAATGTATTTCATAAACTTATGCTGGAATCAAAAGCCACTGTATTTGTTTCCAGAGCATGTATTAGTGGTATGTAGTAAGAACTACCCATGTTTCACTAATTTTGTTTCCAACCAAAAAACAGGTATTCTAAAAATATGCTTAAAATATTGGGCAGCCTCTGAAAGCACTCAGCTTCAAATTAGTCATCAAGTTCTGTGGTATAATTATAGTGCCTTAACATGCTGGATGTGGGGATCCATAGTGGTTCTCTTTGCTGAAGCACAGCCAATGGCTCCAGAACGGCCCTCCACCTTTGGAATTCTAAACATGCTGTTTGGAAGCATGCTGAAGATACTGTGTAGCTTATTTTTTTAACAAAAAATGTCCACGACAAGCGTGACTAGGCTTGTTAGGTGCCCTGGGAGGCTGCACCTTAGTTGCCAGAGTGAGAAAATTGCTTCAGATTTCTTTACATGACATAGTAGGTATAAGCCCTTTTAATGGGCATTAACCATTTTGATAGGAACTCTATACTAGTCTAGAGAATTAAGAGGAAATTTGTTGTATCAAATCACTGATTTTGCTGTCTTCTTCAGTAGCTGTCTTACACTACCACACCACCAGAGGCCCAAATGTGCTTATCAGCTTGTTTTACCAGTGCTTCCTGGTTAGCTCACATACTGGCACCAGTATCATGTTGGGTTTGAACTCTAAAACAGTGAGTTTGGTTTCCATCTGACAACAGTATCTTCTTTCTCCAGAAATATCCCCTAAGCCTCAGGACCCTCCCTCTTCTTCCACTTCTAAGTTAGCTTTGCGTGCACTAAAACTGTCACACAGAGAAGCCTGAAAAACAACCCTCTCCTTTCTGAGGCAAACCCATATTTCAGGTAACCAGCAACCACTTGACATGTACAGGCCTTTTTTGCTCAGTCTATGAATGCCCGCATTATACACTGGTTTTGGAATATTTGGCATATAAAAAAAAATCTTAGGTGGTCCCCACAAATGCCTTTATCACCACCATACTTCAACTTCCACTGAAAACTGAACTGTACGTAGTAGCAATCTGCTCTATGCAGAGATAGCAGATGCAACATGCAATCCAAGCACTCTGATGTTTGGCAAAGATGTGTATGTTGGTGTCAGAACATGATATAAAGAATTTGGTTTTGTTCCTCTGTCCCCTTGTCAATCCCAGATGAAACTTCATATTTTTCTCCAACTCTCTTTTCTCTCTTTCCCTGTTCTAGAATGGCCAAGACATCTCCAGATTTGGCAGCTTGGAGAAAATCACCTATATTTTTATCGAGAAGTTGCACAATGTGCTGGGGACAGGCTGCTATGCTTCAGTGATCTCCCTCATGGCTTCTCCAATTTTTTGGCCAATAGTGGAACTCCTGCCAGATGGAGAGGTGTTTAACATGCAGAAGGAATGCTGGATAGCATGGAAGTCTGGACAAACATGTAACAACGGGAAAATTCTGAAGTAGCAAGTCATATATGTGATGCCTCCATCTAAGGAAAAGAAGCACACAAAGCACATCTGTTGCAGGCAAGCCAACCATACAGCTGGAGTTCAGATGTTCATCCTAGTTTCCAACAAGGCAAGGAGCTTGTGATGAATTCACCATTGTCTCTCATCAGGAGAAATATAACAGAGGTTAGTAGAGCATCCAAGACCAAGAAAAGAAAAAAGCAGACCTTTCTTTTCCTATTTCCACTTGCTTACACTTCTTAGCCTTTCCTTTTCTAGAGGAATAGCTAGAATAGCCCTGAGTCTCTTTCAGAAACCAGGATCTGATCTCCAATGTGGAGTTCAGCTACATTAAGGTCACTTGTGCTTTTTCAATGGAAATAAAAGTAGACTTCCACAGTCAACATCATCCAAGGCAATGCAAGAAATGTTTTCAAAGTATGGCAACATATTGAAATTATTTTTATGTCAGACACAATAGCCCACAAAGACATTAAAACAAACAAACAAACAAACAAAAAACTTCAAGTTTAAAATTTTCTTCATTTATCTGAGAATGGAATTTTAGCTTTATTTTTATTTTTTTTTTTTCCTGTGATTTAAAAATCAAGTAAAATATAATATCGTTAGATTTGTCTGCCACTGAAAAATCAGGAGTCTGAGCTCCTGCCCCATCCTTCTTTCACTCATGAAAGTATATGTTCACTATTGTAAACAGTGTGTTTTTAAAGCAATTTTATCTTATTTGCAGGTTTCTACTTTTCTGAAGCAATGCAGAACTCAGATATCAGTATTCTTATATGCATATTGACCAAGTCACATTTTTAACTTTTGAAAAAGGATTTCACATATACTGGGGGCAGAAAATCCAAGGGATGGTCTCTTTTGTATCCACTCCTCACAGAGATGATGGGCAAGAGATTTCCAAGTGGTGAATGCCACCTCCTCAGTTATTTAGCCAAATGATAGTCAACAGCAAGCTTGCTGGCTTCCGGAAAATATCTGTCCTTGGAGGTCAGTTGTTTACTTCAGCAGCTAAGGGTGAACTCAGCACAGACTTACATGGACATCAGCTCTTTCATCCGGAAGCTCTCCTGTCACTGATGTCCTGTCCTGTCCCTACAGCCCTCAGTCTGTATCTTTTTCACGGTCCTGGGTATCTGCAGCAGATGTCTGTACCTCTGCATGTTTATGAGACAGAAATCTGGCAGACAGATTCACTTCACTGCACAACTCCATAACCACTCGTAGGTCTGCTGTCAGGTTTCAGACTGGAAAGGCTTCTAAAAAGCACTGTGGAAATGACTGGGCTAAAAGATACCAGTATCCTGGTAGCTCATTGTTTGGGAATTTGCTGCAGGGCTGACCTCAGATATGGGAAAGTCTATGAACCAGCTGCAAAAAGCCCTCCTCAATGTGCCATGCAGGGGAAAAACATCAGGCAATCTGGAAAAGCAGGCCATATGCTCACAGAGCATGCAGGTGTATATGCCATATTACGTGCTCTCTTTATTCATACCTGATCCTATATGAATCTGTACTACTTAATGATCTGGGAGTATATAGGTCCCCTATAAATGAAAATGGATGCGTGGCCTTAGATGCAAAGAGTACCCTTTCTTTCCAAAAACCTTTTCTCTAGTTTAGTTTACCTTTCTGTTATGTTAAATTATAATTCTATCCATTCCTCTCATTTTTATCATCTGAGAACAAAATCACAGTTCACTGAGTATTTCAAAATCAAATGTGTTCTGAAAAAAAATACAGAATTTCATTAAGTTTTCAGTTTATTTGAATGGTCTTAACTTCTTAAAGGACATGGTGAAGTTATCTGTATATAATGTTATGCACGATTGCAGTGTATTCTTTATTATCTTGGGGAGAAGGCTTTACTATCACAAACACTTGCATCTTACACTGTTGCACACCAGAATATTAAAGACATCCAGATAAAAGATGCCAGTTGAAAAGAAAAAATGTCTTTTGGCCTACAGGCTAAAAGTAGGGGAGGGACTTTGAAATCTTATGTCTGTATGAAAAGCTGAACAAAAATATATACATGTATTTCCAATCTTAGAAATATTTTCACTGGTATACAAGGAAAACATTTACTTTATTAAAGGAAAATGAATAGAAAATTTGGGGAAGGTTGCTAGATGAAAAGATAAGCAACCTCATTGAAATTGGCTAGTTACAAGAACCTGGTGAAGTCAAAGTGCACATTTCAGAGCTGGGCCAGATCACCCTGTAGAATAGTTGTCATCAGCACTGATGATGAAATGGAAAAAGGTAAGTTAGCTGCAGTGATATTCTTATTCTCAGAACACTAACTTTTAAAATTATCATTTGGATATAAGCAAGAGCATATTATTTCATGTTTTTCTCTTGCTCAATTGTCCTTTTAACTTAGGGATATTTTTTTGCCTGACTACTTTCTTCTACTCCCCCATAGTGAAAACCGAACATTATGTGACAAAACCTGAGAGGAGAGGGAGAGATAAAAAAAATAATAATAATTAAAAAAAAAAAAATGCCTTTAGGCACAAAAGCTAGTAAATACAGCAAATTTCCAAAAGTTTTTTTCACTTAAATAAGATAGTGTTAATTAATGCTGATTTTAGCACTGCTTATCTAGACACTAAATTGCTTATAAAAGAGAGATTTTACTTTTTTTTTTTTTTTTTTTTTTTTTTTTGCCTGCCAGAGCTATGCAGGTTATAAATAGCACCACAGTGAAACAATGACACTATGACAATGTGCCAGATGACAATTATATAGCCTAGAAATGGAACAGAAATGAATTGCATGTACAATATCAATGAATTGCATGTACAATATCTTCTCACATGCTCTCATTTTCTACACAAATTCTCTTTCCTTACCTATCCTGTAAAATAACATTAGTCTTGAAAGAGGAATGTTTAACATAATGCAGAGTTACTTCACTTTGGAGATACGCTACCATAGATTTGGGGTTGGAGAGTGAGGGGTTGGGAGCAATTGCATTGTTGAAAAAAAAGCTGGATTATATTCATTACATGTATTCAAAATTAATTCTCTTTCTTCAATAGATTTATAATAAAAGGTTACTCCAAAATTTTATGTATCATTAATTACAGGTACTGAAAGTATTTTGAAAACAACTGACTCAAGACATTGATTGTGTTTAGTTTATTTATTGATTTATTATTTAATTATCTCTTCTCTTTCACAGACTGAGAATGTTTTACTATGTTTTTGCTTCCCTTAGCTTGCAGGGAGTAAAGTGTAGCTGAGAGCAACCAATCTGGAATCCTTTATTTATTTATTTCAGAAGTGTTAACAATAAAGCTTAATGAAGACAAAGCTTAGGTTGCAAAGAGGGTCTGCCTCACTTATTCTAACAAACATTTATAATTAACATTAATAATGATATGAAAGGAAGTTAGTTTGATTATTGTTACTATTATTATGAGAATTAAAAATTCTCAGATGAATTGCACTTTGAAATTAATCTCTGAGTATTCAGAGCAAACTTCAAGTACCTAGGAAGCTTATAAGCCTTCTCAGGAAGTTAGCATCACTAGACATTATATAGGTGTGTAGTAAAATCAATTTTCTTATATGAAGGAAAAGTAATTTATTCTTTTTGAAAGCCTAAAGCCCAAACATTTTTAAAGCACCTTTCATTACACATGGTCAAATCCTTAAAATATTGCATTGTAAATGCATTCACCTTTTTGTTTTTTTCCCCTAAATTTATTATACAGCTGTCGAATCAGCATTATTACTCTTTAAAGAAACCTGATGGTGCTGTGAATTGTGTTATTTGGTAAGTGATTTTTGGTGTAAGTAAAATCATGGGATCAATTAGACTTCACCTTCGAAAGAAATACACTGGATATCTATTGCTTTATTTTTCTGTGCATATATATATATGCATATATATGTATGCTGGTTTTGACATATGTTGTTGTAGTGGGTTTACATGGCAAAGTTTTGGTAGCAGGGGGCCATAGGGGTGGTTTCTGTGAGAAAGATCTAGAAGCTGCCCCATGTTTGGGAAGGGCCCCATTTTTTTCCAGAGCTGAGCCAATAAGCGATGTTGTTTTGCACCTCTGTGAGAGCATATTTAAGACAGGGAAAAAAATGCTGCGCCACACAGCAGCTGGGAGGGAGAGAGCAGTGACAAATGGCCTTGCAGGCACCAAGGTCAGTGTAGAAGGAGGGGGAGAGGTGCTCCAGGCGCCGGAGCAGAAGTCCCCTGTGGCCTGTGGTGAGGACCATGGTGAAGCAGGATGTCCCCCTGCAGCCCATGGAGTACCAAGGTGGAGCAGGGTTCCATGCTGCAGCCCGTGGAAGAGACCACGGTGGAGCAGGTGGACCTGCACCGATGGAAGCTGCTGCCTGTGGAAGACCCCTGCCGGAGCAGATTCCAGGCCGGACCTGTAGCCCGTGGAGAGGAGACCACGCAGGAGCAGGTGACCTGGCAGGAGATGCTGCCCGTAGGGGAGCCAGGTTGGAGCAGTTTTCTCCTGAGGGATGGACCCCGTGGTACGGACCCATATCTGGAGCAGTTCTGGAAGAGCTGCTGCCTGTGGGAAGCCCACGCCGGATCACTTCATCAAGGACTGCATCCCGTGGGTGGGACCCCACAGCACAGGGGACGAGAGTGACCGAGAAGGAGCAGCAGAGAAGAAGCGCTGTAGACTGACCATAACCCCCATTCCCCTGTTCCCCTGCGCCGCTCGGGGGGGAGGAGGTGGAAGAGGGTGGATGGGGGGGGAAGGTGCTTTTGGTTTCTTTCTTTTGTTTCTCACTTCTCTAGCTTGTTAGTAATGAGCAATAAATCTTACTATCTTCTTATGCTGAGTCTGTTTTGCCCGTTACAATAATTATTGTGTGATTTTCTTGTCCTTATCTCAACCCTTGATCCCTTTTCACATATTGTCTCCCCATTCCTCTTTGAAGAAGGGGAGTGAGAGAGCGGCTGTGGTGGAGCTCGGCTGCCCACTCGAGCGGAACCACGACAATTGTCTGACTAGCTCCCTCAGGGAATGGTGTTATTAACCAGCTAACAAGGAGTGCAAAATTATCTATTGAGCATTTGATTTGTTGTCAGAATACACAAGCCCATTTCACCTGACTTTTTTCAAATGCTTGGAGGGGATGGGTACTACACAGTGTATGATTTGAAATTTGATTTTCTTAAATATAAGATAAAATTCAAAAGTTATTGAGTATACTTTAAAATTTGTTAAGCTTGCTACTGTTTTTTTACTGTACACAGTCAGATACCTTTAAAAGTTTGAGATATTTACAGTGCTTGAACTGATCAAACTCCAAGGCTCTTCTCTCTGAAGTCTCTTCTCCTGACGGTCCAGGTGGGTAACAGAGGGTAAGTACACAGCTTCACAATGCTCAGGCCTCACCACACAAGACTGTTCCATCTCTAGCACAGAAATCCCCAGGCACCTGTACTGAGCCTTTGAGGACTGTTATTAGCTCAGGAAGCTAATAATGTTCAATTATCTCCCCATAAATGCACACATAAATATATATGTATATAGGTTACAGATACAGATATATACATAAAAAAACATATATGTTCATTAAATAGGCTATGAATTTCATTCTTAAGACCACTGATTTCATTCTTTCTGCCTCTAAAGACAAGATTTACTTTATTGTCATTGATATTGGCAATGTATCTTACAGCTTTCAGATTGTAATTTGGATTCTGTCCAATAATCCTAATTATGCTAAAAAAGCACATTCCCCCCTCACACATACTTTTCTATCTGTTCATCTGTCCAAGGAACCTGTTCACAGAAATTGTGACTAATATAATTTCCATGTAACCTCTAGCACTGGCTATCACTGGACCTCTTTTAGTGGTAACTAGTTAGCAGAGCCTATAGTTGATTTTATTAGAAACAGATTTAAATCTAATCCTGAATTTAACCCAATTTATTTCACATATTAAGTTTACCATACAGAGAACTTTGAAATTATTTTTAATTTGATGTGTTCTCAGAAAAAGCAGACAGATGGTAAATGGTGGAAAAAGAAAGGCAAAAAAAAAAAAAGGGGGGGGGGGGGGGGGAGGGGCAGGAACTCAGGGCATGTGCCTGTATTTGTATGTGCATACCTGTACTCAGTTATGGGCCCAGGCACTTGCACACACAAACAACATTCATCTGTCCTGCACAGTCAGCTGAAAGGCAAGACAGTTTGATAGCTGTTCTATTTTCTATGCATCCTCCAGCATGTAGTATATCTTCAGTTATCTGTCTATACTACCTTTAAATCTTGTTATTATCAAGCTGTTTCAAATATGATCTTTAACTTGAGGAAAATACATGTCTTGTATGTTTTATGTTTTAAATATAAAATCACATATTGGTTTATGCTCAAAAAAAATAAAATAAAAAAAATAAAAAAGGCCTATAATTATTGCCATGATAAAAAATGAAAAATGAAAGGTTTTCTGCAAAAACCAAAAATTTTCAAAATCAGTTGGATTTTTTTCCATTCACAGATTCAAGTTGAATTGAACAAGAAGGTAATCTAGGAAGTGATTTAGGAAGGAATACTACAGAGCTAATAAAATATTCTCCAAGTGCTTTGTAGAAGCATCATAGAAGCATCCAGTTCTGTCTGCTTTTTCTCCACTTTACCGTAAAATTTATTTTTCAAATAATTTATAGGTACAGATTGCTAGGTACTCTCAACTCCAAAGCTAGAAATAAAAAATAAAATATAAAATCCACAGCTCTCATTGTTTTAAAATTAACTATTATGAAAGCACATTTCTAACAGTTCTGAACTCCTCACATTTCATACTCAGCCCAATGACCTTTAGCACTAGTCTCCACATGGCTATGATACTAAGCACTTAGTGATGATAAACAGAAAGGCATGCCACACAAATGATAGATAATTTGCTGTTGCATTCCCCATACCATATTACAAATCACACTACAATTTCTGTGGTCGTCATGTCCATCATCAGGCCAGGCAGCAGGTGACATCACACCTGTGAACTCCCCTAGTAAGCATTACACATAGACCTTATCTACTGTTCAAGAGAAACCTGCAATTAGTGTCTAAGCCAATCAGGTCTAATAAAATGTTACAGTCTTCATAGTCACATAACCAAGCACTAAGCAAAACCTTTTAAACCTCCTACTGGTGTCTAACCCACAGCATGACTTGAAAAGGACATCATGAGAACTTTAGGAAAATGTCACAAACTCTTCCAAGACCTCTGAGGTTCACTTGTGCTTCTTGCTGCATGTTCCAAAGCTTTCTGAAATATCACTGGTATTGAAAGACAATTCTTCTTTGTCTCATTTTTAGGTAGGTATCTTTAAACTGGTCCCTGCACATCCTGTGACAATAAACTTTCATGTGTTTATTTGAGGAAGCTGAGCAGTTCTAATGTATCCTAGTATTTTGAGATTCTGATTTTACACATACACACACACCCCTATATATATACACCTTGATGTTATCTTAATTAGATTTGAATCAAGGGCTATTTCTTTTGGACTGTGTTTATTCTTAATTAAACACTGTAATTTTCAGTTGGAGATAAGACTTAGGGGAGATCTGGGTTTGCAGCTAGGGATATTACTTTTAATCTAAACAGGAAATTAATAGACATCAGAACATACCAGTGAAAAAACCTGCTTTTTCTGTGAACACTAATAATTCCTATTAATTCTGTGTAGCAGGTTGTACACAATTTCTTTTTGTTAATCAATATTTATTAATACTGAGCACTTCCAGAAGAAAATATCATTCAGCACGGATAACAGAAACTATATTTTTATGTTAAAAACTTATTTGTATATTTTGAGAAATACCGGTGGAATCCTGCCGATTTATTTTCTTACTTATGCATGCATTCTTTCATCATCAGAAAAAGCAATACTGCTCATTTCATTCTGAAGCGAAAATAAAAGCAGAGTTACAGTCCTTCAAACAACACGCTGGGGATATGCTATATTTTTGTAGGATACACACTGCTCATTTCAGATGACTAGTTCCTGCCTTTATCTACTCTGAGTGAGGGTCTACCCCTACTGCTGCCAGCCCTCCACAGCCACCACCTGTGACTCTTCTGGCTGGCTGCTTGCCCACAAGGTAACAGCAACACCACTGGCTCTAGAGCCTGACCCTGCCACCTACCACATCCCCTGACTCACTTCGTTACTTGTAAACACAAGCTTGGATTTGCTATGCGGGGTTTTCTGATCTGAGGGCTCTGGCAATTAGCAAGAATAGCACTGCATGCAAGTGATTGCAGAAAACAATTCTGGCTTTAACTGTGCTGCAGCCTGAGAAATCCAAATGCCTGAGACACAGCTTCCCCCTCCACATAGTTCATTGTACCATGCACTTTCTTATGAGTTGTTATCACTATCTTGCACCTGTCAAGCATTTAAATTGGCTAATGACTTTAGCTATGTACATGAACACCAGCACTTGTTATTAGCAGCCTCGTTCATTCAGTTTATGCTATCTATCTTTAAATGTTATGTTTGAACATTTCCAGCCTGCTCAATTTCCCATATAGTACTCAGGTGTCTGCATGGTCTTTTGTTAGTCCTGTGATGGACTACAGACACCCTGCTCATTACTGTTTTATCAGGCTGGTTATCAGTGACAGTCCTAGGTACTCTAGTGGTATAGCTGCACAGCTGTAATAGATTTCCTACTTTCCAGGCCTGCACTTGGAGGCAATATTTCTGGGAAGCAGTTTATTGTCCGAAATTTGATTTTAAGAATCTTGTTTATCTCATGTACAAGCCACTTCCACAATCTCATCTGCTCCTGGAGAAAAGGCTAAATTTTGCTTTTGGATATTTGGATGAGTCTTAGGCCCGGATAGCCATCAGGAAGATCTCGGTAGCTCTGTTTCAGTGGAATTTCAGAATCTGGACCTCCCTTCTGATCCCACAGGACCACAGAATGTACGGAGAAGAAGCTCAGTGTCTTTTTTTCTGAGAACTCAGCCCTGCCAACTCTCGTGGCTCTGAAGAGACGTGCTTTGGCAGAATTATTGAAAGTGGTTTAAGACAGTATCACTTGCCAGGTTTAAGCTCTGTCTCCTGGCCAGAGATTGCTGTAAAGGATGTTTAGGTCAGAAGTGAGGTTAGTTAACACTGAGGTAGTAGAATATGGATTTGGGTAGGAGAGTCACAAATGCATGACCTGTTCTACTGTGAAGACAGTAACCTCTGTGAAAGAGTCTGGCATACTGCTGTGGGCACTAGGCTCTCAAATTTATTCATTTAATTCTACCAGACATCACTTGTCAGAACCCTTTGGCACTCAAAGTATTTTACATGGTTGATTGACAGATCTCTGTATGAGTTATATGTACATGTAAATGCACTTACTTGCCTGGACCTCCTTGGCATGAAGGCTGAAGTCTGTTGGACAGTTTTGGTGTGTTAATCTAAGTAATAAATATCTTCAGTTGTAGGATGGGAGCAATGGCTTAGCACACATATGCCACTTGGCCTGACAAGGCCCAAGGACATTGAAGAAGGCATTTTGCAGAAACAGTACAAGTCACTGTAAATGTTTAAACATAAACTGAAGTCCATCAACATAATTCAGCATTTCTACTAGCAACAGTTAACTTACCAAAAGTAAATACCATCAGATCAAAAGATGATGGGAGCAAAATTGAGACATATCTGAAAGGCCTGAGAGTAGCTGCGAAATTAAAAGCTGGATTTCAAGTTCTGCTCTAATTTGAAATATATCACCTGCAGAGAATCTACAGGGAAAGAAAAGAAAGAAACAACCACCACAACACACTAGAATAAGAATAAAGGAAATAAACATTGAAGGGCTGACAAGTGTCATTTTGATTGTTCCCAAAAGCATATTCAGCTTTTTTTCATCTTGGTTTCTGGCATTAGGCAATTAAATGACCTTCTCAGCTTGTGTTACTGTTCTATGTGGTTGTGGAGACATTAGCAAAGTTTAAAAGACTCGGTATTTATGTACTAGATAAAAATAGATCACATTTCTGGACATTCCCAAGTTTATCCTTCTGAAAAATGACAGTCATGAACTCTTGAAAGGACTCAGTATGGCAACAGTTCTGATTGTCCCTGCTACTATGTGAAGGAGTAACCTTGTCTGCAGCTTTGCCTCTTGGAACTGTGGCCTGTGTTCCCGCGTCCTTCTCAGGGCTGTGCATCCAGCCACAGGACCAGGAAGCCGGAGACATTTAGCTGTAACAGCAATTGGGATCACTCACACAAAACAGATCTATCTTTTGGAAATTTATTCTTAAAAACTGAAGGCCACTGGGGGCTGAACATCTTTACATTTAAGATGAGGAGGAAGTAAGGCGTTTGTGGGTGGCTGTTGCCTCCAACAAAAGTTGATCGGCCTGTTTCCAAGACACCCGTGCAAAAGCTATTGAAATTAACATGAGTCATTCACTGGATTTCAGAGCACTTTTAAGGGAGGCCTGAAGGAGCAGCAGTACGGCGGACTGTAATGGTCTGAGAGACTGAGGCCCTTGTGAACAACTGCCACTGCACTGCATCGGTAACCATTGGATTAAATGATGGGGACAAAACACACAGTGAGCAACCAATAACAGTACATTTTGTGTAACAAGCGGAAACTGTACTAACTACAGTTCAAGTTGACAATCACACAAAAATACAGTGTTATAAACACTGCAAAATACAGCACCAAAATATTTTGATACATCGAGAGTGTTTATTTTCATACTGGGCAGCACATTGTCTTTAGGCACTGGGTTCTCAGCGCTGCCACCGTGAAGAACGGCAGCAGTCCCAGCTCTGTGGCATGGGGCCGGACACCTCATAGCACCAGGAGCGGGGCGTGTGGCGACAAACTCTTTCCAGCCTCGATCTCTGGCTGTGGGCCGGGGTCTGATGCTCCAGCAGAACGTGATGGTGCTGCCCTCAGGGTCCCAGTGTGAGCCTGGGCAGTCGATCCCATTCTTTCCCGACGGGAGGTTCCCCGTCCGTGTTTCTTTCCGTGCTGTTGTTCCACCTGGGCGCTGTTTGGGCAGGCAGAGCCCGCCCCACACCGCCGGTACTCTGTGACAGCGAGCGAGCGCGCTCCAGTTTTCCTGCAAAACTCACGAGAGCGCTAAAAGGCTGCTTAACCGAGTTGTTCGGTAAAAAAAAAAAAAAATAAAAAAAAAAAAAAGCTGCTTTAGCGAGTAACTCCACTCCGCAGCTTTGTCCGCCCGAACTCCTGCAGCCGGGGCTCGGCGCTGACGTTGCCCGGCGGGGCTCCTTTGTCCCCTCCCCGCCGGCAGGTCCCAAACTTTGGTCCCAGCGCGTTGGTTTCCTCCCGCGGCCCGGAGCCTCTTCCTGTCCCCACTGCCGCCACCTCCACCGCGCAACGCCCGCTGAGCCGCCGGTTCGAGGCCGGCCCGGGCCGGGACCGGGGCCAGCGCCGGCGCAGAGGGCGCGTGCCTGCCGGCCGGCGGGGCTCTGTCTGTCGGCCGGCGGGGGTCCGTCGGTCGGCGGGCGGCGCGGATTGGCGCAGCCGGCGCACGTGGGGCCGCCCTAGCGCCTCGGCGCTGGCAGCGCGGCGGCCGCCGCCACGGGAGCTCCGTGCGGGGCGGCGCGGCACCCGGCCGCGGCGAGGAGGGCGGCGGGACCCAGCCGAGCCGAGCGCAGCCGGCACGAAGGTGAGCGGGGGGCGGCCGCGGCGCGCTGGGGGATCCCCGGGGGGAGCCCGGCAGGGTCGGCTGTCGGAGCACACCCCAAAACCTGCGCAACGCCGGCGGTGGGGGTCCCCGGGTTACCCCCGGTGAGCTGCTCCGAGGGGTGGAGGGCGGTGTACAGCCGGCCGGGAGCGTTCAGAGGGATCTGCTGGGCTGCTTCCAACTGATGGTTTAGGGGTAACCTTGACAGCCCGGGGGAGCCGCCGCCGCTGCCCTCCCTGCTTTCTGCTCTCAGCGGCTCCGTTAATGGGAAAGTAAAACTTGGAGCGCCGGGCTGCTTCTATCGGCATCGCCGAGGCACTGCCGCTGCTGAAGTCTGAAGTTCGAGGAAATATTATTGACCTTTATTTAGAGAAACGTGCGGGTCTGTTTTCACCTCGTTTTGCCCTCCGCCAGGCAGAGGAGTTGGCATTTTGCGAGTTGCATCCCTTTTAGAAGCCCTGCGTCTTTCCATAAATGTAAGTGATCTTTCGGGATATCTCCAGCTTGGCTGTTTTCCCTTTATGAGTCAGAAACAGTGTTACAGCTTTTCATTGCTTGAACGGGATCCACAGCCCCGTGGCATTCCTTTTAAGAGTTTTAAGAGTTCCTGCTCATGCGGTGGGAATAATCTGGCATCTCTTTGTGTTTGGCATTACTGAGGACAGGAGCAATCCTTTCTTGTTGAGCAAGGCTGGAGGATGTCAGCGTGGTGTCTCAGTTCTCTTTGGATTGCAACATCTCCAGGCTGCAGCATCTAGCTATGGAAGAGATCTTGGTGCTCTGCCATCCCTCTCATAAGAGAGGGGCAAACAGGCAGCACTGAAATTGCACCTTGGTGGTGATGTACTCTTTTTTTAGCAAGTTATAGGTTGCTTTTCCTTATATCATTTCCAAGCACCCCTTGGCTCTTGAATTGTTCAGTGAGTGTAGTTGGTTTAAAGAGTCCCCCCTTGAAATACAGTTTTACAGCTTCTTGCCCTTAGGAAGAATGATCCTCCTTGGGGATGATGGTACTCTGCTTGATACATTACTGGAGAAAAGCTCTCTTTCAGTAAAATGTTTTAGGGCCTTTCTACCTGGGGGGATGCAGTTACTGCATAGTCGTGCCACATTAATTTCCCTTGTGCACATTCTTGATTTACATTAAGAATATGCCTTAAAAGTTGGATGCTACCTTTTAAAGATGCATTAAATTAAATAAAGGAAAAAGGAAGCACTGTGACGTTTTCAGGGCAGGGTGAAAGCACTCCTTTGGGAGTTAGCCCAAGCACCATTTTGTGATAGCTTCCTCAGATGAAGGAATTGCCAGGTGGAAAAAGTCTTGAAGAACTGTGCTATGGAAAGTAGGTGTTCTTTTACCACTGTGTACGAGTGTTTGCTGTGGGGACTGAGACTGCTTTGAGTTACACACGTTGATTTCACATCTCCATTTTCTTTATCTTTGCGTTCCTGAGTGTCCCCTCCATATGCAGTCTGGATCTGAACACTTTGAGTTAGGGAGGCATGATGAGAATGCAGTTGAAGTGTGCCATGGGAGGCCCAGGGGTAGTAACTGCTTAGGGCTTTTTTTTTCTAGATGTGGATTCAGATCATGTCACCTCTTTTTTGTGCATGTGTGATTTTTTACGAAGTAAGGATGTATTGAAAATAAGCTAACTGTAAAATTCTTAGTATGAAGGGGGTTTTGTCCCCTCCCAGTTGTGTATTTGTTCATTATGTAGGCTACTCATACTAGAAGCTCACTTCTTAAATAAGAATTCCTCAGTAGATACTTTGTACTGTTGTTAGTGGATTAGAGCGTAAATTTTAGAGACCTTAAAAATACCTTTTATCAAAAATGTGCAGTTTTTAAAAAATATGGGACAGAAGACCTGTGTTGTATTATGAATAAAATCCTGTAAAAAGAGATTCTATAGAGCAGTAGCCATAGGTCTGTTTTTTGAAGGAGGTAAGCTGTTTGAATAATAGTGCATTTGTTCTTTCTTCCTCTTTTCATCCTCTGTAACTTAACGTTCCTTTTCAGTGTACAGCTGGTAAGTTAGCCTTGCCAAGGTTGTACAAAGTGTTTTAATCACAGTTTTGGAAGCCAGTGTTTGGATAACATGATGATAGATGACAAATTAGTTTCTCCTGTTTTTAACCAAACAGGAATGCTCTAGCTAATGTGTATACAGAGACAAATCAAGTCCTTCAAGAGAACACTTAATTTTCATGCTCTTGATTGGCAGTCTGTAGTGATGTTGGGGATTTGAAAAACAGATGAACTGAAAATCTGTGGCATTAATTTTTATCATAGCCAGATATGCCAGTGAATTCATTAATACACTTTTGGATATGACTGCAGCATGCAGTACTGTGTTAACTGTATATAAGTGTCTAAATTTAGTTGTTCGGTTTATTTCTTGTTGTTTGGAGTCAGGATACACAGACTAGGGCTATAATCTAAACTAGGATCTTACCAGTGCTGATGAGTATCACCTGATTGTTTCTGGTAGTTTGTAGTATAACATTGGTTCTCTAACTTGGTTCTACAAGTCTTTAATTGAGAATAAGTAAACCTTTTTTTATTTTTGAAAAAGTATGCTGGTATCTGAGACAAATTTCTTAAATAATAACATCAATTACAAACAATATGTTAACAAGAGACGGAAAAGGCATAAGTGTCATAGAGCATTTGAACTCTCATGTAAGTGGGGAAACTGGTTTAAGGGGACGAGGGAAGGGCAATGCCTCCTATTCCTGCCTTTTTTCTTCCTTTTTTTTTTTTTTTCTCCACTCCTCTGACTAAAGTGCTACGTCAGAAATGAATGATGGTTTCTCAGGAAGCAAATGTATTTTTAAGGCTATATATAGCAGAAATAAACTTGTGAAATGTATTCACTGGGTAATAGAGGGAAGAACAGAGACTAGATAATTTTTCAAAATCAGTGCATTCAAACTCTTTCAGACTCCTGATACCCTCCCGCCATCCCCAGAGGTCATGTTCTGGAAATCTGTTTTCTTTCTCCTGTATACATTTCTTGAAGACCCAGTTGAGTTTTGTCATACACTGTTTGTTGTGACAGCCCAGACTACGTAGCTGAACATTAAGGTAAAGCTTGGGCATGTTTTTCCATCCCAATCTTAGGCAGACATCCCCTGCACCTGAGTTCTTTGACTTTGAAACACAGAATGATGCTGTGGGGCTTCTTTGTCACAAGTATGAGAGGTCCTAATTCCTTGCCAGTTAGTATTGTGTGACTGTAGATTAGCTCAAGAGTGTTCTCTTTTCTTCCTTTCCCTTCCATATTTTTTATTAGGCAAATAGTATTGGGAAAAGCATCTTGGCTGTCCTTGAGTGCTGCAAGTTTGGGAGCAGTTTGGACTGCAGTGCTCCTGGAAGGGTGGGCTGTAGTCTTTGGAAGATTTCATAGACGTTGGATTTTTTTTATGCTTGGAAGATCTACCTTTGACAATGTTAAAGCAAACATATTTAACTTCTGAATTTTTATATGCAGATTTCAGATAATACAGTTACAGTAACCCCAGGGAAAAAATCTAGACATTTCTGATCTGTAACATTTTGATTTCCATAATAAAATAAGGATTATGAGAGCTCAGTGGAGCAAAATTATGATTGCTCAGTGGAGCAAAATTCATACCAGTGGTTATGAACATGAGTTATTAAAGGTTTTAGTGTCATGAGCTGATATAGATCAAAGTCCAGCACTTAAAGGCGTTTCTTTCTTGCCCTTTAAACTTGGTTCTATACTTGCTGTGGGCATGAGAGCTCCAGGAGTTTTCTTCTTTTCATTTTTTTTTCTTTTTTTTTTTTTTTTTTTCCCTGTGCCTTGGCAGAATAGCTGGCATGGTAGACTTTAGACACTTTCTCTTCATTATCTTTTCCTAGAGATCACATGTGATTTTACATCTGTGAAGTTTCCAAGTAGCATAAAACTCAAGTGATGTAATTACAGCTAGATTCGTTAATGACAGGGGGAAAAAGCAAATTATATATGTCTGTATGAAACACTTCAGATGGAGAGACTTTGCAAAGCAGTTTTCAAGGTAGGTTCAGTTTGTCTTGTTTCCACATAAACCAGTTCGGCTAAACCTGCCTCAGTAATAAATAGTAAATGTGCATGGAGAGGAGTTAACCAACTCCCACTCCAGTTAAACTGAATCAAAACTAACCTGGTTAAGTGGTGAATAAAGTTGTGCTGGAAACAGTTCATTTTGCGTGAAGCATTGCTGTAAAGTAAAGTCAGAAATACAATTTTTATAAAATTCAGTGTTTGTCTGCAGTTAATCTGTGGAAAAAAGTCCTGTAAGTGCTTTTCCTTTCTTCTTGGTAACTGTGCTGGTCAACAAGCTTGTTATTTATGGACTTTGGTTTTGAGACTCCTTTTCACAGGTGATTCTTTGCTATACATGCAGGCTGTCAGAAAGCATTTTTCATATCTTGCAATTAGTTGATTATAGAATGAAAAGAGTAATTCCCTAATTTTGCTCTACTTTTTTTTTTTCAGGATAGTAAAAGTGCAAAATTGGAAAGTGTTTCAGTTCCACTTCAACCTTGCTGGTGTAATTTTGAGGAAGGGAAGAGCAAACATTTGGCCATGTGTAATCCACACTTGGAAACTCCCTCTTGGCAGTTAGAAGTTCAAGGATGTTAACAAGCTGTCTCTTGAATCATTTGTTTTGTGGGCCATTATGCAAGGACATCGACTTGCCCTCTTGATTTAAAGATGCTTAGGTAATCATTAGTATTAGTATAGAGAAAGAAAAGATATAATCGATTACTGGCAGATTTCAGATGGTGGATTTCTGTGAGTTCATTTATTTTCTTGAACTTCTATGGCAGTTTCCTAATGCTGTAATAAAGAGCAACTGAATATACTGATATGCCCAGGGGTTAGTGACTAGTCTGTTAGCAACTTTGTGATTTCTGTATAAAACACTTCAATTAGTTTTGTAGGGAATTAATTCACTGTGGGTTAACAAACAGTTCTATACTCTAACATTATAGATAACACTTATAGAGTGTTATGTTATGTTACTATAGAGTAACACTTGGTTACTCTGTGGGACACACTGTTGGGGTCTTAGTCTTTCAGTCTTGTTGCATTGAAGAACAGATGGGTTTTCAAAGGAGGTGTGTTCCATTTACTCCTAGCAATGCAAAGGACTTCTTACCGGCTTCGTGGTGGCCCTCAGCTCCTTGCTGATACGCAGCTTCTGTACCTTTTGTTATTACCAGTTCTTTCTTCACTGAATGCAAGTTATGTGATGCAGAGAGACAAAAAATTGTCTGGGGTCAGTATGCATCTTTCCACTGGGAATGACCAATAAAAGAACATATCTTCAGCTGTCTTTTGTCTTTGAAAGCCAGATTTAGAGGTAGATATCAAAACTCAGAATTCGCACCTTAGTTTTATTAATTTTAAAATATATATCTACACAAAAGTGATTGCCTGAAGAAAGCAATCTGACTTAAAAACATAAAAAGGAAGATCACAGAATCACAGATGGGTTGAAAGAGACCTCTGGAGGTCATCTTGTCCAGCCCCCCCGACTGGTTGTTGTTTTTGAGATGATTGGAATTTTTTTTTGCAGATCTATCATACCTTTCTCTTTAGAAGAAAAGCTGTGCTAAGATTAGCTTTTGTTTGTTTTGTAGGATGTTGAAAGGAAATTGCTATTTGTAAATTTTGATGTTGACTGGTTAAGAGAGAATAACAAACCTAAGAGATTTTGTTTTGTTCTTTTCCCAGTGCTTTGTATACAGATTGCCAACTGAGGATAGGGAGGCATTCACAAACAGCATGGAGTTTTAATTTACCAGATCTGAAACTTTCTGAAGTTATCTTTTTTTTCTGAGCCATCTTAAACTGGGAACTTCCATTATACCACAGGTGACTTTCAGAAACAGTAATATTACTTCCCTCCTGCCTCCCTGTGGCTAACATGAGAGCAACCTTAATGCGTTGCTCTCATGTTAGGAGGTTGCGTTAACAATCCATGTTGTATTAAAAGTGGTGGAAGAGTGATTTCATTTCCAGGCAGAATGAATGAAGTTCTTAGTTAATAGACCTGAAACTGTGAAAAAAACAATTTATTTATTTTTATCTCATTCAGTACAGATGTTCAATTACAATATCAACACACTTCCAGTATGCCCTTTGGGGAAGGATTATTCTTGACTGATTTTAATTCAACCTAACAAAAATGAAACCATGTGTCAGTTTACTTAAATTTTAAAAACATCAGTTTCACTGTAGCCTATATATACTTGCAGCTGTTCAGAAGTGTGTGTCAGAGCAGCAAAGAATGGTTCAGTGCTGTGTCAGGTGCTGGATACTTCCTGCATCATTGGTAATGTATTAAGGTTTGTATTTGAAAAATGCAGCCCAAAGTGAATATGTATGTGTGTTTAATTTTTTTTTTCTGTACAACAAACTAATCTGAGTACATTATGTTAGCAGACGGAGGTTGCTTTAAGGTAAGATATTTAGGTCACTTTCAGTTTACCAGGGCCTGAAGTATACATTTGTAATTGGTTGTGGACAATTCTGACTTAACTCTTACGGAAATTAAAGAAGAGGCTGTAGTTGATTTGACTGGGAACTGAACATAGTACCTGAGCATGTTTCATCCTGTGGAGTTGCTTCACTTTTCTAGCTCCTATGGTTTTAGGTAGGTTTCAGGCAGTGCTTTAGTATGTAAATATGGGACTAAGTGATGCGCATTTTTCAAATGCTAAGATGGTAGTTATGTAATCTGTTCTTGAAATGCCCAAATATACGATTAAGGATTGTTCTCATGATGATGACTTGTATCATATGAAGGTCTTCATTACCCTGTAATAGAACCACAAAGTGCATTTGTGGTTCAGTCTGTGCTTAAAACTTGAGTCCTTTATGTCAGGCCTTGTCTTGCCCTGCATGTTATGAGTTTATACTGTGACACCTAATTATCCCCAGGTCTATGGTGTCTGTGTTTCCTGTCTAGTCAGTGGAAGTAGTTGGAAGCCTTAAGGGCATGAATTGGAGCATTGTAGTGTTTCACAAAATAGTAATGGCATTACTTCAGTAAGCAGTGTGAGAAAGCATGGGCAGAAATAGCTTTTATGTGAGTTGGGAATAATCATAGAATCATTAAGGTTGGAAAGGACTGGGTGCTGTCCTGTTTACACGTTAGCCCACCACTCTCCATGTAAGCCCTAAGTTGATACTGAATTGTGAGTGGTTCTTTTTCCCAGCCCTGTGGATCCGCTGCTGGGCAACATCTCTGTTTGAACTGGGAAAGCCTTATGAAGGTAAGAGAATTCATTGATCTATGAAGCTTCTTTGGATTATACTAGGACTGATAATTTATATTTAATGCCTTGATGGGATTTCAGATATTATGTTTAATATTTAAAAGTAAAACCTATGTGTCTTGTGGTATTTTTACTATAAGCGCTTATCTGACAGAAGATTAATATACCAGCTCTTATAGGAGTGAGAAACTAAAAGCTTATACTTTGATTAAGAAATTTAGTAAATGTGAGCTTTGTATAGCACACCCTTAGATCATCAGAAGAATCAAGTAAAAGATTAAGGTTCTGTTCAGTTGCTAGGCAGTGTTTCAGTTGGGGGGGCAAACAGCATGTGGTTAAAATTTTAAACACTGGTAGCTTAATTTATTTGGAAATCATGAGCCTTAGCCTTCTAAAAAGAGAACTTTAAAGATACCAGCTGAAAGCTGACAAATATCTTGATACTATCATCTTATTTTCTATAAAAGAAAAAAAAAAGTGTACATGTGATATGTGTACACACACTTATTAGTCTTAGTCACAGGTAAAATAAAACTGCTTTTTTTTTTTTTTTTTAATGTTGTCATTGTGAAAGAGCCACTGATAGTTTTGAATGGAAGAATATCCTATTCCTAGTTACTTGTGTATTAATCTACTAACTCTTCTTACAGAAGTGACTACTTATGCATGAGAGTGTGCAGAGGTCTAGGCTTAGGTAAAGCTTGATCCTCGTGTCACTGGAGTGTAATTACAATGCTCTCCTGTGGTTATTAGGTGGGTGACAAGAATGTTTGCAACTCTGCTTCCCCTCCCTCACCGCTAACTAATTAGGGAGCTGACTGCTTTGTGGATGTTTGGGTAAATGAAACTGGGAATTCTCCAGTGATACCAGACGCTCATTTATTTGATGTTTGTCCCCTATGGAAGCTTGTGAAGCAGTGTACTGTCAAGATGCTGAGTTACCATGTGATTAGATGCTTGTTTTGAATAGTAATAGCTGAAGCGAATGATATGCAATCTTCAAATTATCTACCTGAAATCTTTGGAGAGACTTTAAGTACTGTTTTTTGTGTGTGCAGAAATAATATTGTTATTAATTCAAAAGCTAGCTATGTACAGTTTCGGATTTGTTGTTTTGTATTGATTTACTGGGAAAAGTGGAGGGAGGGGGTTGTCTTTGCCAGCAGTCCAGGTAGCACTTTGAATGCTAAGTGGGCCTTCCCTACAGCTCTCCTCTGAAGAAGTAATGGGGCTGAGGAATGCAGCTGTGCAACATGTAGTCTGAGTGTTCATCAGTGGCTGTCACCTGGGGTTGCACAAGTGCTTCCCAAATGCCAAGTTTTTCAATACATCCGGGAGCTAGGTGTGGTTAACCCCAGTTTACTCCTGAAGTGCGTGACCTTACATGAGTTGTTTAGGGTCATGCCACTTCAGTGATAAAACTGCAATCATAATCCGTCATTCTTTTTCCATTTTTAAAGATTGCCAGTGTATCAGACTTCATTTTTATCTTTTTAAGCAATCCAGAAAAAGACTTGAAGTGTACCTCAGTGAGCATTTGAAATCCCTTGGTATTTGAAGCCGTGGATTTATGCCATGTAGAACCTTGTCCAGTTGATAATACAAACTTCTGCCCCTTTCCATTTTATAACAAAACACTTATTTATGTTTCTAGAATAAAATAGGCAATGGTGTATATGGACTACTACGTTTCCTGCATGTGCCTGCTGTATTTTGCTCTGTCGTCTGACATACTTTGTGTAGATACCATGCACAAGAAGGAAATGAATTTCGCAGGTGCAGCAGTAAAAGCCACCCATGTGAACACTTAGGTGTGGGTATTTCTTAGTGACTTGTTCCTGATTTGGTAGCCAGAACTAAAGGAGTGCATTTGCTCACTTCCTGCTGTTGACACAGCAGTAAATCCAGAGTTAGCCTTCTGTATGTTCCCTCCATTATGCAGATTTATGTCATGTTCTTGCAACACAGGCTTCCCTGAACATGTTTTGAAGTTAGTCTCATGCTTTGATAAGAGAGCTCTTATCTGTTTCTGCCTGTTTCAAACCCATCCCTTCCACAAAGGTGGTATGAGAAAGATGTGACAGTTTCTCTCCTTCCAATATTGAAAGGGAATCCTGCTTTCCTGAAAGAGTGAAAAATGTACTTTTGCTGGTAGTGAGAGAGAAATATCCTTCTTATTTCATTATGTGTGCTAACATGAGAGTAGTGGGGATCAAAAAAGTTTAACCTGAATGGTGATACAATGTCTTGTAATAAGCTCTTCTGAATAAATTGTTCTGAAAATGGCAGAGATACTGTAAGACTTGAGAAAATACAGCAGTCCCACTGTAAACACAACCAGGATAGAAGGAGGTGAGAATTCAGTACTTCAGGAACACAAGACAAGTGCATGAGAAGCCTTTATCACACTGAGCTATGGAAGCTGGTAGGGCTGTTTATCTGACTAATGAACCAGTGGCACTGGTTCAGCTGTTCTTCTCAGCAAGGATTATTCCCATGACCTGGGCCTACATGTTACCCTGTCTAATCTCGCTCTTAACATCTTCAACCTTTATCATTTTCACTACTCTTTCAGTAGTTCTCATTTCATTTTGTTCTTGTCTTTTGAATGTGTCTTTAATTATCAGCCTGCTCTCTTTCAGACCTCATTTGGTGGTCCCCTGTGCCTTCTTAAAGGACTTTGTACGTGTGTATTTCCCTGTTGTGTTTCACCTTGAGCATAAAATTCTGCATCTGTGGAGAGAAGATTTTGACTAGAGATTGATTCTTCCATTGACAAGCTAGTCCTCTCCTCTCCTCTCCTTTCTTTTCCTTATCTAAATCACCATACTTCTTCATACTTCTTCAGCTTATCTTAACGCTGTCTTTTAGGAAGGGGAGAATGTGACTTCTCTAGCTCTTTGTTTCTCTGTGGTTTTCACTTCTCTTCCCTTTCACATTTTATTTTATTTTTTTTTTTCTTTCTTGTGGGAGTTGCATACTTTAAATGAAACAAAGTTGTTGGTGATAAGGGATGGAAGGCAAGTGTTCTGTAAATACCATTGTGGTACATTCTGTGTCTTTCCAGATCTGCTACACTGTGGCAGGAGGTTGTGAAATATTTTACACTCATTGAGTAAATAGTAGCTGTTAAAATAAACACCGTTATCCAGGTCTGGGTATCTTTTTCTAGAAAAACCTTGAACAAAAAGCTGGGAAAAGTAATATAGAGTAAGGGGTTGAATTTGAGAATGCAGAATGGACAGAGGGCCCTGGAGATATGTTAGATAGGTAACTAATGGTTGTTCCTTCTGCTATATTGGAGCAAAAGAAGTCAATGCAGTGCTATTGTGGAAAGGTGAAAATAGAAATAAATGTTTGTTAAAGGAAAAGACAAATTTTGGATGGTGAGTGTTTTTTTTACCTCCAAGTGTAGTGTTTACAAGTCTAAGGTAGTATGTACTTTAATACCACGCAGAGTATTCTCTATCTATAAAGCCTAAAATTGGATTAATGCAGATGTAAAGGCAAGAGAAATAGACCCGTTAGTTATCTTTTAATCTTTCATTGAAAAGAGCAATTGATTTCATTGTAAGATTATCTGTATCACAAGGTACAGGGTACTGAATAGCTGCCTCCTGCACTGGTTAGCTTTTTCTCTTGTTCCAGGAAGTCTGAGCACTTTAAACACTGTTAATATATTCATCATACTTACATATTTTTATTAAGAAAATTTCTATTTGTTACCCATAGCAATTTATTTTACCATACATATGTAAATTAATTAGACATCATCTATTTCTGAAACCTCTGCTTTTTTAGAGAGAAACTCATATCTTTTCCTCTCTATAATGTACTTATTTTTGGTGTTTTATATTTCATTCTAGTTTGAAAAATAGTCCTTATATTGAATATGGATTTTCTAAACTTAGGTATCTGTAAAAATCTTCTCTTATATAGATTATGCAGCTGAATAAAACCAATGGTCAATTTGCAGAGCTTCACTTTTAATATTAATAGTACACAAAAGAGCTTAGAACAGAAGTAACCTGAGATAAATTCTGGATTGATAATTTGAGTGCTGGTAAAGGATTTATTGATTGGGTTGATTGAGAAAAGACACATTTTTTGTCTTTGGACTGAACAGAAAGCTGAGGCAATAAGTATTTCTTGGAAGATTTATTTTGGAAGATTTTTTTCTGAAGTTTTATTAACACTGTATCCTTACTTGATTCCAGATGGAATTTTTCAGTTCTCTTTGGGATTTCTATGAAATTGTTCTTTCTACAGCAAGCAAATAATCTCTAGTCTCAAGTATATAAATGATGCTAGAATTGTCAAGCTGAGCGAGCAACTTAAAATAATGAGTTGCAAAGAATTCAAAGTATGCATCTGGCTATTAGGGCCATACCCACACTTTTCTGATATCATCCTTATTTGAAAAAATCTCTCTCTCTTCACTTACTGTGCAGATGGCCCTACAAAAGACTGCTCTTTCAAGAGAGAATGAAACGTCACTAGGCATAGTAGCTAAAAGCACAAAATGCACTTAACTCTGTCCTTCTCAATCTCTAAATCTCTCTGTCATGTGGATTAAGAAGCAGCTCTCATACAGATGAATCCTTTGACAAATTGATATGCTTGTAAAAATTAAATGAAAGCCTTTTAAGAAGTTGCAAGAGCAATGACTGTATCATTCTGTCTGCGTGCACTCGTGTATACCTTGTGTTATAGATGTCGATTTTCCCAGAGTTGCCTGTCTTTTTTTTTTTTTTTTAACAACACTTTGTGTATGAAATTTTCTTGGAGAGACAGAAGATTCTCAAATGGAAGGTTCATTAGCCCTTAAGGCATGTATACTTTGCATATGAAACTTGTACCTTTGTTGAGGCAAATGTAGTAATGGGTGTGGTTTTTGCATTCTTTTGCTGTTGCTAGTGGTTTTTTTGAGGATAAAAAAAAAGCTAAGCTTTTTTTTTTTTTTTTTTTTTTTTTTTTTTACAGTGCATTTTGGGAAGTTGACTAAGCAGGAATAATAGCTATATTGAAGTACTGTAACACTGGTAGTATCCCACTTTTTTAGAGTGTCCTGCAGTGTTGGAACCTTGAAAAAATCTGAACTTCTGGAAAATTCAGCTCAGCTATGATAGTGGAGAATGGAAGGAATAAAGCATACATAGATAAGTGCATGTATCAGACCTGTAAGGGTGATGTTTAGTGGTTTTCATTTTGAAAGTTCTTTGGCTGTCTGTATGTGTGGTGATTCATCTGTGGCCTCACTGTAGTTGTTCTGCTGGATGTAGTCTGTTATATTTTAGTTCAGCATTACTCTTCAGATATGTACTCTTCATCTACACCGCACATAAACTTTATTTAAAAATCATTTAATCTTTCTTGTGTGTTTGAAGACTTCAATTTTGACCTCTGAGTTCCTGTTTTTTGTTGTTGTTGTTTTGCTGCTTTTTTTTTTTCCCCCACTGTTTTGCTCTGTTCTGACTGATGATGATGGAAGAATTCAGAAAGCTGGCTAGTTTTGTAGACCTGAAGAGTTATTCTGTTCTTAAAACTTGACATAATCAAATCTCAGAAAGTGACAACTGTGATATTAATATAATATGTATTAACATATTAATGATTATATCTGTGATTAAAAAAAATATGGTTGAATCTTCCTTGCATTGGGAAAGATACATGTACTAGGAAGAGATGATAAATGTAAACATTTATCTTTGATGCTTTAAATATCTGTCCAAAGATCTCTGAGGAATTTTTCCAGTTGATGCACACAGTGGGCACAGAACATCATTAACCTTTGTCATGCTTTTAGCCCAGCAGGCAGCTAATTACCACACAGCCGCTTACTCACTTCCCCACAGTGGGGTTGGAGAGAGAATCAGAAAGGTAAAGTGCAAGAACTCATGGGCTGAGACGAAGACGGTTTACTAGGTAAAGAAAAAGCTGCACACACCAGCAAAGCAAACTCAGGAGTTCATTCTCTACTTTCCATCGGCAGGCAGGGGTTCAGCCACTCCCAGGAAAGCAGGCCTCATCTCACATAATGGTTCCTTGGGAAGGCAAACTCCATCCCTCCAGACATTTCCCTCTTCCTTTCTTTCCCCCAGCTGTTATTGCTGAGCATGTCACCATGTGGTGTGAGACATCCCTATGGCCAGTCTGTGTCAGCTGTCCTGGCTGTGTCCCCTCCAGCTCCTGGTGCACCCCCAGCCTCCCCAGTGGCAGGGCAGCACAAGAATCAATGTCCTTGTCTCTGTGTGAGCACTGTTCTGCAACAATTAAACCATTGCTGTGTTATCTCGACTATTTTCATTCAGAATTCAAAACACAGCATCATACCAGCCTCTGCAAAGAAAACTAGTTCTATTTTAGCCAAAAACATGACAACGTTAAAGAGACTTCTTCCTACAGTACAGGATACGATGAATTTGACTCCAATGAATGCATGATAGTTCAGGGTTCTCCTCCTCTCCAAGAAAGATATTTCTCTGTTCTTAAAAGTCTGTCCTGTCCCCATTGCAGGCTTGTCTTCCTGGGAAAATATAGTTCTCTTCTTTTCTTTCTTCCTATTCCAGTTTCATTCTCCTTATCCTGGTCATGCAACTGAGTTACTTTTATCTCCTTTTCCCTCCCTTCACCAAATCTCACTTTAGAAAGGATGGTTAAGAAGACTGTAGTTGCAGCAGGATGCCTCCTCAGATTACAGCATGATTATTCTGAAATTTTATTACTAAAAAGAAAACTTCAAATTAAAAGAGTGTTGAGCTATCAGCACAAATGATGTTTAAGATGATGTAGAGTATCATGCATGTTAAGATGAAGAATATTGATCGCAAAACAATATTAACAACAGTAATTGCAATAGTATTTTAACAATTCTAGGAGTTTCTAGCTTATGAAAACTTAGTTGAAAATGCTTTTGTTTTGACTTCAGCTTACATTCTTACAGCTGTTTGCCCTTCTCGCTGTATAGTGCTCAAAAATCCCTGAGTTGAGCCATTTTTCTTCCCTTTCAGAAGAGAACAGAGAAGACGATTGTTTTGTGTGAATACAGCTCTAGAACTGCGTACATGGAAATACTAGATCTGAATTGTTCTTATTGCAGTTGTGAGAAGGCACCAAAGTAGTAAATTCTATTGTGCAACAGCAAAGACAGCTAAAGGACAGTAAATATTTGGGTTTTCTCTTGAATCTGATGTGTATTTTTTATTTAACAAGGCTTCATGCTTTTGGAGTGGAAGAGTGGGGAACTTGGGGCAATTCTACAGTGAGGAGCAATTTGAGTTTCTATGTATACCTTTTTTATTTTTTATTTTTTAAACCTTAGATTTGCTGGTTGTCAAATACCTTGCAGCAGTTAACGTATTTACAAAAGGTAGAAGGAATACCACATACATCTTGAATGCTTAGCAAACATTTGTCCTTTACTTTAGACAAGCTCACAAGTGTCAGAATAAACTTATAAGGCTCCAAATGTGCTGGTATACTAAAAGCATTAGTAACCTCAGCTGGAACACAACTGTACGAAAGCATCTGAATATTATCCTTCTATGAAAGGACAGAAGCTGAACTATAAAATAACATATATATTTTACCCACGCTGCTGCACAGGGTCACTGCAAAGCAATCCTTCTGAGCTGGATTGTAGGCAATGTCAAGATGATAGGAAGTTCTGTAGGAATGCGTGGTGAAGGAGTACCCCTGTTACTGACAGCTTTTTCTCTGCAAAACAGGGAAATCCAATTTGAACTACTGAAAGAACTGGGGTAGGCACAGTTCTCCTGACTTCTTAAAAAATAAGATTCTGAGGAGGGCAAGTTGTCCTTCCAGAAGGCAGAGAAAACCTAGTTGCAATAGAAGGGCCTAGTTTTTCCTGCTTTTCTGTGAAATGTAACTAGCATCTCTGCAGTTCAAGGAAGGAGAAGAGAGCATTGGGCAACATCTTTGTGAGAGCTGTGGAGTCCACAACAACTAGGTTTGAGAGTGTTGTAAGAAACAATTCTGTAATCTGATGATAGAGTATGTCCAGGGAACAGTGCTATGCTTTAGTTTGGGGTCTTCTCAGTTTATGAGAATGAAAATCAAATTACATGGGCTCGAAGGGAAAATACAATTCATCAGACTTCGTTGTCATTGAGGACAGCAGTAGTAGCCAGAACTGCTTGTTGATTTCAAGCAAACTAGGTAGTGTAATTTTATGTGATTCTAGGTCTTTTGGGATTTCTAATCTTGTTTATGAAACACGAGTAGCTTGAAGAGGTTGTGGGTGTGTGTTTCACATGGGGCCCTTTCTCCCTTTCTCTCGTCTACTCCCTCTCCATTCATATGTTGAAGTTACACCAGATTTTTACTGCGAGCTTCATTCATAAGTGGCTGCACATGTGTAGGCTTCACCTCTCCTCCCTACTGAAATAACGCTCAGGAAAGTAAGGTAATTATTGTGCTCACTGAAAGTATGTTGTCAAGTAATAGCAACAAGACCATTTTAGTAAGGCTTAAAACTGTGCTAGATTGCTCTCTCATCAAAACACTCTTCTTCAAAGAAAACAGATTTTTAGTTCTCATTTTATGACATATTCAAAAACGTAGTCTACTAGCGTATTTGAATTGGAAGAAATAGGCTCAAAAGTCTGGTTAGTTAAGTATTTTTCCTGGAATTAAAGTTATGTAAGAAATGGCAGTTGGGACACTTTTTTTTTTTTTTCTTTTTTTTTTCTGTTACTGCACCTCATTCAGGGAGCACAACCCAAAAAGTCAATAAACTCAGACTAGTGTGGATCCGAGCAAGTAATGTTCCAAGGTTATGGCATTCAGATAAAATGCTTTGCTCCTAATTCCTTTTCTTCTATACCACCTGCAAAGTGCTGAAAAAAAATGTTACATACATTTAAAAAAAAAAAAAAGAAAAGAAAAATTACATACATAAATTGGGCTTTTAGATAAATTATTTATTCACCTATATCAACTAAAGTTGCTATCCATTCTTTCCTGTATGGTGAGATCATAGAGAGAAATTTGGGGGGTTGAATTGTATTGAAATACAATGTACAGGTAGTCCTTTATGGAAAGGGGTCTGCTGAAAAAATTGTCAGCCAATGGGTAGGAAACTGGTGCTGAGGCTTGTTAAAGGATATGGATTGCTTAGGGCATTCCTCAAAAGTGTATCTAAATAGTAAGCACAGGTCAGGAGTTACAGCTCAACTGATGTGGAGTAGAGATATTGAACAGAATGTACTACTCGGGGTGAAAAATTGTATTTCCTTTGTGTCTGGATTATAATAATGGCAAAAGGTACAGAATGTTGGTGCTGATTTAGCATAGAGGCTAACTTTATTCTAAAACTACATAATAAGAAGCAATGTTGCAGTAGCACTGAGGAAACAAACAGCAGACGCTAGAAGGAATTATATTGATAAAGCTAGTTGGGGGAATTTATTTATTTATTTATTTATTCCTTTCTGAGGTGGAGGTTGTGGTGCCTCATAAAGGCAGATCTCTGAAATTTTCTGTTAATGTGAACAACAGTGAGACTTCCAGGATATGGTTCTCTAAAAATTCACTCTTGTAAGGCAAGTGAATACTTCAATGCAACCACTTTTTTTTTTTTTTTTTTTTAAGTCTTTTGATCTACGAGTCAGTAGACATCAATCTCAGTGATTCAAGCTCATGATTGTTTGAATTTTAATAGAAGCATTGGTTTCATATTGAAGCTTCTGTAATGCCAGTGGTGGTTGTTTAATGGAGTTTACTTCCATAAATCTATTTCTAAATTTTAGACTTCATTAGTAGTGCAGATACGTCACACAATCTTAGAACCCCATTCTTCTGAATTGTTTTTCCACGTGGTTTCTGGCCAGTGGACTCCGTGTTGCCCTGCCTGGGCAGGGTGTTGTGCCAGGGGACCTCCAGAGGTCCCTTACAATGTTAACCATTATGTGATATCCTTGTTTCAGAGTAAATGAAGAAGGCCCATTTGGCCACTGTTTTCTATGAGTAGCCATGGGAATATTCCCGGATATTTCCAATCTAGCCTTTGCATACTATTTTTTTCTTTCCTTCTTGGCTTAATAACATACTGGCTAGAAACCATACAACCACTCTGTCAAAATACTGTCTCAGGAGGGGAGAAGGGGTGCTGATGCAGGTCAGCAGAAAGATGCTAAAGTAGATGAACTTCCACGTCTAATGTTTTATTTCAGTATATTTTCAGTGTGTCTGTGTTCACTCAGAACAGAATTATAACTAATTAAGATTGATCTTTCCGTTTTGTGGTTTTGTGGGGTGTTTTTGGAACATCTTGTTTCTATTAGTAAGCCACCTGTTAGGCTGAAGTATTGAGGTTTATCAGTCAAGTTTGTAGTGTTTTTGTACCTTTTCCTTACAGAAAAAGATATGCTGTCTGCTCATAGGTGACCTATTTGTTTTGTGTGATGGTGCCAGAAGGTGATAACTGGCACCTCGCTTTTCCATAAAATTTAAGGATGCTTTTTAATGAATTTCCTTTGCTGTTCTTTAAGGGAATTAATTCACATATCACAAGAAACTGCGTGGAGGTTATGTATGGTATCTTATGGCTGTTTCTCTTTTGGCAATGCTTACTAAGCATGTTTCATGATCCCAGTAATTCTGTTCAGTCTAAGCCTAATTTTGGAAAAAAGAAAAACTGATGTGTTGTCTCTGTCTGGACTCAAGGCAAAAACTTTGTAACTGAAGGAATACATGGTTTGTGTTTGAAGAAATTAATATCTAAAGGGAAAACTTCAACATGAGTTGGAATCTTATGTTTTTAGTTTGATTTCAGCTGTTATTGAAGAGGTACTGTAATTTAATACTTCATTTAACCTTTCTTCATGAATATGCTCTAACCATGTCTCTGGTCTCTCTCTCTGTTTGGATATTTGATGACTCTCATTGTGGATTTTTAATTATACGAAAATGGCAACTTTAGTGTAAATGGCAGTTTTTGAATCCATTTTCAAATAGACACCTAAGATTTTTGTTCAGATTCTTGTAGATTGCTTTAATGCTGTCACACTGCTCTGATGGGTTCATAGAGTCTTGTAGCAGCTGGAAAAGAGTCTGTCTTTTATAACACTTATCAACATCGCCTTTTACAGTCCGTACAGCAAGCCATCTACTTCTTGCTGTGAAAGTGCTGAGCTATTCTAGTTTAGGCACATGTGACATGTGAGTCTGTTGGACACCTCTACCCTATGCATAAGCACTGAAATTACCTCATGCTTATGTATCACAGGCACGGGCGCTACTCCACTGCATAACACAGAATGCGTATGTAAGAGAGGAATGCCTGGTGGAGCAGTTTAATTAAGTGTGGTGCAAATAGGACACATGCATCTTTCAGACATTGACTGTATATTCTGCATCTAGTACTGATGGTTGTCTTCTGGACTATTGTTTTGATTGGCCAAATCATGATTATCAAGTACAAAATAGAAAAGTTTTTTTGTTTTGTTTTTTAAATGTAGATTTGGAAGACTGAGATGTAGGTTTAATCAGAATTTGAATAAAACTATTTTAAGATCAGCACAAGGATAATGTTTTCTTATTTTTAAATGCCAATTTATTAATCCTACTACTGCGTTTTAAGATACCTGTGCATGTCACATAGGCATGCAGCTTGGTGGTGGTTGTGAGTTTGAACTACTGCAGGTGGCTCAAGCAGTACAAATGACATTAGTAGGTAAGTGGGGTAAAAAGATATTAAAACTCCTGGTTTTATATCCTGGAGGAAAAAAATACCTCTGCAAGGAGGTTACCTTGGGGTGGCATTAAAAATACTTTGGACAAATACTAGTTGTAAATGTGTGCTGGAGTCCTCCCTAGGAGGGACTGGATCTTTTGAAGTGCTTTCCAAACCTGTTTTTCAGAATTTCCATGAGTTCAGCTGCTTTCTGGAGCAAAAACTTCCACAGTCTTCTAGTCCTACCTCCCAGAAATAGAAGTTGGCCAGTTGTTTCCAGTTTCTACCATCTGATTGTTTCTACCATCAGTAATTCTTCATGGGTAGTTTACCTGGCATAGGTGCTAGTTCATTTAAAAAGAGAAAATAGCAATAGAGCAATCTCAGTGTTGCTTCTCTATGCAAGAGAGATAAGCAGAATAGGTTTGTTTTATCAACAAGTGGATATATATTGGTTACAATGGGCAGTTATGCTTTCCATTTCATACAAACAAACCAAAAGCAGAGAAAACCTGTGTGAAATAATGAAATCCTTGAAGGTCACCAAGGAATTCACTGTGGAATTATGAAATTCAACGTCAAAACTTTATATGATTGTTCATGGGGAAGTTACAGTCTCATGTTTTCATGGAAATGCTCTTATGTATAGCCAGCATTTTGAGAGGTTAATTAATCTGTTAACATTTGTAACCATTGTCTTATCGATAGTTACTTACTAGTGATCTATGCAATATTTTTTAACTGCATAAATTTCTCAGAAAAAAACGATACCAAAATGTTAATTTCACTGTTTCACTTGTCAAAGAGCTATGCTATTTGAACTTCTTTTCTCTGTTCAGATGTGGTTATAGTTGCAAGGATTTATTTATTGATTTATTTATTTGTAATTCCTTTAAGTTTCCAAGACTATGTCTCCTTGGCATTCAGAAGATTGCCGTTACTGACCTATACTGAAATAGAACCATATTGAACTGTGAAGCAAGACTGTTTCTTGCATAATTCTCCTTTCAGGCCTGCTTGGTTTATCTTCTCCTAGGATGGAGTTATGCTCTGAAGATGTTGATAAATATTGATAAGGGTTGTTACAGTCTGAGCAGTTACTTATATTATGCTTGAACTGTTCCTGTGTTTGAATAAGAAGGAATTTTTATTGACACTGGTATGATGTGTCAGGCTCAGTAATTACCATACTGTTGTTAGAGGGGATATCCATCTCATGATCTTGATTTCACGTGAAAGAGCTGCAAGGCTTGGCAGGCCCTTTGTCTCATTTTTTATCTTTTTTTTTTTTTTTTTTTTTTTTTTTTTTTTTTTTTTTAGCATGCTGTTATTAGGCTAGAGTTGCTCGTGTCCTTTTTCTTTCTCACTAAATTTCAGCACAGACTTGGTCAGCCTAAGAACGTTCTTATGATGCTGAAGAGTGTTTTGAGGATAATCATCCTTCAGTTTTATTCTGTGCTTTCCAACTTTCCTACAGAAAACATCCTGGCTGAGAGACAGTGTGGCCTTTCTCAGTCAAAGCCAAATCATGCTGCCTCTGTCCTTCTGCAGAAGTCTAGCAGTCTTCCCTCTGAAGATCTGTATCTGCAGGTCTGAGGTCCTTATTGCCCTTGCTAAACACAAAGAAGCACAAAGTTTTCAGTTCACTGATGTAGCTTTGTGATGCGTGCTAACAGCCTTCCCTCTGCTCAGCTGCTGTGCTAGGTGGTCCGTTACCTAATTGCTTTTTTCTTTGAAAATGAAAAACAGCTCAGTCTGGCTAATGTGTCTGAATAGGAGATAGTACTCTGCAAGCTAGTGTTGAGGTGTGTGTGGGATAAGCTTCCTCCATCATGCTTCTCAGCTCTCCCTGGTTTGCTGTCATGTCGTGGTAGCCTCCACTCTCAGGTGATTTGCAGTCTGTTATTTAAAACCTTCTGAAAGCAAGTAAAAAATCAATACTGTTTGCTTGATTCCTTCTTTTGTTTTTCCCGTTCTCTGTCACAATGAGACTTGAAATAGCTGTGTGATAACAAAAGGATCCAGTATAGACTCTGGATCCTGCTTGTTTGTTAGTAAATTTGCTCAAGCTGTTGCTGATGTACATTGTCCTTGTGCAAATAGTTACTTTTGAGCCACTCTTACGTTTTCTGTGTTGATTGAACTGCCTAGGCACCCCATGGTCCTATAACTGCTAAGACTATTCAAAATGCCTATTTAAATATGAAGTTTTTTTGTTTGCTTTACATTTAAAAAAGTAAAGGATTGCAGAAACACCAGTGGCTGTTGGCTGTGCAGGAGGCTGGATTGATGGTATTGTGTGTTGGTTTTTTTGTTTGGTTTTTTTTTTTTTTTTTAACACACAGATTGTGAACAACTTCGTAATCCTTTTTGAAAACATAAACCATAGTTCTTTAAAATGCTTTACTAGCCAAATCTTTTGACATGAGTATCCTAAATTTCTTTTGTATAACAAGACTTGTTTTTCTGCTGCTAGCAGTATCTAAGTAGAAGAAGATAGTAATGGTATATATTTATCTTGTTATGGACACTGTGTAAAGGAAACAGTTTGGAAGTATTTTATCTGATGTATCAGAACAGCCTACTCCATTTGGAAGAAATGGTTTTCTGATTTATTTTAAGGTAGAGGGTAGACAAAGAGTGGCATAATTTCAATATTGCCTTTCAAAGCTCTGAAACTAGATTCATTTTGATTCTTATTGGGGAGAATAAAATGGGAACATATTACAAAATTACATCTCTAAAGCCAGTACTTCTCTGGCTATCCGGAAGTGATCTGCTGATGGAAATGCTGGTGTCCTGAACTCTGCACAATACAGCTGTGTTGTAGCTATTATGTTCTGTGCCTTTTGCATCTTTGTCAGGTAGCTGGCAGTGCAGTTACCAGACCTGAATGTCACAGTCACACATCGTTTGCTTTGCTGCAAAAAGAGAAAATAAAGGCTGGTAGAGAAGTGGCGATTGTAATGTTTTTGTATTGGTCATATCAAAATAGGCATTTTACTAAGGAATTGCTGGGTGCCTCATACAGTGGTACTAAATTCTTAAGTCTCCAACTCACATTCCATCTGTTTGATCAGAATTATTAGTCTTAGTTTGGGCTACTCCTGTATCTCACATTAAAAGTATGCTCTTGTTATTTAATTGCCAGAGGGTTTCGTTGCAGATTTTCAGCATTTCAACTGTTTGGATGCATGTCTCCTCTTGCATTTGGTATGAAAAGCTGGGGGGGGTGGAAGCTTTCTTTTTAGGATTGAACCTTATCTAAGGCAATGAATAAAGAACAGAGATCCCATTAGATGCTAGTGGAAAGTAATATATTAAGCATAAATAGGATATTTTGGAGTTATAAGTTTCTGAAGGTGTTTGGAGCTGATTTGCAGTCCTGTGGATTTCACTGAGATATAAGTGCTCAGACCTTGTTAATGTTTTGACCTGCCAGGTTTTCTTCACTGAAATGCAAATTAGACACACCTTAGAGTAGTGTTGCAAAAGAAACCGGATAAAAAGGAGGAAGTATTATGTTAGAAAACAATGAGCCATGTGCAAAGGAGGATACAGTGATGACAGGGTGGGGGAGGAGATACGTATACACAGGTAAATATCTCTGTTGAACTGGTTAATGCTGGGATTCTGTGCGTTCTAGGGTTAGACAAAAACAAATGTTTACAGAGGGAGGAGGCAAACACCATGTAGTGGTTCCTAATTTAAGTTAATGCAACTCCACCAATATTAGGCCAGTATGTAACGAAAAACACTGTATTAAAAAATTAACAAGTTTTTCTAAATGAAAACACTCTACTGTTTGGAGATCTGATATCAAACTAAACAATTCTGAAAGTTATCAATTATTTGAGAAACTGTACTTGGGTCTTATTTGCTTCTTGTGACATTAAAATAACAAAATATTATTTTAATGTTTAGTTTTTGACGCCTAAGACCTATGGAAATAAACTTTAAAGTTCAAAACCTGTATATTTAGAAGCTTCAGAGTTTTGCAGCTCATAATTGGGGAAGTAATTCTTTATTGGCAAGAGAATGTTTTATTTTTCTTAAATAAATTTTTCAAACATCTTCAGCATCAACTGCCATTTCAGTTTTGAGACGATAGTGTTAAAAAGGATAAGGCAGGAGCATGACTGAGGTTTCTGCCATGCTTTATTTCCTGCATACAAAATGAAGCCTGATATTTTATGAGCAAGGCATACTAAAGTAATTAATTCATCATAAACAAAACAGCTGTCTCCCAGAAGAAGAAAAAAAAATGGAAGAAAAAATGCTGGGGATAAGAATGAGTCATAGGTTTGGGAACTGTGCTAGTCTCCGTGCGGTGAGATCACCAGAAGACTTGAGGGTTTTCACTGTGCTTTCCAAGACGAAAAAACGTGTTGTGAAGTCAGTAAAACCTTCTTTTTATCCATTAGGTTTTGAAATACTGGCTAGTGAGGATACTACATCCCTGTATTCTCTGCATTCTGTGCAGCAGTGCCTAAGGTCAGAGCCATCTTTTCCTGGCTCTGAGCAAGTATGACTGCACTCGGATTAGAGAATTAGATGCTGTCAGATTGTCTCAGACCAGTGGTCAGGTGGAAGAAGAAAATGACTCAAATTCTTGGGCTTGCACGGGAAACAGGGAACAAAGGACATTTCTTCTCCCTGCCCCAAAAAAATATTTCAAGTGAACAGTCTTGAAACAATGGGTTTATTTTTTCACTGAGAAGTCATTCAGTGAGGATAACCCCCAGTGAAGTTCTCTGCTTTGCAGCCATTGTTGCCTGCATGTGGCAAATTACAGTTTATGAAACAAAACGGTGTCAGTAACTGTACACAGACTTGTTCTCTGAACTGTCACCAGCATTAGCTGTTTCATCTCTTGCTTACAGAATACACTCTCTGTGGTTAAGTACTGGTTCCAGGAATTGCAACATACTGTGCATGTGTCTTGCAGAAGTAGAATTACCTAAGTGTTTCATAGAAAATACTCGCAAGAGTATTTTCTCAAGAAAAGCATAGGCCAAATCATATTATGCTTACCCCATGATTCATATTATGCTTACCCTTCCTTGACCATAATCTGGAAGAATGCAGCAAGCAAATGTAATGTTCATCAACTCTATTGCGTATATTTTAAAGATCCATCCTTCTTATCTGGAATTTGTACCATCCTTTTTTCATTGTCGGGACCAAGCCTTTCTGCCATTGGCATGTTCTTTGTAAAACAAGTAAACATTAGCATCTAAACAACCTAGAGTTCACCATGGTAGGGCATGCAGAGGATCACAGTTGAGAAATAACGAAGGGGACGTAATAAGCAACATGAAAGAATACCTACCCCATATCCGTTCCTTTTCTCCTCCCCCCACCTTGTAAACTGTAAATTTAACTTAAAATTAAAATTCTTTAATTGTAAGAATTCATAGCAGGCCCTTGTGTTTTGCCAGTGGAAACTATTAACAAGTACATGAAGGACAAGAAGGTAAGTAGGAAGACCCCACTGTAGTAAATTATGCTTAACCAACCTGATTACCTTCTGTGATGAAAGAACTTTCTCAGTGCATGAGAGGAGAGCTGTAGAGAATGGACAAAATGAGGATATATGTATACCTAGTGCAATTTATTTATTCCTGTTCTGATGTTATAGCACTTTGAGAAGTAGGGCTTTGCCTCCCTTTTTCCATAGCTCCCATTCATTTTGTTTTGTCACTGGAAGAGTGTGGGTTCTGTCTTAGCCTGCTCTCATTCCTTCTAGGAGATGGTGATGGGGGGGGGGGAAGTTTTACCTTTTCATCTTGAATGTAAAGATTGTTTTTAACTCTCTTGTGGCAAAATGTTTAACGACTGTACTACCTACCAAGAACTTTCTAATCTAGCACTTCTTGCATTTAGGATTATACTGTGCTTTTTTTTTTTTGTTGTTGTTTGTTTGTTTTTTAATTGATATTTCAGTAGATGTTCTCAGTGTCTTTCTTCCTTTCTTTATTGCAAGCTGGGATTGCCCTCTTCTGTAAGCTTCTTGTCTTTACCTACACCATTTTGACAAACATACAGTTGTTTTATCCTTCCATGTAACCATGCCTCGTTAGTATCTAGATTGCAAACCTGTTAAGGTGGCTGTAGTGGTTTTTTTCTTTATTTTGTACTCAGTGTTGCTCTTTGTAACATGGATGAATCAGGCACTGAAATGAGCCGTGGTCTTGGAAGTCAGCCTTGGAACTTTTGTAATTTGTTTTTCAATTTCTTTGCTAAATCTTGGTAGCCACTATCAAGTGAACTTGTTTGAAATAAATTGTCATAGTGTTTTAGTCTAATGAGTGGACAAGTTTCCACTGGATTCTTCCATGGATTCTGGAACCATGTTTATTTAAATACTGTCCATGTGGAAAAAAATGTAAAGTAAAAGGTAAATTGAAGTTTGACTTGGATTATTCATTATTATATTAACTTTTTTTTTTCTTGTAGTTGATTTTGTAGGTGGGTGGTTTTAAGGAGTTAGTATAAGGAGGTAATGCTACTGATACCTTTGTTTTGCTTTGTCTTGAGTTTCTCTGTCCCATAATATATGAAAGGAAAAGTCTACAGCAAAGTAAGATTACTTTGTGTAATATATCAAAGTCTAATAGCAGTGGGTAGAGCTTGGTGTGAGTAGAGTTAGAGCGGACATGTCCTGTGGAGTATTGAAAAAGAAAAAGCTGTGGAGAGGAGTCTATAGGTTCATTGCATTGAGGCATCATAACTGATGCCTCAGAAACGATGAGGATTCAAGAGCAATCAAGTTCCTGAGTGTAGTTCTCAGGCTTGTTTCTAAAGGCATCTACAGAGCTGAGAGTGTAGTCTCAAAACTGAGTTAACACAGTGAGCTGTAGATTATTGCCCAAAGTAGTACATGTTCTCATGAATTCCAGTGTTGATACTAATGATGTGCAGCTGCAAATTTTAGTAGAGGATTAGTGTTCTGATGAATCAACAAAAAGCTGAGAGATGAAAGAGGCTGACCACTTCATTTGGCAGCATCCCACAGTTAAACTGGCATAAGTTGGTGCTGAAAAGCAGCTTTTGGCTGAGGACAGGATTAAATTGATTTCTATGTGAAATAGTTTTTCTACCTGTAATTGGATATGTCTAACTTTGAGCTATTCTATGTATTGATACTCTTGCGTAGTGGTAGCTTGGTTTTGCACACATGGAGGATTTTTTTTATAAAGCTGTTTATGCTGGAAGAAGAATATTACGTTTAAGATAAGCATGTATGTATTCACTTGGATTCCTTTTGTAGTCTGGACACCGTGGTAGAGGATGCATGGCTCGCAGTTGTTAAAGATGTAATCTATTTCTTCATGTTACTCTGTCAGAAAGTATCTGTTGGATAAAAATCTTAAGATTGTGTGGGTTATGTGCTTGTTCTTTCAATTGGATGCAGTTTTATCTAATGGTGTTGCTAAGGAGTGTGCCTTTTGGTGTTTTCGTTAGATGGTTCCTGGCAGTAAAAAGTCTGGAGATGTCGTTTTCTTTGTAATATCAATGTTTACAGCTCAGCACTAGATATGGGATGTATTAAGTTGACTTTGGCACAGAACCATTGCAGAGGGTCTGTTGCTGTGGTAGTTAATTTTTATACTTCTGAAATTGATATGGAGAAATTCTTTATCCAGATGAAAATGTATATTTCTAAACTCGATGTACTTCTGGAGCTATGGCTATCTTTGTATAAACCTATGAAGATGTTTTGAGAGATGTTGCTTTAGGGTCTATAACTGCCCACCATTTAGAGAGAATGTAAATTATTCATAGGTAAGTTGTGAGTGGGAGGATATCTGATGCATTGATTGGGCTGGGATCAGTTTGAAAAATGCCGTTGGTTTGATTTAAAGCAGCACTCCTGCATTGACACATTAAATGGTTAGATGCCTAAGAGTTATAAATGTAAGTTCTATAAGAAAGAAGCATAGAGTCATTCTTAAACTTCTGAAATGAGTGTTGCAGGGTTTTTGTGTTGTGTGACCTCTCATATAATACCCTCTCCTCCCCCAATGTTTTTTACACAAGTGTAGGTGTAATTGTTTCAATGTACCTTCTCATGCCATGCTGTATTGTAGTTAGACATGTAAAACATAATCCTTGAAAATGAAAGCATTGAGGGAAAGGTATACTACCATCTCTCTTTTGGGAAAATGTAAAAACATGATAGAAAACTTACTGCTTTGTGTTTGGGCTGTTTAGGTTCCTGTCTCTTGTGCATCTCTGTACTGTAATTTCAGTGTAAAACTAGAAAATGTTACAGTGTGTTGTACAGGTATCCACATACTGATTAACACAGCACTGATCTTTAAGAGTTTTTTTTCTTTTTTTTTTTTTTAATCTAAAAGTTATTGCTTTATGTAGATTCATAAACTTGATGAAAACTTTCATATCCTCAGGAAATCACTTGTGATACCTCGTGGTGTGTTTATACACATATATATTTTTTAATCTGGTTTCCAAAGGGTTATCATCACCTGACAAGATGATTTCTCGCTGCCACCTACATGTTTAATGGAAATTTTCTATCTGTTAAAATAGAATGCTAAGTTGCAATCAGTGGTAGAACTATGAAAGCATCAAGGGAGAGGAAAAAGCCAACAGTTTCCTTTCTAGCTTTCTCATATTTCTGTAAGACTAAACAACAAGATATTCATTTAAAAAAGAACTCTTTAAGTGTATAAGGTCAGTTTGCAGTAGTTTTTCCATTAATGTTGTCAGGAGTGCAGAGTCAATCCAACATAGTTGGAGGGGGGACAGGGAGAATGGATAGTGTTTCTAATGATTTCTGAGATAACATCCCTTGAACAAAACACTTAACAAAGCCTTTTTTTTTTTTTTTTTTTTTTTTGTTAGTTTTCTTCAATTTGTAAGTCTTCTGGGGGTTTTGCAAGCTTAATTGGGCTCCCCATTTTGAAATATGTGATACTTACGCTTGGGGGATTCATGGGAAGTAGTATGTGAAGTCAGAAATGTCTTCAACTTGTTATTTGCCAGAAAATCATAGTTAACTGATAGAATATATCAGGACACTACTAACAGATGGTTTACTACTTCTGCATGTTTTTTGTTTTCACTCAAGTAAAATGTTGGTGTAATGCTTAAAGCATTACAGAGGTCTCTCTGCCCATACAAAGATTTTGGTATCTAAGAACTGGGTGATGGAAGAAGTCTTTTGACAATAGCCAGTAGGTACTGATATATTTAATTCTTAAAAGAATTATATATTTTGTCAGTAAGTGATTTTTTGCTGACGTATTTGGAGTGATTGAAAAAATGTTTTTATTTACCTGAAAAAGCTGATTCACCTTGTGTGGGTGAAGTAGAACACTTCAATTACTTGGAGTTATGTATCATCCCCTTGTATTGCTCTGCTTTTGTACTTTTCCCTGGTGTTAAAAGTCATATAAAAGGAACATCCCTTGAGTTTACTGAGATTACTTCCCTTTTCCTCAAGATGTGGGTGTTGCAGATTAGAAAATTGAAAATTGATCCTGAGAGACCCAAGTTTGTTTCTGGCTTCTCTTTGAGATATTTGATTTAATAGATGATGGCAATGTGAAAAAAAACCTTACAGTTTATACCAATACTAGTTACATCAGTATGAGTGGAAATAAAACTGAAGTTTTTGGAAACATGATGATGGAAGAGTGTATGAAATGCACTGGTTGTAGTAAGCCATTGGTAAAAGCACTGTAAGATTGCTGAAGCAGGTTTTTTCTTCAAAACACCTTCAACTAACACTGCAGTAATTTCCTCTCTTTTAGCAACCTGTATGCTAAATTATGAGTCCATTTAACACCTGGTTATTCAGTAATTAGCTAAACAGTACTTGCAGAGTTTGTCCTTGTTGAGCAGCTGTGATTGTTCATGCTAATAAGGGAAAATTGTGTTCCTCTGAGACATCTTTGCCAGAGTAGCTCCCCAGACTTAATGTGCTCTAGTTGCATGGGACATACTGCAGTAATAGCATTGCATACCATTTTTGGATATTCTCATTTGCAACAGGTTCTGATGGATTTTAGTGCAGAAATCAGAGTATATGCTAACAGAGCCTAATTTCCAGCTTTCCCTTTTGCCATGCCTCTGTTTTGCCCAACAAATAATAGAATCAGTACACCAAGAAATTTGTTCCTATCTTGAGACATGTCCTTTCTTATCAATGAGAAACCTCTTATGAAGTCCTGTGTTTCACCATTCTTTATTTGGTTCAATTCTGTGGATTCCTTTTTGCAAGTTTTGGTTTTGAAAAAAAAATGTTTAGGTTGTCTTCAGCCAGCCAATTTCACACTTCCATCAGTTTGGTAGAAGTTCCTGACATTTCAGAATCTGTCTTTTAATCATTGCTTCTTGATCAGTACAAGCTAACACTGCTGGTGCCTAAGGCAATCCCAGTGTTATCCCTGCTTTTCCTTCCCCTGTGCTGTCACAATCAGCTGTGTAGTGCATTGAGTCAGGGAGCTGATCTGAGTAAAACCAAAACTAATTACTATTTTTCTTCTTTTAAACTGGGTTAAACCTGGATTAATTCTCTTGTCTAATTCACTGCACTACCATATAAGCACTTTTTCTTTAAGGTAGAAAAGGGCACAGGGAAATTGATCATTTCTGACAGCACAGATGCACTAGGTGGGCATAAATTACTTGTGAAACAACAGAAACCTCTGAAAGAAGCTCTGGAACACTACAAATGGCAGTCCTTCAAACTGTTTTTTCTTTCATTAGGGAAAGGGGGCTGCTCTTTCTCTCCACAGTTCTTAAATTTCATTTTTTAATAGTTTTTCTTTCCAGATAAATTCGATGAACAATGGAATAAAACCTATTTTTTAAGGAATTAGAGGGTGACTAGAGAGATCTCAATTGATTTGTTTCTATGATAAGGTATTAGACCATGTGAGTAAGTTAGAACTGGCAGATAGATCACAACTTTAAGGATGCCTTAGATACGGTCTCATGTGATATGAGTCACGAGTGAACTAGAGAAATGCAGTTTATATGGAAATAGCATAAGATGTAGGAACAGAAGAATGATTGTAGAACTGTTTTCAGAGGAGTTGGTATCTTTCTTGTTCTAACTGGAGGAGTAAAGGGTGGCTGCGTTAGCTCCCAAACTGTTACTGACTAAAACGATGGAACACAGAATGTGCATACTAACTTTCAGTGGGTGTCAATCCAGAGAGATCTGCAAATGTGGAAAGGCAGACTTGGAATTCAAAATGATCTTACAGTATTGAAGAAATAGCCTAAAAGTAGTAAATACAGAAATCTCTTGTTAAGTGGGAGTAATGAGTTACTTAGATGTCAAATGAGAAACAAGTTGTGTAGTAGTAATTCTTCAGAAGATCTGAAGAATGTAGTAGACAATGGCTTTTGTTCTCATCTACATCTTTTGCTGATCTTTTGGAAAAGTGCTTCCAGTTGACTTTGCCTTAAAAGAAGCTTGAGGACTGCTGTCCAAAAAAGATGTAAGCTCATGGGAGGGAGTCTAGAGAGGTCAGGTGTCTGGAAGCAGAAATCTGTGAGGAATGACAGAAGGAACTGTGGTAACAGCCTACAAAGTCTAAAGGCAGATTTAATAACTGGTCTTAACAGCTAAAAATGCCTAAAAGGTCATAAAAATTAAGCTGACATCTTAAGACTATGATTTTCAGTGTTGCTATGTGGAAGTAGTAGCTCTTGCTGCTATGAATGTCCTGATGTCCTGAAGTAATAAATATAACTTCCCACAAACGCAAATGTGGTATCTCTGGGGCTTTGTTATAACATCTGGCAGTTCCTGAGTTTCTCTGTGAATCTCTTTGTGAGGTTAAAAACATTCCTGTTGCAAAAAGATTATTCCAAGGGCAGTATTCCAAACCAGTTCTTGGTTGTCCTTTAATAAAACAGTTCATGCTTTGAATAGTGTTGCTTAATGTGGTATTTTCTCTTCATATTTTCAAACTTGTGCTTCCTCAAACAATTGTGACTTTCAGTCCTGGGACTCTTCTAATATGAAAATACAGTAACCCGTATCCACCCATGTATCTTCTTGTACCATCTCCTATATAATTTTGTATACCTTCTGGGCAGAGTTCAAACACAGTCTCAAAAAAAGCACAGTCATCCTGCATCTTCTGCTTTTGCTAACATCTGACTTGAGGAAGTAAGAGTAATTGATGTTGTGTGATCCCTCTTGCTCTCAGTTTTAATAGACTGGGGCACAGCTCAGGAATGAAAACGGCTGCTCTGTCTTGTGCACAAAAGTGGATGTGGTCCTCCTTAAACACCTGTAGAATTCCAGTGATATGCATGGTAATCTCTCATTGTAAGTACGTGCTTGGAGATTGTGTGTGTGTGTGATGGAGGGAGGTAAACAAAGCTTCTAGGTGAACTTTTTGAAAAAGATTGTTATGGTCTGCCAGATTGAGGCACTTGACGATGTAGACTAAAAGTACATTTCTGGTTTGCGTACCCATTTCTTTATAAATACCATTTAGAACTCTTGATGGTTTAGGTCTTCTTAGAGCTGTGGCTCCTTGCAAGTTTCACAGAACTTAAATCATATTCCTTTGGAATGAAAGGTTCACCCTGCTTAGGGTGAAGAACCATGTCAAACATTAATATTTTAGTTGCTTATTGCTTCTATTAGACATTAAAATATTACAACCATGTACTTTGCCACTCCTGTGTATTGTTTTTCTTTTTTCCTTGATTAAAAGCATCACATGTTCTCAAGCCATGAAGTATGGTACCCAGCATGTCCTTTCCCATTCCATTCAACCATTCAACTTATTCTAGAAGCCCTTTGAGAGTCATAGATCATTCAAAGCAGGATGCTTTGGGGTCAAAAACAAACAAACAAACAAACAAACAAAAAGAATGCTGGGATTCTGTTGAACACCTGTAACCAATCCATAGCTTGGTTAAAAAACAGTTAAGGGTTGTAATTCTGACGTGCAGTATGGCAACCAGACACTGGATCATGTGTTTGACTGGCATCTGTGGGATTCACTTAAGGGGCTTCTTTGTTGTTTATCTTTTGTTTTAGATGTATCTTGTTGATTTGTTGTTTTAGATTTAGGAGCCGTTGCTCTCCAGTCTGCTCGTGTCCAATTCAGCTTGATTGGGCCGGCAGATTGTTTAGTAATTATACTGCTAAGTAAAAACACATTTTGTGTGACTGAATTGCCACTTAACTTGCTGGCTGCACAAATATGTTTACAATTCCATAATTTTCATATTTTAGAATTAATTTTTATTTTAGAATTTATTCAGATGAACCAGTCACACTGAGAGCTTATTTGAAAAAGTAAATTGGAAATGTGACTGCAAACAAAAGCTCTGGAGAGTGCTCCCCCTGCCCAGTAAATACTTGGAAAAGCCTTGAACTCTTTGTTATTAGGGTGTAATAGATTTTTTTTTTTTTCTGGCCTGTACAATGGTTTCTGCTAATTAAAAATTTCTCAAAGAAACTCTGTTTTCACTAATGGAGGGATCACAGAAGATACTCTGATCTGTTATTTCAATCCTTTTAAAGATTTTTACCTCAAAGTTTTAAAGCAAAGTTGGTCTACTGGTTAATCCTTGTTTGCAGAGCTAACTAAACTAGGTGTTATGCTTCTAGGATAATGTTAACTTAAAATTATCTACTGCAGACCAGCTCTAGAAACTGTATGTTCTAACATTTGGTTTTGGAGCACTTATTCGTTATTTGTCTTTGTTGTGCTATGATGCTATACTTCTCCAAAGATGTAATAGCTAGTTGTTCGAGACAACAGGAAATACAAAACTTTTGATGAATGGAAATGATCAAACATAGTCTCAACATTTCTAGCAAGTAAATACCAGATAATTATCAGAATAGAAGAAGCTGGGCCTTTAATAATGTTGTCTTACAAAGATGTCTGAAGTCGAGGTCTTCCGTCAGGATGGCTAAAAGCGAATTTAAGTGCTTGTTAAAGCTATCAGCAGTAGTTGGTTGCACGCTGTAAGCAGAATTGCAGTGGTTACCCTGTCCTGCAAGCCCACCCCTGCTTGTGATTAAACAGTATCTTTGCACGTAATGACACTTAACATGCTGAACATTTTTTTTTTAATCATTCATTCTCTTGTTTCTTATTTCTTCTTGCTGACTTACAAGTTCTGCATGCTGAGGATTAGTTTCCCCAGTGTGTCTGTGTACCATTACCTCAGCATGGATATTGCAACTCCTTTTCTTTGCACTTGTTTGCGTGGCCCTAGAAAACATCTGGGTGGAAAGATAAGTCAGGTGCATGTTGGCAGGCTGCCGGAAAGCCGTCTGAATTTTTGGCTGACCAGCAAACTATTCAAGCTCATTGTTTCTGAATGTGTGGGATCTCTTCAGGTATCTTCTTAATTTTATTTAATATACTTTTAGAAATTACCTTTAATTCCTACTTCCTCCTCTGTTCCATATACTGTGGACTGGTCAGCTTGTTCTTAGGAGGAAATTTTACTGATACAAATGCCATGGGAAAGCATTGTAGCACAGAAGGGTTTGAGGTGATGCAGTGTACATCAGGCACTAGATCAAATCTGCATGGAAACCTCTTCTCTCTGGCATTTGTGTAGTGCTGTGGGTGCAGTGAGCATCCAGACATCCTGCTCCATAGGACTGCAATGGCTGGAGTGAACACCCACAGGAGGAAAATGGAATTTTCTTTGTTCAGCCAAGAGCATCATTAGAATAATTTGAGCAGAATCAAGTATGTAGAACAAAGGAAGTGTGTGAGGTAGGTTAGTGTGGGCTCTTTACTAAGACTCTTGCATTTACTGAAATACTTGAATCCCCCTTGCCTCAGAAGGGTAGGGCCTTAGAGGCTGGTCTGCCCTGCCCCTGTCAGGAATGTTTTGAGCAAAAACTCTTCTGCCTTCCCACTGCTCAGAGAGCCTGCAATAACATTTTTTACTTCAAGGCATTTTATATTTAAGCATGTTTCCAGAATTACTTTTTTGTCCTAGATATTGAAATGGATACTTCTGAAGGAAATGTGAATTTATCCAGGATGCCTTTAGATAAGTACATACTGAGACCAGCACCTTTTTTCCTTCAGATCAGGTTGTTGTCCTGTTATAACCACAAGTCAGGTGGTTAAGGAATGGTTTATAGAGGTCAGTGCTTCAGTCCCTCAGGGTTATTATGATTCCCCCAACTATTGGGTAAGACCTATGCGATTAAATTCAGAGGAGACTCTGTGATTAAAAAGGATCACTCTACAGCCCTGTATAAATTGCCTAAAATTTCTCAGATGTGTATTTATGAGTTGGATCCTCTTGGATAGATTGCAGAGAGGTGGATGTTGAGTCATATATAGAAACAAATCCATTTTAAAGGGAACCACCACTCCAAATCTATCCAAAAGAGAATCCAGAAAGAGAAGAGATATTTCATATTTTGGATGCTTGAATCTGTCTCTACATTCACAGGGGGCTGATGTCTGGAATTGATAGTGATGGCTTCCATCCTCCAAACTGCATTCTGAATCTCTCTCTTTGTATCAAACAAAAAGGACAACAAAATATTGTTAAACAGTAAAATAAGAACGGTCCAGAACTGATACGAAAAAAAAAAAAATCACATCATGGCTTAAATTTTTTAGTTTATCCATATATTTTTAATTTTGCCTTTTACTAGTTTTTAATCTATTGACGCTCCCTGCCCCAGGAGTTGCATAGGCCTTTCTGTCAAGTAAGCTCAGGGTTTGAAATCCTCGTAGAGTTAGTAATGCGTGCTTAATAATACAGTCATGTGTTACCAATAATACAGTACATATTAATAATGATAACAATACTAATGATTTTAATCCAGGCAATATTGCCTACCTTCCTTTTTCCATCACTGAAAAAGATAATTGTAATAGAAAGTCAATATGCAGTAATTCAACTATTTCTACATCTATGTGTGTGTGTGTGTGTGTGTGTATATATATATATATATAAAATATACATACATACACAAAGACATATAAAAATTATGACCTGGACAGGTAATTAAAAATGAAGGTAAGAAAAAAGCTGCTGCAGGAGGCTGAGTAATTTTTATTATTATCTACCCCCTCCCCACCCCCCCCAAGCTGAATTTTCCCTATTCAGTTTTCAGCAGAGCTTTGATATTAAGTCAAACACCAAGAGTCTGGGGATGAATTGCTTTCCTGGCGTTCTTAATAATTTCCTATGCTTTGTGAGAAAGGAGATTTTTTTTTTTTTCTTCTCAGTTGTAATTAGATTGCTTTTCTGTAAAGTTCAGTAGACTTCTGGTGGCCAAAATAACCTTCGTTAAAATAGCATAAGTTAAAGTGGGGGGAGAAATACTTATGTTCCAAAGTATTTGAATTCACACACAGTGGAAATCCACACAGTAGTGGAAAACTGGTAATGATTTGAATTCTTCATGGAGCTAATGCCAAGAACACTACTATATAAATAAATCTGCATGTACTACATGAAGTATTGCATGTACAGCCAGCATCTTTTTTTAATTAAGAGGTTTTTGTTGGAGGATGGAAAAAATTGAGAGTTACGCGTATTCATTGAGCAAGTCTTCCTTATTTTTTTTTTTTTTAGTAAAACAAATAAAAATACTGTACTAAAAATGCTTTTGAAAAAGAGGAGTGCTGGAATGTTTTGCATATTTAACCAAAGGTTATATTAAAGTCTTTTACATAGATCCACCAGTAAATATGGAGAAGGTTACTTATTTATACCTAGCTGCTGGTTTTTGAACTATGAGAAACAATTCAATACAAACTATACTTACTGACAGCTGAATCTCAGAAGTCTGTTAACACATAAGGATATAACTGTTGGGTTGGTGTTTTTTCTTGTTTGTTTTGTTTGTGCTAATGTCAGTTTCCATATTAGACTCAGAAATCATGTCAAGTATTAGATTAATCTTGTTATTCTGGCATTTGAGAGAGCTATATATGTTGAGAATGATTCTTAAACTAAATCTTGAAGTATTATATGAAAGCTTTGAAGCTATAAAGAAATATTTACTGCTACAAACAACTTTAGGTAAGAAAAATTGAAAATACGGGGCACTGAATTTAGTGCAATCACTCCTTTCTTTATAAATATATACTCTTTTAATCAAGGAGACCTTTTACATCACAGACTGTTTTTGAAATCATGCTTATTTTGCAGTGCATAAATCTGAGAATGTCTGAGAACAGCAGTGGTCCAACAGTCTAGTTGCAGAATTAACAGCCTCAGATTGTGGCTAGCTAGAGAACCTTTTTCTGTAACACAAGTTTATTTTTTACCTGAGAGAATGTGTTGGTTTTCCCATAGAACCACTTATTAGAAATAGTTTAAGCATGTGAAGGTCTGACACTGAAGTTATTTTGGTAAAGATATCAGTCTTTATCTCAGCCAGAAGGAGCTCTTTGTGATTAAAATCATAGTTATTAACAGCAACCTTGAATTTTAAATAAATAAATAAAATAGTCCTAACGTGCCAACAGCTCACATGCTGGTGTATACTGTAGTTATTTCCATAATACAGAACAGGGGAAAATTCTGGTACAATGACCACAAATGTGAAAACAGCCTTTTTTAAGTAACTTACAGGTTACTTACAGAAAAATCTTTTTGATTCTTTTTCCATGTTGATATTTGTTGTTAAAGGATAGGTAACTTTCATGGTAGCAGATAAAAAATCACATCTTTTTGGAGAGCTGAGCATTCTTTCTTGCAAAAAAACTTTTTCTCAAATTGGTCTAGATTTATCTTTTACAGGGGCCACTTTTAAATTAAATTGATTTATTATTTTTTTTGGTAGGAATGTATGTAAAATGACTTCATGCTATGACTTGTCAGAATTTGCACAGCTCTAATGTTGGTTAACTGTTCTGAAACTGGAGAGTGTTATTGCAGTTGTGTGGTTTTTGTTTGTTTGTTTTTTGTTTTGGCAAAGGATTCTATTTGCACCCAAAATAAGTAGCTTGTTAACTTGATTTGGACCAAATTGTGTTCTCTCACCTCCATGAACACAGGTATTGAAAACAAAACCATAACAGTATCATAAATAGGTACCAACAAAATGCTGAAACTGAAAATGCTAAGACAATTCATTTGCTTATTTTACGTACACTAATATGATGGTTCCATGACTCTCTTGGATTTATTATCTAATCTGACCAGAATTTGTGTTTCTCTTGTGATTAAATTGTGGCAAATATCATCTGCCAATATCATCCCACAGGTAGAATTCATGTCTTCATTAGTTGAGACCTGAATGACCATCTTTAACTTTCCTGTAGAAAGCCTGAAAAGCATGCATCCGTTACTTGTGTAATAAAAAATGAAAATGTATCAGGAGACCTCTCATTAATTTCTGATGCAGATTTAGAGGTTCTATGAGTTTTTCTAATTATTATTATTTTATTTTAAATTTTGTAATGTGTTTTACATAGTGTCTGAAAAAGATATACTGGAGACATTTTGTGTTCTGTTTATATAAGTGAACTTAGAGTCGGAAACAAAAGATCAAGTAAGGAGAAAGCTGAAGGTAGCAGTGTCAGCATGGGACTGGTGATTCTTGGAGATAAGGAATGTTCCTGTTAGGACAGGCATTGAGCAAATAGAAAATGGTCAGAGTGAAAAATAAGTTAGGCTTGAGACATCAAAACGAACGTTGTTCATTTTAAACTTCCCTGAATAAATAATATAGGGCAAGTGATTTAAAAAGTATATGAGGATCAAAAAAGAGGATTGCTTCTGGCTATGAAGTTCCTTTAGATTTAGCAGTCTGTTAGTGGGACCTACATACTTATTAACATATTTCCCTGGAGAGTTATTTTGAGTTATAAACTCTGTCATCATAAAATCAGAGTTATATCAGCTCTGTGACTGAGTTCTCTATTCTTTTGTTAGGTTCCTCTGTAAGTTGTGCTCAGATGCACATTTCTTTTGCTGGACGTGCCTGGATATGCAGCTTTCCTCCTGCTCCTTCCCTGTTATGTTTTTTTTTCTCTCCAAATGTCTCTCCTAAATTGATTGCGCTATTACGTGATGAAACAAATTGAGGAACTGACCTGGGTTAAAATTACTTGGCAAAAATGAAGAGGTGTGGTTTTGTCTAAGCTGATTTTTCTGATGCTGTTTTCCTGTGCAGTTGCCCAATTGGCAATTACAGAGGAGTTGAGGGGATAAGTTATTAAAGCTGCAAGAATTGCAGGAGCTGCTTAAGGAGAAGCCCTGTCACTGAAAGCAATGGTCCTGAAAGAATAGTCTTACAGAGATTTTAGGCTTCATGTATTTTCTGTGAATGCTGCTACTTATGCTGCATACTGGCAGTTATACTGCCGGTATGACCTAGCTCAGAGTGGAAGCTGATGAATTTGACCACAGGCTCAGTTCAGTCCCTGTGTACATGGGACAGATGAATTTTCCACCAGTTACCAGAGAAAGAATTAATGAAGCTTTTATGCAGAATGAATTTAGGTACAAAATCTTCTCAGTGAAGAATTTGGATCACACTGAAGTGCTAGCATGGACTGCTCATGCCCAAAATAGGCTAGTTTGAGAGTTTGTGTGGATAACAACAAATAACTTCATGGATGACTACTTTGAAAATTCTGCATCACAGTATATGAAATTCTCTTGTAAATTCTTTAAATCATTAAAGACTTTATTTGAAGTTCAGAGGTTCTAATGTAAGTCAGCTGGATTTCCATGTAGCTTTGGAGTAGTTCCTAATACTTTTACTTATGATTTTATTTTTAGAGAGTGTGAGTCTGCTATATCTGGTCTACAATGAATGCCAAATCTGCAATCAACAAAGAAATATTTGCCCCACATGATGAAAGGATGCTGGGAGCTGTCCAAGTAAAAAGAAGAACAAAAAAAAAGATTCCTTTTCTAGCTACTGGGGGTCAGGGTGAATATTTAACATACATCTGCCTGTCAGGTAAGATTAAAGATTTGGACATACATTTGTCTGTTTTGGTATTTTTGATTAACTGATTAGATGTTATCCCATAGCTGCAAGGTGCTGGGTGACTTGAATCTTAATAATGGAAGCAGAGAATAATGGCACTTGAAATACAGGCTATTAATATTTATACCATATAATACATTGAACAGGTGGTTTCATTGTTCAAAAACTGAAGTGTTCTCACAGCATAGCTGCAGAATATGAACAAATAGAGTAATTGGAAACAGTCCTTGCTTATTGATGTTAAGATCTTTCTTGGAGGGCTGAACTTCATATTGTTTGTTTCTGCTTTTTATGCCCTGAAATTTCTGGTTTGAAGCAAATATGTTCTTTTCATATTTGCACCTGTGTTACAAACTTTTTGTGTCCTTTAAATATGCAACTTTCAGTTAAAATATTTTCAGTTCAATGATACACAGCACCACTGTTGTGTTTGATCTCCTGACTTTAAAAGGGGTGAAGAAGGAAATAGTTGGTTTGAAGAAGAAAATGATGTATAGTGATCAGTTTTGAGGTCTCACAGGGAACAGGGAAATGATCTATTGCTGCTAATGTGCTCAGGTGAAATTCATTTGAGCTTCTCCAAAGTCAAACCAGTACCAATGAAAGTCTGAGTTTTGTGGAACAGACTATGTAGTAGTAGGTGTCTGTTTAGCATATGTTGTGCTAGGTATATTTTTACCCTTTCTAATAAAGGTAAATGTACATTTATTTATTTTAGTGTATAAATGAAATTCATTGATTGGGTAACCTGTGGTTAACTATGGTCACAGATTTTTGGCTGTTTTGTTTTTTTTTTTTTCTTTTAAGAATGTAATTTGGCTTATTCTTTGAATACTTTCTGGTTATTATAATTGAAAGTAAGATAAATTTTACCAGGATTATGTCTTGAAGCAGTTGGACAGTTGTTTGTGACACTTGTTTGCCTGTAGATTACACCTGTTTTCAAACTTAGCATGGAATTCAGTTGCTTGTTAGGCATTCAGTGCAGTTCTAGATTTCTAGAAATACCCAGCCCTTCCTCCAGGTACCTCTCTCTCAGGAATGCAGAAGTCCCCCTGTAGTTTCTGTGTCTGCCAAGTGAGTGTGTGTGATTATCTTTGATATCCTAAGGTGCTTTAGTCATATTTTTGAGTATCAGTTGCCTCCTTAGAGGGTGTGTATCTCACTGCAAGTAAAACTAGCAGTCACAGGAAGAAGTGCTCTTGCGAAGTTCGGAAGACTGATACTGTTTCTGAAGTAAATGAAAGATTATGTTTCATGGACTTTGTCAAATTTCTTTCCACGGAAAATTATATTTAACCTTTCAAAATGTAGGGTGTAAAACTCAGTGACTCTACAGCTGTTAATATATCACACACATGCACAGAAAATATACATTTATTAAATATGTTGCCAAATAACGTTTGTATATGTATGTACAAGTACTTATGTTAAATATAAGCTGCAGAGTATCTGTACACACACACTGAGGAGAATAAGACAAAACAGATTGAACACTTCTTGTGGAGTATTCTGCTTGCCATTCTTCCCAGGTACAGTAGTTTCAAGGAAGAGTTTGATTCACCTCGTCTTTTCCCTAAGGTTGTGGTTTGGATACCCTTTTAAGATGTAAGGATTGCAGGCCTCAATTCCCTCAGGTTGTGAAGGAAGCTGAATCTAGGTCTTCCATCTTTGAAATAAATGTTTAGATCACTAACTTGTTTTGAAGCAAAGGCTCAACTCTTACTCGTTTGGCAGTCAATTTTTAAGAGTCTTGAAGATGTTACATGATCTTAGATGTATCTAATGCCATTCTGCAACAGGATAATGCATAATGAGTAGGGAAGAAACAGCAGATGTCCTGATTTCAGCAGAGTTTCTCACTAATGACAAAGAGAAATATTCAGCGTCCAAATAAAACTACTGTATGTTGGTCACTGAAAAGCTGCATAATTGAACTAGGAGAGTTTTGTGTGGCTTGCTGTTAGTGAGGTTCTGCAGGGGAATGAGACTTTATTATTATTAAAATATTTAATAATAATAAAGCCTATGCTATCAAACATAATGTATGATCATTAATTTCAATTGACTGAAGAGGCTTGGGAGAGGACTGCCTGGCTGTGTTCATGTTTGAGGACAGATTCAGAATTCCAGAGTGATCAATTTGAATATGAGCCAACAGTGTGCTCAGGTGACCAAGAAGGCCAACAGCATCCTGGCTTGTACAAGAAACAGTGTGACCAGCAGGGCTAGGGAGGTGATTGTCCCCCTGCACTCGGCTCTGGTGAGGCCGCACCTCGAGTACTGTGTTCAGTTTTGGACCCCTCACTACAAGAAGGACATCAAGGTGCTTGAGCGGGTGCAGAGAAGGGTGACGAAGCTGGTGAGGGGCCTGGAGAACAAGTCCTATGAGGAGCGGCTGAGGGAGCTGGGCTTGTTCAGCCTGGAGAAGAGGAGGCTCAGGGGTGACCTTATTGCTTTCTACAGGTACCTTAAAGGAGGCTGTAGCGAGGTGAGGGTTGGTCTGTTCTCCCACGTGCCTGGTGACAGGACGAGGGGGAATGGGCTTAAGTTGCACCAGGGAAGTTTTAGGCTGGATCTTAGGAAGAACTTCTTTACCGAAAGGGTTGTTAGACACTGGAACAGGCTGCCCAGGGAAGTGGTGGAGTCACCATCCCTGGAAGTCTAAAAGACGTTTAGATGTAGAGCTTAGGGATATGGTTTAGTGGGGACTGTTAGCGTTAGGTCAGAGGTTGGACTCGATGATCTTGAGGTCTCTTCCAACCTAGAAATTCTGTGATTCTGTGATCAAAAAGTTAATGTAATGCAATAGGGTCAAGTGCAATTAGTTATTTAGTCAAGAACAATCAATAGCACAAAACTAAAGGGTGAGGAAAAAATGCTTCTGCCACTGAGGTTAAAGGAAATTGTGACAAGGATAAACTGCTTTGCTCTTCCCAATGGCTATGAAGTGATAATGGTTTTAGCTGCAACGAGTAGTTCTGTTATATTTTTAAAAAATAAATAAAAGTAAAATATAATTTAGTAAGGATATATGGGAATGGCAGTTGTGCTGTGTCCCCAGATGGTCTAAGATGAACTATATATGGGGGTTAAAGTATGTACTTGGTGACTTTCCATTTTTTCTGTGATTCAGTGCAAATTATTAGAAGCATCGACGGCTAGCTCTAGATATTAGTTTCCACTTCAAATGACGTATGCTTTAATGCTGTGTTGCAACACCTATCTTAGAAACAACTTTATAAGCCCTTTACTCTTGTCCCACTTTTTCCCCAGGTTTTGCGACATATTAGGTAAATGTACTGAGTAGAATATATATGTTCTTAGTTTTCTTAGACTGATTTGTGTGGCCTTTACTAGAAGGAATATGATAATTTACAGGCTAGAGCTTAATATGTCAGTTGAAAGAATCCCCTTAGAAACCAATTTGTTATGAGGATTATAAATGTTTGGGGATATAAAATGTCCTGCCTACTTATAATTTCATTCAAGATAGGGCACAGAAATCTAGACGTCAGCCATTGTAAAAGCTATTTCTACATTCTACTGTTTGTAGCTGAAAAAATTACACTGTTAACAGTTGTTTTCCTTTTCTCTTTTGAATTTAAAATACATTATATCACAACTGTTGTCTACCCGCATTTTTGTAAATGAGGATAGAGATCCTGAGCAGGGGGACTGTATCACTGCCACCTGTAGGACTCAAATAGCTGGGATAGTAAAGCATTAGAAGAGTCAAATGATGAAAACAGTGAGATGGGAGAGTAAGAATGATTATTTCAAATTTTTATTTGAAGTATGTACTGGGCTTCATATTTGACAATACTAAATATTGAATTGGTTAGAAGGAAATACCTATTGATGCTCCAAAAATGTGTACATAATGCTGTCAGCTGCAACTGAAGGTGGATTAACGTAAGGATGCTGTAGAAGGACTGTTTACTGCAACTGTGGAGACATGCAACCTGGAGCTCATTGTAGTGGCAGGGCTGACAAAGTTAGACTGGGAAGCAGCATAGCCAAGAGAGATCTTCTCAGAGATATTTAGTTGAAGAACAGCAAGCAAGGAGTAGACAGATGGGAAACACAGAGGCTGTAGGCAGAACAGAGAAGAAGAAAACTGGGATTTTTTTTTTATGTAGGAAAGAATTTGACACAGTGAAGAAGCAAGAAATTCAGAGCTGAAAGTGGGTATTTATCACCTCCTCCACACTAGCAGACCTAGTGACAGTTATTGGATCAGATCTAAGTTTTAAATTTGTCACCATTGTCTTATGTAATTGAAACATAAATGTTTAAAATAGTTTTTAGCCTTATTTAGAATGCTGAATTAAATATGAAATACTTAAAAGGTCACTTCAGAGATACAGGATGCTGGCCATCTCTCCTAGCTGCTTGTGTGCAGTTCTGTGTGTTATTTCCTTTGACATGATATCATTATGGCTTCTAAGTAACTTTTAATATTAAAAAGGTTTTTAATTTCATATAGTGCATTGGAAGTGTTCCAGTTTATACGTATGGATGTGGCATTGACCTTTTCAGGACTAAAACTGTATTGCTGTTGCAATAAACTGAATGAACCAGATTGTTCCTTTTGAACCTGAATTCCTGTGTGTGATAACACTTAGCTGTTCCACTTTTTCTAGTCCTTCTAGTTAAAAGCTTGGAATTTGAGTGTTAGTTTTAAAAGCTAATACTGTTTAAAACTGGGAGTGGAATCCTTTTTTTCTTTGCTGTCTCCAAATGAAATTAATATATTGTTAACATTGGATGGCTTTATGTGAAAGTAAATTGAGAGTGATGGGGAAAAAAAAAAAAAGCCCCAAAAGTGCACAGAAATTGTTAAGAAACAACATACAGATATAACATATATTCATTTTTTTTCTTTCTTCATTAAAATTTAACCTCATTGACCATGTCACAGTTATTTTCAAACAACAGGCAGCAAATAGCTTAAAAAGCTATTCGCAGTTACCACAGTATGCGGAGGTGTTGTTTGTTTTTTTTTTTTCCTGTTTCTAAGTATACAGAGAGACAGGTCTACCTTATTAGCTTAAATAGTTTTGTGAATACCCTCAGTTTGTGCTCTTACACCACATTTACTTCAGCTAATATCTAACCACACTGCTTGGTTATGCTTCCAACATAAACATCGTATTCTATTTTTGTCTCTAGAGCCATAAAGTTGTCTTTCCAAATATAAACTTGTTATTCCTTCTAAACAGATGGCTCATGGAATAGAATATTACCTAGGAATGGCCTATATCTCTTCTTCCTTTGAAGGTAACTTGACATGACAGTCAGAAATTCCCCATAATTTCATGGGGATTTCCAGTGCTGATTATATGTAATTGACCTGTCCAATTTTCAGTTCAGTGACCATACAGAAAGTAGTGGGAAGGAGTTTCAGATCAAAATAATTCATTTTTTCTCCTATATCTTCTCATTTTTTCTTGTCAGTTTTGGTCCTGTACTGAAGTGACCATCTCCCAATTTAGTTTCTCATGTTGAAGAAAATGTTCCTTTTTCAGGATCTTGTAGTGCAGAGGATTCTCATGTTTCTTTCTCGGATTGTGAGAAACAAAAGTGAATTTCCTTTTTCTGTTTGCTTTCAAGGAGAATGCTGTACTCACCTCATCATAGGGTGTAATGAGTAATTTGTTGGGACAGTTTCCTCTGTTTAAATGTTGTACTGGGGAATGAGAATGATACTTCAGTATTAATGGTCAGACATAGTGCATTCAATTTGGAGGTGGGTCTGGCCTCCATGGATGTCAGGCCCTCTACTGAATGTTTAATTACTTATGCAAAGTAGTACATCATCTACATGAGAGATTCAGCCACCTCAGAAGAACATGAATACTAAATGTCAGTTTGTTCTTCTTCAAGTTTTGTGTGACTTGGACAGCTGTTTGAAGACAACTGCAGAGCAGCTGTGGTGGTTTCCCTAACCCCACAGATTTCCAGGTTGGTACAACAGGTGGAGCATCTGGGCATGTATTGGTATGTATGTTTGATCAGGGAAGATATCTCTGGTAGCTGTACTCAGCACAAGGGCTGCCAGTTACAAATCATGGCTTTAAGGTAAAAATTCATATTCTGTGTCCCAGCGTACTGGGTTTATGTGGTAAGGCTTTGGTAGCAGGGGGCTTCAGGGGTATTATCTGTGAACACAGCCCAGCAGCTGCACTGTGTCAGACAAGAGCTGGTTCCAAAAGGGACCCGCTGCTGGCCAGAGCTGAGCCAGTGAGGGAAGCTGTTTGTGCCTCTGGGAGATTAGATTTATGAAAGGCAAAATATATACAATAAAATAATAGCCTGCTGGGCAAGAGCTGCTAGGAGAGGGGAGTGGAAAATGTAGAAAGAAACAACACTGCAGACAAGGTCATTGCAGAAGGAGGGCAGAAGGTGCTCCAGGCACACAGCCAAAGATCCCCTGAAGCCTGTGGAAAGGCCCCTGGCGGAGCAGGCTGTCCCGCTGCAGCCCATGGGTCCCACATGGAGCAAATCTCCATGCTGCAGCCCATGGAGGAGGAGCAGATGGAGCAGGTGGCTGTGGCCACATAAAGCCTGCACCCCATGGAGAGCCCTAACAGGAGCAGGTTCCAAGCCAGAGCTTGGAGTCTGTGGAGAGGAGTCCGTGTAAGAGTAAGCAGATTATCTGTTGGGGGTGCTGCACATGGGGGACCCAGGTTAGAGCAGTTTGCTCCTGGTGGATGGACCCCATGGTATGAACCCATATCGGAGCAGTTCTTGAAGAGCTGCTGTCTGTGGGAAGCCCCCACACGATCAGTTCGGGAAGGATGGCATCCTGTCGGAGGGACCCCATGTGTTGCAGCGGCAGAGTGACCATGAAGGAGCGCACAAGTGCTATAGACTGACCGCAGCCCCCATTCCCTGTTCCTTTGCACCACTTGAGAGGAGGAGGTGGAAGGGGGGGGGGTAGGTGTTTTTAGTTTGCTTTTAGTCTCTCAGTGCTCTAGTTTGTTTCTAATAGACAACAAATTACATTAATCTCTCTTTAATCTGTTTTGCCCATGACAGTAACTGGGGAGTGATCTTCCTGTCCTCGTCCAAACCCTTGAGCCCTTTTTCATTGTATTTTCTTGGCCTCTTCCTTTGAGGAAGGGGTGTGAGAGAGCAGTTGTGGTGGAGTTTAGCTAGCTAGCCATCAGGATGAAGCCACCACAGTCAGAGAAGAGGAATATTAAGTATTCCTCTATCTTGGATGAGTTCATTGGATACTAACCATCACTACAGAAAAGCATAGTTCCAGTTCTTCACCTAACATTTTTTCATTTTATATGATACCTGATAACTTTCTGATGGCCTATGGAGAAACTAGTGCTGAATTCGATGGACAGGACTTTGCTGTGCAGAAAATGAAAGTAGTGTTCCTTCTGTATTGGCAGCTTTCTATGTCAAAGCACAGATTGATTGGAGACTTTCTCCTGTTGACTACTGATCCCTCTAAACCCTCTGTGTGTAGTCAGTACCTGCTTTTGCTTCCAATTAGACTCAGGTGTAACCTATACAGATTTTGTGCAACTTCTGCATTCATGTTGAACAAGTCAATGATAATTTGCTAGTGTGAGTGGAGTTACTATTACAGCATTCTGTGGTTTCCAACATATGCAATTCAATGGCAACTGCTTTGTGTTTTTTCTGGAATTCTGAGGGCTGATGCCTCTCACTGCCTTCGTGGTGCCTACGCTGATGTTCATGTATCTATATAGTGAGTTGACTATCAGCTTATTGAAACTTTTTGTCATTAGTTGTGCAGCTGAGCTGGTGCAAATGCATAAGCAAGGCTCTCTGGCCTTGCTTCATGAACTTCATGAACTTGCATTGTTATGAAACCATTTAGGCAAACATTACAGTTGTGAAAAACAAGTACAATGAGGAAGATGCTACAAGGAAAACTTTTTTTTTTAGACAGTAAGAATAGCAAATAATTGGTGTAGACAGCTTTGAAAAAATGTATAATCTGTCATGGAGACCTTTGGGAAGAAGCTGTAGAATTGTGCCAGGAGTTGCATGAAAGGTGACAGATTTTGCCTTCAAGATAGAAAAAGAGGCTTTGAGAGATCACTTGGGTTTACTTCTAGACACTTTTTTTTTTTTTTGATGACCGCATGATTGCATAGAGGACATTTTTCAGAGTAGCTTCAGGGCAGAAGAAAATAGTCAATACTTATATGATATATGAAATGGCATATAAATCTTGTTTCCATATTTCCATTTTCAATACTTTCAAATTTGAATATCTGGAAAATAATTTTCTGGGTGCATATAGCACACTATATAATACTTAGTTGAAAATTGAAGCTTATAGAAGACAAATTTGTATATTTATTTTTAGTCCTTCTAGCCATGGATCAGTCTCGAAAAAACAGCTTTCCTGTGGAAATACTTAATTTACTGAAGAAGTTTTCTAGGAAGCAAGTTGAAATATGTAAGCTACATATACATAAAATTTAAGGGCATTTGCGAGAATACCTTAAAGTTAGGAGGTTATGGCAAACATTGAAAAGTGCTGAGAACCATGTTCTTTTCAGTATGTATGTTTTTTGCTTCAAAACTTTGAGTGTCTGCATGGTGGAATAGGCTCATTACACTTTCTTCTTTGCTTTGCTTCATTAATTTAGAGGCATCTTGTTTGATCATTCCAATGCTTTCTGTTCTACTTTTGAGTGAGGAGATAATGCCTTCTTGTGATTGTGTACATGACAGATAACTCTATTTTCTTTACCACTTAGTGTGTTTTAGGCTGGTGTTCATATTTTTTTGCTTAGCAAAGTTATTTCTACTGATATTTAATGATTTTTTTTTTTGATTTAATACTATTATGAAAAAAAAAAGGAACAGGCTTACTGACACCTGTAAGATTGATATGAAAGCAATTTCTACATAACAAATTTGCAGTTAGAAAACATGCTTATACCATCAAATATGCAAGAATGATTATGGGCTTTCATTTTCCCCTTATTAATGTTTTTTCATAAGTCAATCTGAATGGAATTAGAATCCCTTTTAAATGCTGTAGAATTGAAGCAAATGGGTCTTTTCAATACCCCCACCTTTCTTTACTAGGGTTTCTTTTAACGTTGATTAACCACTTTAGGAATTTGGATGAATTCTGACACTTTCTCTGCCTTTACTTCACCTTTTATAATAGCTACCTAAAAATCATCAACAGCTTTTGAGTTAAAACTCTTGAAAATATTTAAATTTTGTTAATTCTGAAGTATTTTAAAATTTAAATAGAAGTGCGATTATGCAGAGGCATAATGTTATCAATGTTAACATTAGCCTTTTTATTGAGTAAACTAGGGACCATTACAGCCTTGATGATATTTTTGTTCAAATGAAACAAACTACAAGGGATGTCTTAGACTTTGTCTTCTCTAACATGAGCCTTTAACAATACACGTGTTAAGGTGTTAGCTGTTTTTCTGGTTTGTTTTGCTTTAAACAATAATATCAACATCAGTTTTGAACTGTGCTTAGTGGTGCAAATTCAAATCCTTTTTTTTCTATAACCTGGAACAGAAATTAATAACAATAATAATATTAAAAAAAAAAAAAGGCAAGCAAAAAAAAACAAACAAGATTCTTTTCCTACCAGTTCTTCAAAGGAAAATGTTCCTGAACATCACCATCCCATCTTGGGAATGTCCTCTTTAAGACAAAGGTTTAATCTTCTAGATACCTATAGGGCAAATGTGTATCTTTGATGTTATGCTCAATGACCTATATTAACTGTTCTGTGTTGACTGTTAAGTTGGGTAAAGGAGAGTACAGATATTTTTGAATTGTTGCTTAACGTGGTTGGATTCAGACAGTATTCATATATGTATAATCTGTATAAATATACACTGAATACATACATACGTATGCATACGTATACATACTTATGAAGTTTTCATCTGTGCTTAGCTACTAGCCTCAGGGCTTGTTGAAAATGTAGCAGCAGTTGTTTGCAGTAATGGTGGTTGATACTAACTGATAGTGCTCAAACATAGCCTGTATGGTAGCTCAGAAGACTGACAGCACTGACAAGGGTAACGTTCCTCTCAAAACCAGTTTCCCTGTTGCATCACAGCCTCATGATTTTGCCAAGATGTTGACATTGTGGGTGCACAGCTCATATGAAAATGTCAAAATATAATTACCTTCATCTACTTCCAATAGTGACTGTGATAAATTGTGATACTGAATGGAGTTCTTAGCCAAGCCTCTCCTTTATCAGAATTTGTTTTGGTTTTAATAGGTATTTTTGATATTTTAACTCCATAGTACTCAAAAGGATTTTTAGAAGTCTAAAAACCACTTTCTCTTAATGCTGATAAATGCCAACTTCCATTAAATAAAAGGAATTTCAAAAATTAATTCATGTAAGGGTCTTTGAAAATCTTTACCCGTGATCAAATTACATAGGTAGAAAACTGGTGGCTGTTACGTGGGAGCTGGATTAACTTTCTGTTCTTCATTATCAATCTTTTTTGTATTTATTTAAAATAGAGGAAGGAAGATTAATGTATTTCTTTGGTAGGTAGGCTAATTTATTGATCGTATTCAGAGTAATATTGTAATATACATTGATGGTATGATCCTTTCTGACTGTGTCCAGTTGTTCAATTTAAGGTAACCAATTCTTTTTCCATAAGAATTTTGCTTAAGAAGGAATCTTGTTACAGGAAATGTACAGAACTGTCTATTTAAAAGCATCTGGTCAGATTGTTTTTCTCCTTTCTTCTGAAAGCAGAGAAATAATGTATGTATGCTCCCATGCATACATCCTCCCAGTACACTACTTGGTCTAATTTACATGCAGGAAATGCTTTCTAAATTGCAGGCTAAAGGTGTGCAGTTCTGTGTCTGACTGATGTTTGATGTTTCACACAATTGCCAGCGGTTTTGCACTTTGATTTATTTATTTTTTTTTTCATAATAGAACCGTAGCAGGTTGAAGCTTGACAGTTACCTATTGTGCATCACTTTGTTTTATAAAATGATACGTAGATCCAAGGAACTTGTATCACTAATACTACCTTCAGCTTTACTCAGAATTGAACTTCTGGAGTTGCTTTTCCCTCCACCTCACACACACATGTGTTCCTTGGAACAACTCCCAAAATACCAAATCAGATGATTTTGGAAGGGAGAAAAACAGAAAGAAAAAAAAAAATCACACACACACACACAAAAAAATCACCAAGCAAAACAAAACCATATAAATCCAGAAAACACGGTGGGAAAAGTAAGGAATCAAATCTGTTTCTTTAGTCAGACATAACTTTTGTAATAATCAAAAGGTATCCCTTTTGGTTTAATATTCATAAATATGAAGCATATATTGATGCAGTAAATTACAAACCTGTATGTTGGAAGTTTTACACTGGAAGCTGTATGTTGTCCTGTTCATCACAACTGAAGCTTAATGAGGTTATTCTTAGCTGGAATTTGTAGCCCTTCCATGGAGGAATCCCAGAATTACTAGGAAGTTTTACAGCAAGTGGTTGAGTTGCAGCATTCTTTTCCCATCCTTCCATGTTCAGAGGAGGTTGGCAACTGTATTCCTTTATCCATTCATTGGAATTATTTATGCTGGGAGGGTTAGCATTTCTAAAGAGTTGGAAGTAGCTTCCTTCAGCACATGCAACATACTTCACTGCAGTGTTTTGCCCAGAACACGGCAGATGCTTGCATCAAGTTTACTGCCAGGTTAAAATGTTTGAATGTCATGTTGTCTTTTGGAGGTGGTTCATTCATTCGTTGTCCAACTGAGTTTTTGGCAGGGGTTAATGCTATCTTATATGTGATAAAAATGCAGAACTAGAATTAAGGATACACTGAACAGTATTTTGTGGTAACTGCTCCTTCAGGTTGAAGTATGGAACCATGAACATAAGACCTGTGTATTTGCTAACTGCTAGCGTTAGAGGAAACGGTTGTCATTTTACCATGACAATTAAAATTGGTGTGTTTTGCTTTGAGGAGGGTTCAGTTTAAACAGTTTTCTTAGTTTTCATGGTACTGGAGAGCGGCCTTTACAATACTCCGCCTCCTTGTGATGTGAATTATTGAACTTTAATCATATGGGGTCGAAAGTATCTTGATCGTTTCCTTGCAGTTGCGTTTCGGAAAGCATTTCTGCCAACTACTGTGTAGTTTTGCTCTTCGTAGCTTCTAAAGAAGGCTGTAAGTTCTTTCTTCCTGACCATTGATTGCTGTGTCGCAGACTTTGAGCAGATAAACATCAGATTAAAATCTTATCCTTTTATAGTACTCCAAGCTATAGGAATTGAATCCAGTATGTTGTCATAATTATGCTCTTTGAATTCTGCACAATCAAATAACTTTCAGTGTAGACCAGCCCATAAGAAGTACTTAAAAAAAAAAAAAAAAAAAAAAAAAAAACAATGCAAAGCCAATTAGAATATTGCATCCAGCTCTTTACTTTTGCTTTTACTGTTGCTTTGCCTGAGATGACTAATGCAGTCCTGTTCTCTAAATATTTTGTTTGTGAATTTTATTTATAAATAATAATAGAAGTGAGTTAAATAGAAACAGAACAGGTCAGGACCAATAACCTGGCTTGCTGCTGTGATTTGCCTGCATCCCCGGTTCATCCAAACTGTTGCCACAGGACCTTCAATACTGCTCAAGTAGCAGACCGTTTAGGAAACCCTGTAGGGAAGGAGGTTTGAGCTAATTCTGTCCATTTCTACCTCAGTGGTGTAATATCCAAATATTTCCAACTGTAACAATACATGTATGTATGCATATGTGCTATCTGAAATAAATGTTCTGTATTTACAGCAGCCAACTTTTTCCTTTCAGTCTGCTTAGATTAAGATTTTTACATAACTTGGATTTTGTAATCTGATTATGCATATCCTAACAAGAAGGGAAAAAAAACAACAAATGAAGGGTGGGGAGGCTGAGAGAATATAAACTATGTAAAGTTTTGTTGGCCCTGTATCAAGGAGGATCTACCCATTTGTCCAAGTTAAAACAATCTCTAGTAGCTGTTTAGCTGGAACTGCTTCATAGAGAAAGTCTGCCCCACCCTTTCAGTGGTGCTTTTGCTGTGTTTATTAGAGCTCAACAGTACATAATAACCTTCTGTAGCCTCAGGGAATGATCGAGTTACAGCTGTACTGCAGCTCAAATTTTCTAACACTAGTGTTTGGAAGAATGCCTCATTTAGGTGAAATTTTCCTCGTAGCCTTTTGGCCTCATTTTCCATTATAGTAGTTTAAACAGCTACCTTCATCTTTGAATGGTTCTTCTGAAATGCAGATCACTTCTCTCTAAGCAGATGAGTACTGTGAAACTACAATATCTGTGAATATAAGAAAACCTGCATTAAATTTTTTTCATTGCTTTACAGACATCTCATTTACTATGTCAGAGCATTGGCTTGAGACACATGCAAATTTAGCTGTTTTCAATAGGGGACTATATCTTGATTATTTGGTCTTCTTGAAGGTTGCTTGACACAGTCTTTTCTCTTTTCTGTTGAGGTATTTTAGGCTAATGAAGGACCTTAAAAGATTTAAGGTAAATCCCCTTTTTAGGGTGTTGGTCTGAGATACCATTATAATATTATGGAATATATGCATCACATGGTGAAGTTCCTTAGGCAATTTTATCTGCCTAAAACTAGGTGGCTATTAAAAAATTGCTTGAAGAGTCTAGTTGTCCATCTGTATTGTCTCCTCAGATGTTCAGAGGACAGGCTCAGCTGGAAGAGAAGCTGCAACATAAACTTCTTGCTGGATGAAATAACTACTAAATGCTTTTCGTGGATAATATGATATCAGCCCCTGCTGAGTTAGTTATCTTAAATCTCTGCCTCTTGTCACTCTTTGGAAAACAGTAGTGATTATAGGAGCTGTTTTCTGTGACTGGATCAATGTCCAGAAGAGAACATAACTTTTGATTTAAAAGAATATTTTCTTGCATAATTTATACAAAGTATGCTTTTCCAGAGTGAGGTGAAAAAAATAAAAGCTGAAATAAACAAAAGCTTTCAACCTCCAGTTATAACATTCATCTGCAATCATGGCAGATTCTTAAAGAATTATTGATGGCTCAAGCACTTATTTTTTCTTAAAGTTGTCTAAAATATTGTCCAGTAGGATTTTTTGACAGCTAGAACTTGTTAGATCTACTTGGAAACAACAAGAGCCTATGTAGAGAACTTTTGAAAAAGTTCTGGAATGATTTTCTCCTTAATTCTTGTATTCAGATGTCATGGTTTCTTTTAAGAATAGGTTTCTTATATTTAGCCCCCATAAACGTAGCATACAAGTACACACAAACTATCCATCAACTGTACCATCTGCCTGATGAAGTGCTGGTTGTTTACCCAGTGATCATTGTGTAATTGAAACTACTTGAGAAGCAAAAGGACAAAAATAAGCCTCAACTATGGACAACATAAAATTGAAAAAGTTTTGAAGAGATGCTATGAAATTTGTAAGGAATTGAAAAAAGAGGATTTGAAAGGTTCTAAACTGGTAGATAGACCACTGCATTTCACTAATTAGAAAGTCATGAAGTATTAATTTTTATTCATTTCGACTCTCAAACACCATTCTAATTTGTTAGTAAATTTGCAGTACACCATGGTTTTAAAATAAAATGTTTTCTTGCTAAATTAAAAAAGAAAAGATGTAAAAAAAAATCTTGCCTTTGAATCAGCTTCTTGAAATAAATATTGATCTGTTTCATATCAGATTGTTGAAAACAATAAGGAGATTATAAGGAGATTAATATATATAAATATAATTAATATAATATATTATAATATATATAATATATATAATTAATATAATATATATTGATATATATTAATATATAAGGAGATTAATAAGGAGAGATTTTTTTTTTCTTTAGCTGGAAACAGATGTAGCCTAATAAAGCATTTTTGTGCTAATGTCAAATAGCTTCTTTTCTTGGAAGAAAGGTTTAGGAGGGGAAGACCAGAAGAGAAAGAGTTACTGTGTAACCACAAATTAGTAGAAATAAGGACTTCTCTTGACCCTAATAACGTATAATAATGTGATGATGCATTTTGAAAAACAGGTCGTTCAATCCATTCTGAAATCCTCTGAGAAATAAAGCACTTAATTGTTAACCTCCAGTGGCAGTGGGTTGTTGGTTTTTTTTGTTTGTTTGTTTTTGTTGTTGTTGTTTTTGTTTTGGTTTATCTAGTTCATGGGAACCAACATAGATTTCATTAAAGGCTCTAACTACCTTTTAAACATTACAAAACCTACTTTTTTTATTTAGTGATATTTCAGTACTTCTGTTACACTAATTAAATAGTGTATCAAAAAATTAGTGTGTAGTAAGACAATTATCATTCAAGTAGTCTTCTTAAATGATTCAGAACAGCAGTGTAATCAGTAGAATTATTGTCAAGAATTGTATTAGTTCTTCATTTAGATAAATAACAGGAACATGTCTCCAGGACTTGAGTAATCAGGGTTGTGTTATTGCTTTGTACCACTTTGGACTCGAGGTTGAATGGAGAAAATTTCATAATTAGAAATTTTTACAGAAATCCCATGAGAGCTGTAGAAAAAGTCTCTGTCACTGAATAATCTTGGCAAGATTATGGAAAAGATCCTCCTGAAAACAATGTCAAGGCACATGCAAGACAAGGAGGTGATCCAAGACAGCCAGCATGGTTTCACTAAGGACAAATCGTGCCTGAGCAGTGTGGTGGCCTTCTGTATTGGAGTGACTACGTCAATTGACAAACACAGACCAATTGATATAATCTACCAGGACTTCTTCAAGGCTTTTGACAACAGTCCCACATGACATCCTGGCCTCCAAACTGGAGAGAGATGGATTTGATGGGTGGACCATTCAGTGGATAAGGAATTGGCTTGAAGGTCACACCCAGAGAGTGGTAATCCTGGATCTATGTTCAGGTAGAGGCTACTGACAAGTGGTGTATCTCAGGGGTCTGTCCTCGGACCAGTTTAGTACCATCTATGACATTAGTAACATCTATTTAGACCATCAATGACATAGTGGGATTGAGTGTACCTTTAGCACATTTGCAGATGACACCAAGCTGAGTGGTGCAGTTGATACACCAGAAGGAAGGGATGCCATCTAAAGGGACCTGGACAAGCTTGAGAATTGGGCCCATGTGAACCTAATGAGGTTCAACAAGTCTAAATGCAGGGTTGCTGCATCTGGCCTGGAGGAATCCCAGACAGAATTATAAACTGGGAGAAGAACTCATTAAGAGCAGCCCTGCAGAGAAGGACTTGGGGGTTCTGGTGGATGAAAGGCTCAACATGAGCCAGCAGTGTGTGCTTGCAGCCCAGAAAGCCAACTGTCCTGGGCTGCATCAGCAGCAGGGTGGCCAGCACATCAAGAGAAGGGATTGTGCCCTCCTACTCTGCACTTGTAAGGCCCCCCCGCCTAGAGTACTGTGTCCAGGCCTGGGGCTTCTAGCACAGGAAAGATGTGGACCTTTTAGAGTGAGTCCAGGCTACAAGGATGATTGGAGGCCTGGAGCACCTCTCCTATGAAGAAAGGCTGAGAGAGATGGGAATGTTCAGCCCCTGGGAGACCTCATTGCGGCCTTTCAACACTTAAAGAGGACTTATTAAAATAAATAAATAAATAAATAAATAAATAAATAAATAAATAAATAGGGAAGTGACTCTTTGCTCAAATAATGACAGGACAAGGGGAAATGGTTTTAAACTAAAACCATTAGTTTAAGCTAAAACCATTAGTGGCAGGAAGGAGTTGGGAAACTAGTTGGGAGACTTTTGTGTCAATATTCTGTCAAAGGACACAAACAGTATGTAAATATACATAACTTCCCTTTTTAAAGAGGGAAGGGAAGGGGGAAAGATGGCAAAGTAGCCAGACTCTTCAGGCTTTCTTCTTGTGTTCTTTCTATCAGTTTCCCTTTTCCACTCTCATCTTTCTTGCAATCAGTAAGTAGATCTGAGGAATGGGTATTTTTCTTTTCATAGAATCACAGAATATCACAAGTTGGAAGGGACCCATAAGGATCATCAAGTCCAACTCCTGGCACCGTACAGGTCTACCAAAAGTTTAGACCGTGTGACTAAGAGTACAGTCCAGTTTTTGTTAACATCATTCAGCTTTGTTGGGTAGACAGCACCAGTATGCACTATAAAACTTAGGAAGTAAGTTGTCTTGAAAAGCAGGGAAAATGTAATTTTATAAATCTTGAAATGTATAGGAAATACGAGGATATGTGTTGATGGAAGTCAGACAATTATTGCTGTCATTTTCCTTCCTGTTCAACAAACTTTCCTGAGCCCATAATAAGGATCTCTGAATATTTAAAAGGAAAGATCAGTCTAGGGAATATTTGTGTGAGCTTAAGTTGCACCCCATAGAATCTCTAACCGAATTCTTCAGCAAGTCTGGAGACTAGTCTGCTTATACAAGAGCAGAAATCTTTTGTCCTGGGCTTATCATGTTTATCAAGTTCACTCAGACAGGTGTACAATGACTTTACAGAAAGATTTCATGACTACAGAAGAGACAGGTTGTTGGAGAGGAGGGAGAATGATTACTTCTGCAATATAATTGCATCAGCATGCTTCAGTGGAATGATTTTTGTAGTTGATGTTATTTAGTGGTATTTTTTTCTGGCATTAGCTGCAAGTAAAATTGAATAACAGTGAGGAAATGAACTTGACACCTCTTCTAGAAAAAGAGGAAGCCACTTCGTTTTCCAGAAAGTCAAGTTTCAAAACTTGGTTTGAAATTTTCATGCTTGGTAGGTAGACTTCAGCTGTTCCCTGTGTGCAACTGTCACTTAAAATTGTTAGAGGTACGTTCCATGTCAGACTTTAAATTTTCAGCATGGTAGACCTTAAGTAAACTGAGTTAGTTTTTGTTTTGTGAGGCAATTACTATTGTTAAGTTGTTTGCATTAAAAAAAAAAAAAAAAGAAAAGAAAAAAAAAGCTTTTTAAATTTTTAAATTTAAAAATTTATTTTGAACTATGACAGTCATAGTATGTATCAAATATTCTGGCAAATTTTAAAAGTTTATTTTTGAAAAGAAAACCCTATTTGTTTTCTCTACTATCTAGCAATTATGCACAGCTATTGTTTTCTGAAAGAAAATGAGTAGAGCAAGATTATGCCAGGTAAAGACAAAAATACCACCCTTCTTTCAAGTATGTCCTGTTATTTTTAATTTTGTTCCATTAGTTTGGAATGTATCAAAACATCTCTCTCCACGGATGTGTTTAACTGCATTATACTACTCTTGAGGGGAAAAGTATCAGAAGATACAATTGTTTTCAGAAACCCTTTGAAGATAAGTCAAAGTTTCACTGACATTTCTCAGAATAAAAATAGATGTTCACTTTCTTATCAAGTCTATTTATTAGAAATGTTAATAGAAGGCCCAATAATATAGCAGGCAAAAAAAAAAAAAAATGATCTGTGTAAGAGTGTTTTCATGCAAATGACACGTAAAATTTAAATCTCTTTAGGAAGAGATGAAGTGTGATGTGATGCTAAATTGTCTAATGTACTCAAAAAAAAAAAAAAAAGAGTTCTGTCTGTCTCTGCTTTTCCTATTTTAAGTATTTTTTCTGTAACCTATGGTTTCAGACTGTTTCATCTCAGTCTTGGTCACTTTTTTAATAAATTTCATAAAAGCTGTTCTCATTTCTTTGCTTACTGTGAACATATTCAAACATTTATGCTTTCTAATTACCTTTTTATTTTTAAATCTGTGTGGCTTCAGAACCCTCGATTCCTGATTCAGGGGGAATAATTTGATTTCATGCTGTCCTTCCCATTTTCCATTTCTAAAATGCATTCAAAGGCTGAAAAATGTTTGAAATGCCCTTTTTATGTGAGTAGTTTCTATAAAAACTGTTGCAGACAGCTTCTTTTAGTCTTCTTATTCATGAATAACTCTAGCAAGGTTTTTCCTAATTGTTTCTACTTCTAAATTTTCTGTTTCTTCATGGCTAATTAATTGGATTATTTCTGCTACCATATATATATATATATGTATGCAGCCTCTTTCTAACTATTTTCTGACACCTGATCGTCTTTTGTGATTGTGTTAGACTGTAACACCTTCTTGGAGAAATTTCTGTCACTAAACATAGTTCCTCACTTCAAGTTAATTCTCATTTTAATTTTGCGCACTTCCTTCCTGAATGTGACTATTCACTAGTAACATGCCATTGTCAACTTGCCTCTGTTTCTGCTTAACTTAACTTCCAGATGTTGAACTTTACACAAGAGTCTAAGGTTTTTTTTTGTTTTTTGTTTTTTTTTTAAACAGAAATAGCACTGTTCTTTCTTTCTCAACCATTGCTTATCTCAACCTCTCTTATTCCTAGCCCTGACTAGTAATATTGATGATTGTCTTTTAATGTCATGTGATTATTCCATCTCTTTTTACCTTCTTTGCTCTTTTAAAGCAGTCCATTCCTTTGACTCTTCTGTCTTACAGCCATACTCTTTAATTCTCAATACTACTTCTGTTCCGTTGGACCATATTTTTGTTTTGCTTTGCTTTGTTTTTCTCTTTTCCTTTGTTTCTAGAATCCTGCTACAGCTGCAAACCCAGGCTTCCGTTATAGCAGTTCTGTGAAAATTTGATATCCTATCACTTGGCATCATTCCCTGCTCAGGAGGAATCATTTGGAGTTTAGAACTCCTGTTCCTTCTTCTACGTGCACTCATTGCCTTCAGCACTTTTGGATGTTTGCTGTTTTCTGTTGGGTTCTGTGAATTCCATGCTCTGATTGTGTGCCTCTAATTTGAGGTCAAAAGGTATCATTCAGTTGATTTGTGTAATAATTAATGTCCTGTCTCATGAGCTCTGTATAGGGGGTTATGTAGCAGAAGGGCAGAGAGGTTGTTCCTGAAAGACGTTTATTTTTGACCACAGAGACTGGTTTTAAAAACCTAGGAAATTAAGAATTAAGAAATTAAGAATCTTGCTGATCTATATTTTCAACTCTGAATGAGTGGGTCATTAGGACATGCTTGTGTGGATGGATCATTGGAAACAACTGCTACATTCTCTTGTTTATTTTTTTTGATTCAGCTGTAAGTTTCTAACATAGCTAGTTCTGATTTGTCTTCCTTTTCACTTGTTAAAACATATTACTAAATCCTCCAGCAGTGCAAAGAGAGCTTTTGTTGGCTCTGCAGTTGTTCATGCTTTCCTTCTTTTTTGCATATGAATCTCAAGAGAAAGAGAATTCACAGCTTCTTCCCCTCTTTTTGCACAGTGGTCTGCATAAATAAATGCATACGCTTTTTTTTTTTTTTTTTTTTTTTTTTGAAAAAAAGGTATGTTATATCATCCATGTGTTGAAGCTACATTGAACAACACAGGAAAGGAATACAAATTGATCTCTTGACACATCCATCCTCATATATTTTAAAGCTAACTTCAGTCATAGTTCCTCTGTTTGTTATAAACTGTCTCACAGCATTTCTTGAAAGAGATTGCAGATAAAATTTGAGTAATATGGTGACTTAATTTTTTCCATAAAATGCTTTCTCTGATAGTGTGACAAGTTAATAACACAGTTTGTCAAACATCTGTGTGTATATAGAAAACAGAATAAAAGAAATGCAAATTATTTGGGCCTTAAAGTGATGCCAAAGCAGATAATTTCTCTTACACCATAACAAGAATGCATCATTTTGAGGGCTGATTTAAAATTAAATAAAACTATTTTACCTAAATATGTAAATTATTCTGAAAGGATAAATGTTTTCTTTCATTTTTAGCATTATACAAATACCTCAAGAACTGGATGGATTTTATATTCAATAAATTCTGGATATTTAATAGTGCACATGTAACTTTGTCAGGCTATGTCTTGACTATATGCTTCATCTGTCAAAGCAATCTGACTCAGAGTACACATAGAATTTCCTAGAATAGGAATAACTTGACTGACATGCCCTTTATTTAAGATGTTATTTTTACTGAGCCAGTAGTTTCATAGCCTAGTTATCAATATTCCTGAAACAAAGACAGTTACCACCAAGTTGCTAAGTGACTGTAAACTTGCATAAGGGGTAAGTAGTACTGTAAGGACAAGAAGTAGACAGCTCACTTTTAATGGTTCTGGTATAAAGCTAAGAATACATGTATTTGTCTGACTTCTCAAGTTCTTGTTTGACACTGACGTGGATACAACTGTGATGGAAATCAGTTTTATCTTACTGGACTGTAAGTACCATGAGATATGTTAGAAGAACCTTGGGATCATAACATGGCCCATTGCAGGGCCACCTTACACAGGGAATGCTGCTTCCATATTACCCAAAGAGGTTGGCTTGTGCTCTGATATACATGTAGGAAGGCATTCTTAATGTTTCACTAATTACATTACTACAAGCAGACTGAGGCAGGCAAAAGGAGATTGATTTATTAAACTGATTAATATCCAAACATACAAAACCTGTGCTGGTAGGATTCTAGGATCAGGACAGGGTCATGATATTTGAGGAGCAAAAGGTAATTGTTGTACATATCTCTAAGAAATAGTGTGTCCTTGGAAAGCAAACACTAAGTGGTGTAATGAATATTGTCCTTTTTTTTACCTGGACATCTTTAGAGCTGTTTTGTTGCTCTGAAACACAGAAAATATTCTTAAATGGTTTTTGTCATTTTTGCCTGAAATTACTTTTGTCTTGTACCAGTAGTGCTTGACATACAGCTGATAACAGTATCTGATAACAGACTTCTAAAGAATTTCATATGGTTTTCTACCAGCTTCAGTGCAACACTTGTTTGAGGTACATTGTCAAAGGAAGTTGGTGAGGTGTCAAGAAGCATACTCCAGACAAAGGGGAGTGGAGAAAGAGAAGAGAGCTGCAGCATATCTGTTCATATCTGCAGCAACTGTATCCTGCTGACAGTACAGCCAACCTATAAAATTAGATGAATATTACCTTGGTTCCACCAAGTCTTGTTTTATTTTGCTGCATTTGTTCAGAATGTCATTAAAGTTATTACACAGATGTTTAGGTGTCTGTGTCCAACCTTCTGTTTGATTGCATTCAAACTTGGTTATTGCTGTTCCACAGAAGCTCTAGCTAGGATAATAGCACACTATTTGAGATGTGTTTGTTGTTTGTTTTTTTTTTTTGTTGTTGTTGTTGTCTTGTTTTGTTTTAAGATAAAGCATTTGTATTTATTTTGCTAGGAAACCTTGACCTCTTGTTCATATAAATGTTTTGATATGGTGCAGGAGAACAGAAATTATTATTTTCCCAACAGAAATTCCTAGTCTCAGGAGTTCTGAGCCACTACTTCACCCAACTAATGGGATATTCAGTGTACTCTGACATACTGTATGGAACATCTTCCTTTGAAGACTGAAAGGTTTTGGATAAGTATGCTGTAAGGTCCTGCCATTCTGATTCCTGTTTCACGTAGGAAAAGGAAACGTTTACTTCCAGTTGTATGTGGTATATAAACATTAAGAAAAAAGAGCCCCGAGACCTAAATCCTGTTATCTAGAACCTCCATCTGTGATAACAATATACTGTGGTCTTGTAATGGTAAATTATTCATCAGCAAGATCTTTTTAGTCAGAGGTTATGGATTACATAAGTATTGTTTATCATAATTTAGTAATAAAATTTAATAATTTCCTGCTCACATGCTGTTGTATTTTTTAACTCTACAGGGTCATCCACATGATAGTCATTCTTGGCTGTATCTCATCTGTATTATGTATTCCACAAGATCTCTGCTGGTGACATTTGTATAAGCTTTCAAGATGCAGCTGCTGCTTATGTTGTTAAATCCTTTTCATTACGTATTCCTTTGAATAAGTTAAGCAACAATGGCAAGAGTGAAGTCTGGGGCTAAACAACTGCAATTTGTGTAGTACTGTCCAGTATACTATGATCAATTTTAAATTTCAGCATTATTAATATACCCAGAATCCACTATGAATGTGCTATATAACTTCTAAAATTAAACTTCTTAAAGCTGAGCTTCATAGGATGGTACAATGAATTCGTAAAAAGGCTGGGATTCTTATTGAAGTTAACTATTATACTATATTGGCAAAAGGAAGCCCTCAGGGTAATATTAATCTGAGGACAATGGTGGTAGTTACAGTATGAGATTGTAGTTTAAAAATAAACCAGTGATAAATCCACATATCTTTAGAATTTATTACGTGTTCACAGAAAGTCTCCTAAACAAGAGAGCCACCCCTCTGCAAAACCCTACCTATAATATCATGCATTTTCTAATCTCTAAAGAAACAACCCTATCTGAGAGTTGTTCAGCACAAAAACTGGTCTGCGCTGCATGTGTGGAAGGCTAAGAAATTCCAGGAACTCTAAGTAGATATTGAGACGGTTGACTTTTCTCCAACACGTACAAACAGGAAAAAAATGTAAATAATTTTCAGTCAAGTATCAGTTTGTTTCTGCTTAGAGTACTTGAGCTATCTGGTATGCATCATTCAAAATCCTGTGGGCTTTTGAATCCATGTTTATTTGCTCCATTGAGAGGAATATATGCAGCTCTCATAACTCTTTATATTTCTCAGTAAAGGCATACTCAGATGAGATTTTGTCCTATTGAGGAGGAATCCAGGCAACCTAAAGCAGAATTCCTGTATTTCTAAGTAGTTCCAGACCAGCATGTATAAATGCACATGTATTGCAAGTCCTGCAGTACATTTTATGATCTTTGTGCATGTAATCGATGCATATACTGTACAGGTGTTTTTGGGATCTTGGGGTATTATTCAATCTCCTCATCTCACTTGAGCAATAAATTTGTGGTAGATCATGCATGTAGTAGATCCTCTTTCTTCATACATAAAACACAATATCTTAAGCAACTTTATATAAGTGGGGTTTCCCATTCCTATCTGAACAAGAATATCCCTAGCAATGACCCAGAGAACTTGCCACAGCATTGACACAGGTACATACTGACATATTTATGCTCTTGTTAACTGTAATGATTTGGATGAGTTTTGTAATATATTCATTGATGCTTATTGATTTCAAGGTTGTAAGGCTTTAATTACATATTACGTTTTGGCATTGTTAGCGGCAGTTAGGTCCAAGTCCTAACTGCCAGTTCTGGTGTGGGAAGGGGTATTCTTGCACTTCATAGTTGATGCTTTTGCTAAAGAGAGTAGCTTCTGGGTAATCCAGTAGTAAAAGGTAGATTAGATATTCCTCCTGAACAAAAATTGTACTTAACAATAGCTCCAAAACATGACTATTTGCTGGAATAAATAGTCCCCTTTTAAAATTTCGTATATTAAGCTGTCATGATTTTAGAAGCAGCTTCACAAGAAGCCCAATTTTTAGTCTGTCTAGTCCTCTCCTTGTAGCATAGGTCACAGAATATTGCCCTGATGTTAAATTGAAATTTAGTCATCTGTTATCCAGGGGGTACTGATTGACACAGTCCTGGTCATGGAAAGCGAGGTATTAGTGTATTGGGGGATGCGTCTCAATGCAAAGAACACAGGTCTGAAAGGAGCCTGCACAGCAAGTCTTTCAGCATGAGTCTTCACTCTTAATGTTTTGATGGTAGCTCTGGGGGTTGCAATTTTCTCCCTCTCCGATGGCACTGCAGTTTGTGTAGTTGCGTACTGACCTACAGGAGCTAACTCAACTGCAAACTGATTTCTTTTCATGCATTTTTTTTATCTTGCTCACTTATGATTCCTTTTGTGACTGTGAAACCCGCAGTATGGGACACAGTAAATGCTGAGACAACGGGAGGAGACAGCTGACAGCAGTACCTGACTTAAGCCATAGAATTACTGAGCTTCTAACCACTCTCTGTGCTGTCTCTGCTCTGCAGCTCTTGGTGCTGCTACAAATCCTGCACAAACTGATTCCAGTCATTTGTCCAGAGCTGTATTTGAGATTAGTAAGATCAAGTGAGGTCCTTGATAAACAAGACGTGTAAAAGTGAAATTATATATATATATATATATATATAATTATATATATATATATAGTGTGTAAATTGTAACAAGAACAAAGTGAAATTCACATGGTGGAGGTATTAGGCAAGGAGATTTCCTAAGCAGTAGCTATAACCATTATATCATTATTTACTTCAGATGTGCTTTTTTCAAAGATTAGAATGGTAGTTTGCAGAGAGTGCCTCTAAACAATTTGTCATATATACTACTATATGTATTCCAAAGGAGCTAAGGGACACAGCTGCCCATTAAATAAAGACGATGTGGGCAAGCTGCTCAGTATTCTCAGCCACAGAAGGGTTGTTCACAACCCAAATAAGTATTCCAAGCTGGTCACTCAAGCCTCTCAAAGCATCTCAGCAATTGTTGCGTGTGTCCCATTGTGAAGATGATGCCTGTCATATAGGCATTTAACCTTGCCAGATTTATGTGAAATGTGGGCTATATTTTATTTGCCACTAATTTAAGATTTAGTATGTATCAACCTTGTTTGTAGGTGGTCTCAAATCTTCATATTTATAATTTATTGCAATATCTTAATTTTGTATTTATTGGAAAAGTCACTGTATAATTATCCTCCATCCTCATCTTCCTCAGGATAAATGTTTTGATTGCCAGTATTGGGCTAGTTCGGGGAGAACATCTGGCATTATTACTTTTGTTGTCACATTCTAATCCTTTTGAATGTCTCATGGTACAATACAAGTACAGAACTGTTTCCTTGTTAAGCAAAAGTATTGCTTCAGATTACATCTCTTGTCCTGCATTTATCTGCGAGCATGATGCTAACGTGTTCCATGGGTATAAAAGAAAGTTATATAGCTTGAAGGACTTTTATTACTGCACAGAAGACCTTCCTGCAAAACAGTAGGTTATTTAAAATGAAATCAGTGACTTGTGGACAATTTCACAAACACAGAAGGGTGGAAAAGTTTCTGCCATTTTTTGAGATCACTTCTTTAATGTTCAGTGTGTGTGGGTGATGTAGCTGTGAATCATCACTTGACTGATGATGCATTTCACCTTTGCTTAAAAGAAATTGATGTGGTTCAATTACTTGCTTTAAAGTAATCTGATCCCAGTTATTTTCTTCTGGCCACTTACAATACCTATTATTCTGGGAAAGGTACATCCTAATTCAACACAAAAAACAGCAGTATGAGACATCCCTTTAAGCTATAATTAAAAACAAGAAGCCTTATTATTCCTGTATTATTGTCCAGTAATCTTTGAGCGTTTGTGATCTATTGAGACGCTTTTTTAAGCACTCTGTTCATCCCTACCGTAGCTGCTGTTACGCTTCACGCTTTTGAGTTTGACAATGGAGATTGAGAGATTGAGATAAAACCCTTTCAAAATGGATGGGGCTGTTCAGCGCCCTTCCCCTGTAATCTTAGTCCTTGCATCCTTTCAATCCAAATGCCTTTTCCCTGATGTTACTTGTAGTTTCTGTAGCTATTCAGTTTACTCTGGATCACATTAAATTTCTTGTGTCTTTGCAATTATACTGCATTCAGTAAATCTCTGACAAGGCTAAATTGACTTCTGAAGAGCCTTTTGAAGGCCTCATTACCATTAGTTTTTGTCCTGACATGCTAATAGGAACATATTCCTGCACTTCTAGCAGTGCCAGAGAATTAAGTGCTTGAATACCTGTCCTTATGCAGTATAAATTTTCTGGGTTAATGTTTATTTCTCTTTGTTTCAAATAGCATATTCTTTACAGTCATGGTAGAAGTGGGTCTGTATAACCCCTGGAACTGGGATGCAGATGTGGTTGCATAAGAAAAATTAAACCAATTGATAAAGCAACATACTGCTTGTACTCTTTCTAGCTGGCAAAATGTATTTAGGTTCACAGATAACTGTAGATTTAAGATTTCTAGTTCATATAAGGGTAAACCATTTCAGTATTCTCAGCCCTAGGCAGAGAACAGCAAGGTTCACTGATTGTCCCTTACCATGGTGATGGGAGGTTTTTGTCAGCAAATATCATAGACAGCTGTGTAGTAGTTAGAGAAGTCAGGTTATGCATGCTAATTACTTTATCACAGTGTTTCGCAGATATCCTGATGTCCAATTTATAATTTTTTGAACAGTTTGGATTCTGAAGCAAAACTTGTTGATTCTTGAAAATGTAATGACAGAAAAGGTGCCAGGGAAGAAAGAATATTCTAAGAATAATGCTTCACTGTTGTTTGTTTGCTTTTATGCATAATTTTTATTGTTTACCCTTTGATTTCTGAAATTTTCACATAAAGAGGTTGAGAGGGGGTATTAAGTCCTTTAAAGTGAGGGGTCCTATTTCTTCAATTTTTATTTGATTATTTCAAAGGGAAGCAAAGTACACTGGTTTTATTAAAGCATCTTACTCAGCAGTAGAATGCTCTTTCTGTACTGAAACTTCAATATTTTAAGCAGGTTACAAGCTAGGAATAATTACTGGATGGAAGAAGCAGAAATCTGTGAAACAATGAAAGATTTCTCATTAAGGGAATTAGTCTCAAGGGTAGGTTGGTTTTGGTCTTTTCTTTTTTCTTTTAAGATGCTATGTCTTATTCCTACTATTAATGCATACTCAAGTACTGAACGCTGGAAAATTTTTAAAACTTGTATTTCAAGGAGACGTCTGTGGTGGTGTTCTCTCTTAAATCTTAATCTGAAGCAGCTTAAAAATTAGAATGGCTTTGTTGCTCATTTTCTTTTTTTTTATTTATATTTTTTACTTAGGCTTGGGACTCAAACTTCCCACTGATTGTCCAGGTTAGTTTTCATGGGAGGCAGGATTCCAACCTGCAGGAGCTACAGTAGCTCTTGCAAATATGATGCTACTATAAATTCACAAAGATGCGAACATGAATCTTTATGGTGTGGAGCAAATCCTTTGGCTCTTCTATGTGAAACTAAAAACTGAACTAAATACCTAGAGAACTTTTAAGTTGCTGGGGTTTTGCATTTTCAACTCTATTTTTTTACCTTTCAGTTCTGTTTCTGGTTCATAACACTGTTCTGAATTGAAATTTGTATACTCAACGAAGATGAAAGGGAAAAAAAATCTATTATGGAAAGTAAAGGTTCATTGAATAAGGTGTGTGTTTGCAGGGATCAATCTGTGAAAATTAATATTTTTACTGCTTTTGTGGAATACTTGTTTCTCTTTAATGGAAGTTCTGTCACAGTGTTTCTGTCCTGCTTTTTTCTTTTCAGATAAATTTAATAAGTACTACATGAGACTTTTGTAGAAGGAAAGTATGGAAGCACACTGTACCTCCTTAATGGGTTGAGAAGAGCAGAGGTAGAAGCCAGCTATAGATGTACCGTGTTTGACCTGCTTTGAATTACCTCTGTCCACTGAAAATGTGTGCTTATCTGCAGGAAACAAAGTTCTTAAGTGATTCATTAGGCAAGAACTTTTTGTACCAAAATTGATTCCTACAGCCAATCATAAATTGTAAGCCATAGTAACATGGTAATAAAGCAGGACTTGATACAGTGCAGCAAGTTCTTCCAGGCTGAGCAAATCAAAGCAGTTATTTATGACTGAAGCAGGATATGGTTTGACACTGCATGGTTGAAATTTTTCTCAGTTTAAACAAGAAATTAGCCTTAGGCCAAGAGTATAGAACAGTGGCTTGGAACTGTTTTCCTCCTGAAACATCAGCCAGAGATGTTGGCTGGCGATAGCTGGCTGTGAAATGGTGCAGAAGAGGAACCGTTAAGGAAAAAGATTGTGCCAAAACTTCCTGTCTTGTTCTCTTCTTATCTTGACTAAAGAAAGTTGTCATGCTGTTGTTGCAGGACTCAGATAGGAAAGGGAAGTGTTACAAGTCTGAACTCTGCAGACAGTACTGGCATATAATAAAAATGTGCAGTTCAGTTAAGCGTTAAGAAACAGTGATATATTGGGCACTAACAGTGAATTTCCCAGCTCAACTTCCGGGAACGGCATACAGCTGAGCTCAGTAAAAGAAATAACCTTTTTTCTAGATGAAAGATACTTTCCCTTGCTTGTACCAGTATACCCAAGACTTCTGTAGTATTCTTTTCAGCTCAGCATCTTGCTTAAGCCTTTAGTCCTGTAAGGGCTTCAGAGAAAGCAGCTAAGAAATACTTCTCTCAGTATTATTTGTTTTGGTTTGGTTTTTGTTTTTCTCTGAGTCAACAAAGTATTTACTATCTTTCAAGGAAATACACATTAAACATGTTTACATTATGTAGTATAGTGGGGTTTGTCTGAATAGCTTTATTGATACTCCTCTATAAGGAAGAAGTAGTTTGTCTATGGCTAGTGTACGCAGTGTAGCAATAATGAGAAACAGCCATCTAGTCCTGCTTTCCTTGATACTGGCTAATAATACTTGGAAGGCAAATATAAGAAAAGGGCAGTTTAATTATGAACTGTGTGCATAAATACAGTGTTGTTTTTTTTTATTATTATTATTAAACTAATTTGATGCCTTATTGTTACTTTGAGAATTTTTGAGAAAAGGGAGTAGTTCTTCCGTATTCTTCATCTTCTTGCCATCCTTAAAGTTAGGAATTAAACTCCTCCACTGCCTTCACTCTGTAAGTGCTTGGTTTGTCTTGATACCACATAGCAAATGTAGCTTCAGAAGATGTTGTCCAATAGCTTTCTTTTTTCTTATATAAACTTAATATCTTATGCCTCTTCTAAAATGTATTTTCAATTTATGTAGCATAAGAAAATGCATCAATATTTCATCTCACCTCTTAGATGTCTTGTTAATTTTGATCAATATTCAGATTTTTTCTGAATTGCTACAGCTGAATACATGCGCATCTGTTCAGTAATATGGATATGCTTCATGAACACATCACTCAGGACACAGTCCCACTTTTGAGGGTTTTCTACAGGTATTAATAAATTAACAGATGCAACTGTCTTTTTATAGTATTTAATAACTTTATTATATACTTCAAATACATTTTATACCAAGCTTTTTATTTTAGAAGGGCAAACTTATGTGTTTGAGGAGAACATGGCTAATTATTAGGGTCTCTAGCTACTACTATTAGGATTTGATATGTCTACGATTTTCAGCAAGCTGTGAAAGAGTTTTATTTCAGATAGCATAATGGTTTAAAGAAACTGAAAAAGCTATGGAGTTATTGCTGCCAGCACTATAGTTCAAGGTCAAGCTATATAGTTCAATCTGTAGTTCAGTTACGTTCACATCTTAAATAATAAATTTTGATGTAGTTTTAAGCCACTGAAAAATGTTCTGATACATATAAACCAAGTAATTTACAGTAAGGACAGCAGATATATTTTGTTTTTTGCTGCACCATTTTACTGGTTTTATCCATGAGTATTTAGGCATGGGGCTAAGAGGGTAATTATAGGAAAGCCTTCATAGTGTAGACAGCAGACAAGCCACCGTTCCTGTTGATTTTTTACCTGTAAATTATACATTAGGTAGGAGCAAATTTTTGAACAATGAGGTTTAAAATAACAGAATATATTAATACAGTGTATTAGAGAATAGGAAGATCAAGAAAATGTTCTCTTATATGTGTGGTATCAGTTTAGTTAGGCTCTTTCCTTTCAGGATGGCGTCTGATTTAGGGGGTATGAAAGCAGGGAACAAAAAAGAAACCCTTAAAGGGTCATAACCAAGTGATGATGTTTAAAAAGGCAAATATAGACACAAAAATGCATGTAGTTAACATGGTAATAAATTTCATAACAGTAATATAGGGGTTGGTTTGCTAAATGCTGACATTTCAGTTAGACCTGGTGTTTGGAAATTTTTAAGTTTTGTGATGTGAATTTGAGTGTGAATGGGGAGAAGCGGGGGAACAAGTAATTTGGTAGAAATGTTCTGGAGTTTTGTTTTTCTTTTACTTAATTCTCTCACTTCAAAGTAACTGCAGTTTTTAGACTAGTCAGCACACTAAAAATAGTTGTGACGTAAACGTTAAGAATATAGAATGTATTTGAACAGAAGTAAATGCTGATGCTAAGATGGCAGGTAGTTGAATAACAGCATTATTTCTGACTAGTAGGTACATAAATTATGTGTACATTTAGAGTCCATTTGAGCTTTCACTGTAGGCTTATGTAACTATTACTTAAGTTGAAATGTGTAAATTCTCTGCTTACTGTAAGGCTCTTAGACTCAATGTGTGGTGTTAAATAATTGGTCTGATCTTAAGTGTTAGGCCTGTAGCCTGCTGTAATTAAGTAACATTGAAAGAGGCTATTGGTTAGGGTAAAAAATTTATATTATGCAAAACTCATACCAAAAGCAAAAGATTACTAGCTCACTGCTTCAGACTACAACAGTAAATCTATGTATTGATTTGAGTGGAATTTATAAATCTTGATGTAAATCTAATAGTGACATTATGGGAATGCAGTCACATAGAAGACTAGCAAAGGTTTCAATTCTCTGCCTTTCCATCCTTGCAAGCAAATAGGTACTTTGGGTTGAACATCAGGACTGCAAGGTGAGGGAAAGAGCTGGCTGAACCATAGGGGTCCAGGGTGTGATTCTGACCTCAGTGTCTCAGAGTCCCTCCGTCCAGCAGTGAATGATATTATGCAGAGGCCGATCCTAGTTCATGCACTTGTCTATGACCAGGACCATGGGATGTGTTGTGTTTCCCTCAGGTTTGCAGATGATACCAGACTGGAGGGGAACAGTCGATAGATGGGGAGGGGATAGGACTGTTAACAGGCTGCCTCTAGTTGGAGGAACGGGATGACGGGCACCTTGTGACATTCAGCAAAGGCAAACACAGAGTGCCCAAGGCTGTCACTGATACCAGTGGACATCTTTTCCTCAAGACTGGGTTTGGAGATGTCTCCAAGTCCTGAATCAACTCTGCTTTTAATGACAGGTGCATTACCTAGGAACTAGGATGCCAGTAAATGCAGAGCACTTAGAGAGAGGGAAGCTTCTATTACGACAAAACTGAAGTGATTTTATCCTTGCTCCTGAGAACTATTGTCCAAAGTATTGCTGCTGGGTCATAAATTTGTTTATTATCTTATTCAACATTTAGTAGTGAAGTGTTGCAAGACTGTAAGAATATCATGCTGTGAGAGAAATGGCACTTGAATTTAACCTTCCCAAATCAATTAGTCTCCCTTTAAGGAAATTCCACAGCAATTTCTTATTTGTTGAAGTTGATAATTGAAGCTTACTTTACAATTATAGCTTTCCTGTATTCATTGAGAAGCTATTGGTTAGACATGGTTTTATTTAGTGTGTTCATGTACCTCAATGTAGAACAGGTGGACCTAAGGTTGTGTGCTTTAGGTTAAGTGTTGTTGCAACAGGCGTATGAAGCTGAACACAAATCTATTTTTTTCCATGTGATGTCTGCAGCAAGCGTACTGAGACTATATTGCTGTGGACACAAAATATAAGTAGTCTCATTTCAGGACTCCTCTTTCAAAGAAGTCTGAATAATTATTTTGACCTGGCCTAGTTTGATTCTTCTGGTTCCAGGTTGGAAGAAACCAAATGCATGCTTCGAGAGGGTTTCTTGTGAGATATGTGGAGTGCTATAGGTTATCTGTGCTGTTACCTCAAATGCACTAGGATGGACTGAAAAAGAAGTTCGTCATGAGACAAGAAAATGTCATGAGGCAAGAAAACTGCACTGTCAGATTTCACTTTGAAGGTTGTGCATCTCTTTAGGGGTGGTTGTAATTATAGTTCATAATTTCAAACGTGTTTAGAAAATCTTCTGGAATTTGTTGCATTTTATCACATCTTAACAGTGCCAGTTACCAGATTTGCCTAAGTTTATGCTGGTCTACACCTCATTTCTTACCACAGAGAAGCTATAATTTGGACAGAAGAATTAAGTACGGGGAGGCATAATGAGCAGTTCATCCATTTTAGAATAAATCGCACTAATTGCAATGTGCAATGATTATATAGTGACAACAGTAGGAACAAATCTGCAAGGTGTTACAGTGTTGCTTGTAGCTTGTTCTCTTTATGTTCAGACTTCGGTTTCATGTGATGAGACATTTAATGGCACACTGCTTGTTTGTTTGCTTATTTTTGGCAGCATTTCTGCATACCCAGATTCTTAACTTTTTTTGCTGTTTAAAGTGATCCTACTCTATTTCTCCCTGGGCCGGGGAGGTGTTTGTCTTCCACATACTAGGACCTTTTTTCAGTATTGGAGCACTGTGGTTTTCTTCTTCTGATAAGGTGCTTGTTTGTGGGGATAAATCATTTTTTATTTAATTGCAGTAGTACTAGTTTCCTCTGTTATTAAAAGCAAACAAACAAAACATCAGGACAATAGCTCTACACCTCTGTAGCTATCATAACAACAATCACAGTGTGGTTCTAAGTTACAAAGGCATACCTGCTGCCCAAAGTTTGTGTCCTAGTTGTATAGTTGCCCCTTGATAGGGGCGAACATAGTGAAACTGTTTTTGAATATTTGGTATTCCTGATTTCTTTGATCTATATCTTCATTTTTCAGATCTGCCCTTTTTATTCATTTCACTTTTGAAGTCTTTCAACTGTTGCCTTTATTTATCTGTTTCAAGATATCTTTAGTTTTAACCTTCGAAGGTTAATGAAATCATGATCTGAGGTTGTTTTTTTTTTCCTTTCCATGGCTATAAATATAAATGTATTACTCATGCACACAAATTGTAAAAGAAAACATACAGTTTTCCCATCTCAAGGACTGATATCAGAGTCCTGTGTCTGGAAACACTATGGATATCGCTTTAAAAAATAAAATAAAATCCTGTGCATGTGTTTCCTTTATCTTGTCTCTTGTTTACTGCCCATTCACTTACACTTTCACTGGTTGTTTTCCGGTAGGAAACTGATCTAATTCAGTCATGGAAAACACACGCCTTCTTCAAATAATTCACATTTATCTGTGTGGACAGAAACAGTCTGAAGAATGATGAAAAAAACAAAACAAAACAAAAAAACACTAGTACTTCTAACAGTCAAGGTTTGATTTCAGTTTTGGTGGTGGGGTCATTTTTGGTGCTGCTTTTTTTGTTTGTGTGGGGTTTTTAGCAAAGCAGATGCATAGGCTTAAATTTTATGAGTAAATTGAGCTTTAGAGTTTTGATGTTTTATATTTTTCTGAGGAAGACTTTTTTTCTCTTTGTTTGCCACAGCAGACCAATCTAAAGTGAGATTGTATTCAAACACTAATCTGCTGCTATGTTTCAAACCAGGCATTAGTATTCCTTCCCTGTCCATATACCTTGACGTAGAGGACCAGAACCTTCAGCTCAGTTGACCCTGTGTAAAGATGATTAATAGCCCTTCCAAAGGCCACCCCAGTTGTTCATAAAACATGGCTGTCGATGTCTTCTTTTTCAGCTTCTGAGGTATCCTTCACTAATCTATGTTCTGATTCCATCATTCAGCCTCTAAAAGCAGAGTACTAGTATCTATGCAAGAGAGATGTTGAAAATAATGGCAAGTTGTCCTGTGAAGGAGGAGGAGTTTTTTAGTTATACCTTATTGGCAAAGGGAGAGTGGCTTTTTTTTTTGATGTTTCAGGAAAAAAATGATATATCAGTAAAGTCTGCTTGACAGTCTTAAATTGTCTTTGGTGGTAGAAAGAAGTACGTGGGTTTTGTTGGGTTTATTTATTTATTTTAATGAAGTACAGAGAATAGCAACATGGTGACAGTAATTTGTAAAATAAAAAAAAAAAAAAAAAAAAACAAGAAACTATATAATCTGTTTGGGTGGTTATAGTACTTTTGCCAGTGAGATATTTACTGTTTTCAGTTTTTCTTTGAAAAAATAGTTGTTGTCACAGGTAGGCATAGATGCAACCCAACTAAAGCAGTAGCAAACTATTAATCCACTGAAGAGCAAACAATGAAGCCTGTCTGATGTAGAATGCACAAATCTTATCGTGAAATATAGTCACATCATATGGATTTCAGCAAACCTGTTTGATAAAAAAGTAAAGGAAGTTATGATCCTAAAAGATACAGGAAGTTATGATCTTAAAGACATTGCTAGTGATCATGGCAATTACTTGCAAACAGGTCTTTTCAGTTACAACCAATGTGTCTCTAGGGTGGTAATAAGTTTGTGTTCCTTTTGGTGGATTTGGTGTGGAATACTAAGAATCATTTTTGTTTGATTTTCTGAAATGTAATTAAAAAATGTTTTCCCCCATAATAGCCCAGTACAATAAGTACAGTACAATAAAAAAAAAAAAAAAGGTTGATGAACAGCATGTCAGCTGCTATCAAGATCTATAATGTGCAAAGAAGTAAGGTTAAGCTGCTCATTTTTATGCTCTAAAATAAATTAATGAAGAAAACTTCCTTTGTAGCACTGACAGCATAGATTGTTTATTTTTTGGAGCAGTTTTTAGAGGAAAAGTTTCCAGAAGAACTACTATGAACGGTAAAATACATTACCACAAATGAAAAATTAATGCTGTATTACCATAGTAAATTATTAAGGTTTTTAAGATATTATTTTCTGCTTAAAATGTTAGAGTTATTTCTGCATTCTGCTGTGGGCTTTTGAGACATTTGTGTCTGCAGTATATCAACATTTTTCTCATTAATCACAAGTCATTTGTATCCTAAACCTGTTTTAGATTTTTTTCTTTGGTTTAAAGTGTCATGTGCTATGTTATGGTCAGGACAAAGTTCAGGTTAGGTCTTTGTATCTTTGCAGTAAAGAGATTAAATCTGAAACCAAAATTAATTTAATTGATAGACTCATAAATAAACAGAAGACAATAGTCTTCCATATTAATGGCAAGAAGATTAGGGGCCAATAAGGACTCTATGGCATATACTCCTATGAGGACTATGCCTATGAAGCAGCAGTATATAATCCTGTAATGTAAGGAGCTATACATCTTAAAATAGATAAATTAATAGTCCTTAAATGGAAAAGAAAAGCAAAGTTGGAAAAAAAAAAAAAAAAAAAAAGGAGCTGGTGGTATGCACTTGAGTTGTTTAGTCTTACCTTTGTATGTATGCCCATATGCAAACATAGCGAGGAAGGTAATTAGCTGGATGTACATAAAAAAAAAAAAAAAAAGAAGTTGTATTTACTATACAACATTTATTATAATTTGAGCAGTCTGAGAATGTACCTTTTCAAAGTAAGTTTTCAAAATAGTTGTTTAAATACATAGTCATCAATCACTCCTCTATGTGACTTCAGGAAGTTAGCCTGTTATGTGAATTTTTGAAGACATGGCTCAGGTAATCCTCCAATCTGTGACAGTGGTCTTCACCTTAAACTAGGGCTAGTCAATATTCTGGGGTATGGAAGTTGTTAGGAAAGTCCTTCAGCCATCTTCTAACTGCATATCAAAATGAGACCTATGTGCACATAACTCTGTCCCATCACAAAATGGATGATGGCATCTATCTATGTCTTACTTTCTACAACAAATTTTCACCAGATTCTGGGGTTTGTTTTTCTTTAACGGCTAGGAAGGCTCTCTGTTATCCTTGGAAAAGAGAGGCAACTGATGCTTTTTGAAACTTTCTGTGAAAGTTTTCCTGATGAACAGTACAGATGAGAAAGTGATAGTGATGACTGCAGCTATCACTTAAGTCAAATTTTCAGCCCTGCCATTTCAAGATTGTGCAATGGCATATGAGAATAGTTTTGTTGAAATAAAACTATTAGACGTAAAAGTGGCAGTTGATGCATGTTTGGTGTTCTTTAAACTGAAATGTCTTCAACTGGAAGCATCACAAGATACTTTTTCTTAGGATCCTCCCCCAACGTATGTACAGAAGGAAGCACCTACTTACAGAACAAATTGATTCTAAAACACCTTTGCAGTCATTCACTGTCATAAAAAATGGGAAGATATGAGAGGGTTATATTTAATGAATATAAATAAAATTGAAATTGTTTTCACAGGAGCTCCTTCTACTGCCAGTGGGAATCTATGATGTGCACTTAAAGTTCATCTCTCAATAGTTAACTGAAAGTTTTCTGTTTTCAGTCTTTTCCAAATAAAAGCGTCTTTATTTATAAGAATTAGATCCATTTACTGACTCTAGCTGCAATAGAAAATTTTCTTCAGAGCAGCCTGTATGGTGCTGTGTATGGGATTTGTGAATGAAATGGTGTTGATAACACCTGCGTTTTGGCTGTTGTGGGCAGTTCTTACACAGCATCAAGCCCTTCATGTTTTCCCCACTACACTCCTCTCCTTTACGCCAAGCAAGTGAGCTGGGAGTAAGCAAGAAGTTGGGAGGGGACACAGCTGGGAGAGCTGATCCAAATTGGCCAGATATATAAATGCCGTGCCATATAACATCATACTCAGCCATAATACTGGGGGTAGAGAGAGAGAAAGGCAGGGGGCTGTCTTCCAACGTGGTTGTGGCTTGGCTGGGCACTGATCTACTTGTGATGGGGGGCCTTTGTGTCACTTTCTGTTGTTTTCTTCAGTTATTGAACCGTCTTTATCTGGATCCAAGAGTTTTCTTGTTTTTGCTCTTCCCTAGCAGAACAGGAGAGAGAAATGGTGGGGGAGTGAGCGGCTGTCTGGGTGCTTGACTGCTGACTGGGATCAACTCACCACAGCTGTGGGTACAAGAAAAAGCTATGAAAGGGACAAACCCCTGTTTAAACAGTGTCATCAGAGTAGTACGGTTCAGTTTACTCTCTTTAGTGTTTCTGCCAGCAGTTCTTTCATTGTTTTTTTTCCAAAAATGCAAAGAATGCAATGGAATAAGAAGGATATATTCCATATAACCAGTTTAGAAATACGTAAGCTTAGTATGCACTGATGCGTGAAGTGAATGCTCTTTCTCCCAGCTTTCTTTGTATGCGTGTATCTTGAGCGTTCTTCATCAACTTTAAATGAGCCATTTGGCTAACTTGTAAAAGTCTAGCTTTATCCTCTTTGTAACACTGATTTCTGAACTGCTTTCCTGTGATTTTGTTTTTTCATGCTACTGGTATGCTTTGTCACCTGTTGTTGCCAGAAAGTGGTGGTGCATTGGAAAAAGCTTTGTATGGATTCAGGAAAACCTTTTACATCACCAAATTTTTGCTGTTTTCTGTTGTAATGTGAAGTGCCTCCAGCAAAAATGTAATAAGCACTGGTACCTGAGCAAAGGAAGAAAAAATTATAACAGCTTAATGTTAAATCTCTGAATGTTTCAAACCACTGGATGCTAAATCTATATATAAATAATACTTTATGTTACAGTCAAAGAAATATATTTTCAGTTAGGATTGGACAGTTTTTCAATAACAGTCTGTCTTTCCTTGAGGTAGGTGGAAGTTCAGAGTGTGGATTTTATGTATGAAGTGAATTGCTTGTGTTGAATCAGCAACATGCAATTCTTTACTATTTTCAGGATCCCTATGAGAGGATTTTTGGTAGAGCTTTTCCCAGTTTTTACTCCTGTGTCTTACAGAAAGTTTAGACGTGAGAATCATTCTGTGTTGTGTGACTTTGAGAAATTCACTCTCTGAGTATCATCTATAAAATGGTAATACTACTTATTTTATGGTGGTGCTCTGAGATTCAGTGCTTTGCATAGGACTTAGAGAGAGTAGAATAAGAACTACAATAACAATTCAGTCACTAAATATTTTAGTAGATGTTCTAGCCCCTTACAAAGAAATCCTGTATGTTAATAAAAGTAACCATATGCAGTATTTCATATTCCAAGTATTTAAAATACTACATGCAGTAACTCAGTGCTATCTGCTCATAGCACCTTCACATAAAATCTACTCCAGCATAGTTGTGAAATTTGTAACGTAGAGTGTAGAGTGAAAATTTTTCTTGCAGTTCAAACACGTTTCTAGAGTCTCATGAGGGATCGATTCCTTCTGAGCGTTTGATCTTTAAGCATACCTAGGATCCAAGTATTAAGAAAAATGAGTGGCTGTTTATGTAAGACCTGATGTGCTGTAATCCCAGATGTCTAAAAACTATTTCTCATAACATGTTTTGCTGTTAATTTCAGCAAATGCTATGAAGTAACTATTGAAGTAACTAAGCAGTCTTTAATATATGTGTAGTATAAATTATCTGTGTAGTAGGAAATGAGATGTTAACTTGCTTTTGAAGTAGGACACTCTTCAAAATATTGTTCTTCTTCAACTAAGAATTCTGCAGAGTTTTCTGGGGGAGCTTTTTTTGTTTGTATCCATACTAGTGATAGAATACTTTTCCTTAGTTCATATACTAGCAATGCTTCTATGCTCTCTCTTTACAACCCTTTAGTATGAAAATGGAAGATGTGTATCACTTGATTCACTGACCTGAAGTCTTACTGGCTATCTAATTATTTCTTTCCCGCAAAAATCATATCGCTTAGATGCACTTCCAATTAATGAGATCAGGAACTCAGAAGCTTGCTTTTTGGGCATGTTGATTATTTTGGAACATGCAGTCAGTATTTATCACTCACTTCTGGATTTGTCTGCAGCTCCTTGGTCATTTTCAGTGCAGTGAATTACAGGCTTCTAGCTCAGTCTCTAAGTGTGGGTTGGTATAGCACAAGTACCAAAGTACAGGTGTGCTTCAGTTTCTAGGCACTTCAATTTTCTCCCTCATGTCTGCAAGCTGAAACAATCTCAGTGGGTAGCTACGATAAATCAAGTGAAAGAAAAATAAAGTTTAAAAATGTTACTGTTACACAAATTTTAAATGGAGCATGAACATAAAGCATGGTGGAAAGGGATGAAGGGCCAAAACATTGGGCCCTAGTTCACCAAAACATTGGGCCCTAGTTCAGCAAGACACTTTTTTCTGGAAAATATATTTTCAGCATTTTTGAACATAGCTTTCAGTTCCTCTTCGTTTTCAAATCACTGTTTGTATTCTTTAAGACTTTAAATTTTTAAATATTCCTTCCATCATTTTTGCTCTCAAAGTGCTTTTTGTCAAAGTGCTAAATTGGAATAAAAATAGGTGGTGATGACTTCTGACCCTGAAATGGTGTTGAAAAGGAAATAGTGCCTGAATATCTTGGCAAGGATCAATACTATGTCTATTCGGATAACTGAAACTGTAGGGAATGTTTGTGAAGGTTTTAGGAAGTCTTGATTTAGTGGTTCATGTCAAGAATATGTGTTGGTTGATACCCAATGAAAAGTTGAGGGCTTCGCCATTGAACTTGGTGTTTGCAAGAGCAAGGATTGAAGAGACTTATTGGGTGGGTGGAGAAGAACAGCACTATAGGCATTCGAAGTGTGACAAGGATGCTGTCTGCTGAACTGTCTGTAAAACACTGCACAGTATTCCATACTGTGGAGTTTTTTGGTCTCACCTCTTAACCATCTCAATAGCGTTTAATAAGTAAATTTGCAAAGACTGGCGGCTAATGTTGTTTTGTTGCTTTCATGCTTCTTAAAGCTGTTAAAAATTGCCGGGTATGAATGCATTTCAAAAGTGCGCATACACACACTACTCTGTGGAATACTGTTGGATAGGTAGGATATCAAAATGAGACTTATTGATACGTAAAATATTATTTGGATATTTTGAAGACACATATAACAGATGAACATTCTCCTAAATCTAGTAGTAGCGGTGCTGGTGGTAAGAAGTGGTGATAGTCATATTTTTATGAACTTAATACAAGTTCAGAATGTTCATTATTATACTCACTTTAGAGATTTTCCTACTTTTACATCTCAGGCAATGCGCTACGTGAAATGTGGGTGTTGCTTGCTGTATTCATTTTAGTTGTATGCAGAAAATAATTCAGACCTCAAAAAAAAAAAAAAAAAAAAAAAAGTCAGCATGTGAAAACGTCCCTTCATTGCAGTTATTACACTTCTAGGCATAAAATGCAAGAAGGGATGGATATTAGGTTTCTATTGTGTAAATGCATTGTGGGTTATATATACTCTGGTAAAGTACTTTCTAGGTTGAGATATGTTTTATTTTTTTTGTTTGTTTTTGTTTTGTTTTTGTTTTTTGTTTTTCTGTTAGTGAGTGGATAAGATTTAAATAACTGACTTCAGTTAAAATTGTATGATGATAACTTGGTACTGCAGTTGTTGGACCACTCGTTTTTCTTCCTACTTGGTCTTTTCCTTCAGTAACACTCTGTATTTTTTCACAGATGTGTTTGTGAATTTTTGGTTTGGTTTGGCTTCTGGTTTTGTTTGTTTGATTTAACTTCATAATCTGAAATGGTTGAAATGCACTTTTATAGTTGCTTATACTGAGAACTGGATGCTATCATGCCACATGTGAATGTGATTTTTTTTTGTAGAATTGTCATCAGAAACTTAGTCATGAATATGCAAGAATCTTTCCACCAAGGTTCTGTCTTAGGCTCCTATGTAGTAGAAGATAAGGATTTTGTATTGAACAGTTATAGTAGAATCCTTAGGTGCATCTGTTGTATGCAAAGTATTTACAGGTAGTCTCTTTTACTGTCTTTCAAGTCATTGATTCAGTTCAAAATCAAGGAAAAAGCATAGTTTTAAAAATCATTTTTTTTAAAAAAAAAAAACCTCCTGCAAATATCTATTCTGTTGCAATGGTTCCTTTTACATTCTAGAATCTTAAGTCATTGAGCAATTTATTCCAGCACCTGAAGACTGTCCAGTTATCTAAGCAAACTTACAAATGGAAAACTATTCCCTAATACAGTACTTTTTGTGAGATACTGAGAACAAATTGGAACTTCAGTTTTCCAGAGCCTCTTCCTGCCCCTCAGGACACTTGCTGTGAGGTTCAAACATTGTTTTCAGGCTGATGAGGTAATTCCTAGTGTACTCCCTGCATGCGGATGCACATCTGTTAAATTGTATGGGAATTATGCCAAATTCCACTTTTTAAGAGAAGTACTTAAGTGGTATTGTCTTTAACCATAGTTGCTGGTGCTGAAATGACTAGAATGTAGCAAAAAGAATATCTCGAGACACCTTCATGGACATTCAATGTGGTCAATATTTTCAGACTTGATTTCTAATGTAGATTGAAGTGAGATTTCCTGAAGTATGCATGAGTGTTTGCAAGGCTACGTAAAGTATCCTCGGCAATGTTTGTGTAGGTTGCCGTCTTCATTTTAATGAAAAGAAAGTGAATAATATTGAAACTGTAAGTGATCCAGGCTAATTCTCAGTCACCAAATAACTTCTAGTTTTGAGGTGAGGCTCCACCATGCTCAATGAGGTAAAATGCTAATGCAGAATGCTTTTAGCCAGGATCAACAGTAGTTCTGGGCTGGTTGAGAGGTCTTTGATGATGATTTTGGTCCCTGGGTTGTAAGGAAGTTATCTTTCTTCCCTGGGACATGGCAGACATACCTAATACCTTTTTGTGCAGCCGCAATGCCTTGGTAGATAGATCTGTCTGAGCACTATCTTGTTCCTCTTAGCTAGATTTTAATTTAAAAACATCTAAAGAACTTTTTTTTTCTTTTACTTTTTTTTTTTTTTTTTTTTTGTATTTGAATGGAAATAATTCGAGTTGCAGTTGACTATCTGTGTGCAGGAAAAAGGAGGTGGGAAGAGTTTGAAAGTTGGCTGCTCTGCAATGTGGAATAGTAAAAGGCAATTCCAACAAAACCTGGAAGTTCAGTCGTCATTCTGGAAGTGAATATGTGTTTAATAAGATTCCTTTCCAAATATTTGCAGTTAAGCAGAAGCATTTTCTCTGGCTATAAAACAAAGTCTGCCATTCTTTCCACTATTAACTGCATCTGTTTATACAACTATGCCAGAATGAAAAACAATTACTTTGGTATCAATACATTAAACTATATAAAGAATAATTTTAAAAAGCCATTAATTTATAACTGTAATGCTTCTACTTCTCTAGCTTTAAAAGTTTGGTAGGAGTAAAAAAAGAGGCTGTCAAATTGCAGTGGCTGGATTTTATATGATGTTATGGGAGTGGGGGGTTAAAGTGATTAAATAGGCATAAAGAAAAGCATTTATAAGGGCATGTATATACATTGTTCTGTGAAAATAAAAAATGGAAAACCAGGTGAAAAACTGAAGGGAAGGGCACTGGTAATGGGAAAGAGTTTGCTGTTAATGCACTTTGTGGTATGTTTGGAAAGCATACACGCACTCATATATCACTTCACATTGTCTTACACAACATAAACTGTGTTTTCATGTATGTATTGTAACCCAAAGTATTTTTTTCCTTTGAAGACACAACAAAAATATTCCTTAAATTGTATGTTGAACAATGTATGATTAAATCTTACTTAGAGATACATATTGCTTCCCTTGCCATATATTTTATCTGAAAAGCAGTGAGGCTGGCATCTTATTCTGGACAGTAATACAGAAGGTGTTTATTTAAGCAGGTGGGTAACAAAAACTGTTTTTTGTTTGACCTTCTGGGAAGGACTCCGGGAAAAAGTATGTGTTTAAACTTAGGATTGGTTTGCCTCTGTTGCATTTGAAAACTTTTCCTTGTATTTTTCAAATTGGTGTCAAAACGTACTGTCATGCCTGAAGAAATGGAAGAAATTCATCTTTGATTAAACTGCTGTGTATTTAGGGTCATTGACATCCACTTGCCCTATTTAGTAAGTGGAGAAGATGGGAGCTATGCAGCTGTTCTATGCTTTTAGCTCTTTACATTTCTGATGGTGACAAAAAGCAGAATTGCCAAAGAAAGGAAAGAGGAAAATGGGTAAAAGGAGGAAATGCAATTCTAAGAAATGAAGTGACTTACAAGCCATTTTGACACCTGGCAACCCTTGAGGAGCAAGCAGGCATTTAAAAAAGCCCCCTATCCCTTGCTTCATTTTTAGCTCCTTTTGCTTATTTTTGGTAAGGATTCAAGTCTTTCTCAGCTCACACTGTTGAATGGAAGAGTAAATAGGAAGTGCAAGATGCAGAAAGTCAGGACTTGTGGGAGTGCAAGACCAAGAACACAAGTTTTAATTTGTGCAGTGCTTGTGATAACTACCAATGCAAAATAAGGATGAGAATAATATTGAGGTGAAAGTTTAGTAGGTATTTTGTGACTTTGGGGGAGGTGATGGAGAGGTAAAGTCTGTAAGGTTCTGGAAAAGTACAGAAGATCCTGCATATGTTCTCTTCTCATTCTGTTAATACCCTATGTTGTTCAGGTATCTAACCTGGAATCTCTTCTGTCCCACACACTTTTTAAATTAAACCTGTTCCCCAGAAAAAACTCCTTTTTTTTTTTTTTTTTTTTTTTTTTTTTAAGAAGCAAGATGTAGAAATGAGCTGCAAAACCGCAGACAGTGCTCGCAGAAGTACAACTAGTCCCAAGAACTATATACAAATAACTATATGCAGTTCCGAAGAACTGTATCTGCATAGAACTCTTAGTGGGACTACCTATTTTCAGTTGCGAGCATTTTTTTTTATTTTTTTTTTCCTGTGCCTAAAATTAATTTTGGAGGTGACCTGGCTACTTAGTAGCACTGCTGTCTCAGAGCATCTCTTTGTATTAGTAGCTGAGGTCTAAGAACAGTGGCGGGTCTCAAGGTTGCAGGAAGTTGGACAACCACAGTGGTAATGCTCAAAGTTCTACAAGAATTAATTTGGTCCCTGTGTTAAATCAGTATTTAGTTGCAAATGCTGAAAACTGGAATTCATAGCAAAGCTCACAACTGTCATGTGAAGCTGCCTAGAAATAGTTTTCCTGAAATACACATGGTATGCGAAGAGAATTTCATGCATCTGGTCCTTATTCTTTAGTACCTAAGTATGCTAGAATGCACCTTATTTAATTAATCAGCTTTATTTGTCTGACTGTTGAAACGCTATTTGGGGAAATTTGGGAAGTCTTTTATTTGAGCCTTTGTCCATTTCCAAAATGAAATCTGTTGTGTGTTTCTTTAAACATTTGAGACATTTCCATCAGTTACTCTTGCCTTGTTCTCTGAATACAAAACCTCAGACTTGTGCAATGGAGAAGCAATTGAACAGAGGAAAAGAAAGGTCACTGTTCTTTTGAAGGTCAGAAACTACAGATCACCTGACTAACTAGTAGCCATAGCTTGCTAGAATTCTGCACAAGACTGTCAGAATTTTAGTCAATGAGCTTTTGCAAGCGCATGAAACGGTTGTTCCTTTGGAGGCTGGTACTGAAGGGACTTGTTGAATTAGAATTAGATTTAATTGCACAAACAGAACTCTGGAGGGAAAAGGCAGCTTTTCAATATGTAACCCTGGAGAACTGAAAAATATCGAGGAGTAATTACCTCTTTCACGGTCTGTTCATAACCTACTTTTTTTTTTCTTTAGGAGCGGGGTTTAAAAAGAAAGCATTTCTACCACAAGTGCCAAGTCATTTTTATTTATTAGAAAAAATGTATAAAATCTGTATCTGATATTAAATACTATGTTAATAAAAATGTGCTGCTTCTTTTAAATTTACTGTTTTTATTGTGATTAACTGAAAAGTTTCGAAAACTCTTGGCATCTAACTCTGAGAAGTTTTTGCTTTAGGGCAACAATTCTACAACAAGGTAGGAATTATTAAATTCTAGATGCAGTGACAATGAACTTGCATCACACTGCCATGGTATCCAGTTCAACATTTTCCTCACCAAAGATTTATTTTGAAGAATTTTGGTGCAGTTATTTAAGAAATTATCACTTCTCATCCTTTTGTCTTTTCTGTACATGATGTACATTTCAGAAAACTGACAAAAAAAATATATTCTGGGTTGCAGATGCAATGAATTTTGACTGTGACTTTTTTCTGCCTTAGCTTTCTTTCTGTGTGAAGAGCTGTATAGATTCACTGATTCTAGTGACATGTGGCACTGGATTCTAGCTTAGGTCTGGAGTTCAAATACATTCATTTTAGTGTGCTCTAAGTTATGGGAGCAGTGACTTTATTAACTGTCACAACATGATCTAAACTTAATTATTTCTGCCTCTTAGTTTTGATCTGCTTTTGAAACAGAGTGTTTTACTTAAATACATGTCCTTAAACTTTAACAACATCTTTGAAACTTAATGCTGTGTCTTATTTTTATTTATGACACAAAAGAGTTAGTAATGTCTTAAATCCCAGAAGTAATGCTGTTTCTGGCTCAGTGCTTTTTGGTTATTTGTTAATATACTGTTCTGTATACTGTTTTTTTCTTTTTTTTTTTTTTCCTTTTCTTTTCTTTTAAGGAAAGGTCCTCAGTGTCTTCAGTTGTAAATTGCTATAGTTGACTTTTCACACATTCTTTCTTAACTTAACGTTACGTGTATATTCCCAGAAATCAGATAAATAAATCTGTTTTCCCTGTGTCATCATCAGATGCACATAAATACTGTGTGGACCTATCTATTGATGATTTTCAAGCAAATACGTTTTGTCCGCACTGTTCCAACTTCATATTTTCAAGGTCTAATGTTCTTCTACCAAAGCAAACAAACAAAAGCAAACAGTAACACACACACGTACGCACACACACACACACAAAATTGAAGCATAATTTTAACATTGTCTCTTATTAAGGTAGATAAAGATTTTAGCAAACACATCTGTATGACTTGTCAGAAAGTGTGGCTAGGAGCATGTAATTGCTTCCAATTTTTTTCAAATTTTTTCAGATCTATGAAAAGACTTCTTACATGTTTGCAATTTAACACCCACTCAGTGGCTTGTGTGAAAGTGCTCTAGTTTGCAAAGCAATGTAATGAGCAGCTGGTGAGGATGGCTTTTCCAGCTTCAAGGGAGTCTGTGCAGAGTTTTAATGACTTCCATGCTACTGTCAAGCTGTCATGGAGGCTTTAAATGAAGGCTTTAAAGCATGTTTGGTGGGTTTGTTAGTAGTTGTGCTTAGAATGTTCTGGAACATCTAGCTTTTTCCCCTAATACAGAGACACAAAAGGTGAAATGCAACTAAGTCTATTTTGCTGCAGACAGTAATTACAAATGAGAGACCTAACGCAAACTGCCGGTATTCCAGGAGTGGCACAACAGCTAACTTAAGACCAAATTTTTATCTAAAACAACAACTGAGATGTTCAAGAGCCTTGTAAGTTCCGTAGGACTCAGCCTTTCCAAGCTTTAGTGTGTTGTGGATGATATAGGACCACTCTTCCACTCAAGATGTTTTTATACTTTATCACTAATAGGAATTTTCAAGACTTGCTGAAGCTTAGACACTCAATGTGATCTTTTTGCTGAAATGCTGACTACTAGCAGCTCCAGCTGAAGAGAAAGCTGCTGTTCATTGATTGTTAAAAGTGCTATACAAAGAAATTTAAATAATTAGATTATTCAAATAGGAAAATGTAAACTTAGCCAAGCAATACATGGAGTTTTTGACATTGTTTCACCATCAAATCTGTAAAATCTGATATTTTTCACCTTGAAAGAATAAATTACCTCTGTTTTGCAAAAACACCAGAATGTATGTCACGTATGAGCCTTCAGAGCAGTGAGAAGTTTGTTGAAATCAAATTTAGGGTTGTAGATCTCACAATCTGTTATCCATAAGATTCTGAGAAAAAAAAAAAACAACATTTGATTATACGATTGTTTTGTTTAGTGCTTCCTATTTTTAAATGCTTTGTTTTGCAACACTGCTGGTGTTGATTTTATACGTGGCTTACATATAGTATGCATGTTTTTACTTTTAACATGTCTAATTCAGCTGTATATTATTGTGTAAATTTTCATAGAAGTGAATAAACCACAGAAGGAATAAACCAGAGATCCTAAAATTTGAGCCACTCTTAGATAGCCTTCTACTATTAGTATTACATAGAAAATATATGGAACTGAGTCCAACATAAGAGAAAATGTATGGAACTAAAGTTTCGTATTTCAGAGAGGTCCAAGCATTGAGACCATTGAGCAATCGCTGAATCTTTAATACTCATCTCACTCACTTCTAGTCTTTGCATTTCAATAGTTATTCTGATCTAAGTTTGCTGCTACTTTTCTGATACTGTGTTGATTTCCCCTGTTCTGTAACATTTGACCTGCGATTCTGAATCACATGCTATGTCAATTTGATTCTCAGTGTTTCAGCTGCTGATTAAGAGACTTCTGGCAATGTGTTCATTATATTGTCATCAATAATCTTGTCAATTTATTGAGTCCAGCTGTGCTTTCTAGTCTGAGGTAATTTCTCAGAAACAATTATCTACCATGTAGAACATTAATATCTGATTTGATTTAATGTACTAAATCTTCCATGTAAATAAATTTTCTGTTAATAACAAATTAAGTTCCCGTAAAGCTGCTTAAGCTTTTACCATAGCCATACATTGAAAACACATAAATCTGAGATCTTGAAAAAGAACTTATCATATTAATCAGAAATTCTGTTCTAAAGTACATTGAACATCAAGCCATGGACCTCTGCAATAGTAAATTTTCATCCTAAAAAGCAATGTTAGCTCTTTTCACCATGTGGAATGATGAGGCATTACATCAATATTTAGTTACTGTACACCTGTGCCCCTGAGTGCAGAAGCGTATGCAGTATGTGTCTTCAGCTTTAGAAGCCTGTTAGCTTGTTAGTTTTCCTGGTAATTTGGGTAAAGTGAGTGCACAAAAAGAAGCAATCCTTACTACATAAGTCTTGATTATTTAAGAAGCCTTCTAACTGCCAGCATCTAAAACCAAAGAGGAAAGTAACCATTCCCAATACTACTCTTTTTGGAAGGCCATATGGATTAAAAGGATTTTAGGAAATAGATCTTAGCATGGAAAACAAATAACACACTAGCCTTAGTATACTGTGTGGTACAATCATTCAAAAAAAAAATTATTTTTTCACTGAGAGTGAAAATATGTTTTGAAGTTGACTTAACATACATCAGCAGAAAAATAACATGAATGTAATAGTGAGTGTGATTATATAAAACACCTAAAATTGTTTTAAACAAATTTGCAGTGGTTTAAAGTATGTGTAGTTATACTGATGAAAAGAAAATGCATTTGTTTAGAGAGAAAGTATAGTACAGGAAGCCATTTTTCCTGCTGTTGAAAAGTTATCTGTAATGTTTAATTACGCTTTGAATACCTGATGCTGAGTCAAAGATGCACTATTTTGAGTATTTTATATTGACTTTTTTTTCCCCCAAAAGCAGAACTTTCATGTATGACTTATTCCCATTGTTTATAATTTTTAACGTACTTTGTTTGTAACATGCAAGACTGTTCTTTTTTATGGGCTTTGATTATGGTACCTACTATTTGGAGGAACAGGATGGAACGATTTCCACAGGCTGTTTTTGGTTTGGTGGGTTTACTATCTTAGTGCAGTAGGTGTGTATACTTAAGTCTGACTGTAACATGGGAATTGATGTCATAGATGTTAGATGAATGAGAGCTACATGTAGCATCTTATGAAAAGACTGGAGAAACCTGTAGCTTTTTCAGTGCTTCACCAATATTGAAGTCAGTCCAAAGTAATAGTTAAATAAATACATTCATGCGTATATGGACAGTTGTCATGTTTGTTCTCTTATCTTAAAAAAAAAAAAAAAAAAAAAGAGAGAGAGAGAGAAATAAACAAATAAGAGGCTGTATTTGAGAATTAGCATCTTTAACTCAGCATCAGGTATTCAAAGCGTACTTAAACATTAGCTAATTAGCATGGTGAAACAAAAATACTAAGGTCACAGTAAAAATGCAGACAGGAAGAGCTCAGCTTTAGTTATGTTTTTTACAAACCGTTGGGAAATAAAGCTGATAATGGCTGTAGTGTATCTAATTTTGAGTTGTATAACGCTTGTGTGAAATTGTACCATCACATATAGAAAATACACTGTCAAAATTGCTACTGATATGGTGAACTAAACAACACGTTTCTGAAATATTAAACCCATTTCAGTTGCATGCTTTTTCTTTTATATGTTTAGTGACAAACAAGAAACCAGCTCAAGCTTCTATTACGAAGGTCAAGCAATTTGAAGGCTCTACATCTTTTGTCAGGAGAACGCAGTGGATGCTCGAGCAGCTACGCCAGGTCAATGGTATAGATCCTAACCGGGTAAGTCTGAACGGTTATGGCAAATGAAAACTGAACTTTTAACACCTGATTCACAAATCAGTTACATCTTTCATTATTCAAAAGGCAGATGGAATGATGAGATACAGGATTAAATGCAAACTCTCAAAAAAGAAATAACTTAGTGTGGTATGTGAAATAGATTTTAATGGGAAAGATGGGAGGAGGCCAAAGCTCATAATCAGGTATTTTCTTCTTTCCTTCCTGTCTTCCCCTACTCTTCCTCCTGTTCACTCTCTTCTTTGTAAAGAAAAATAAGAGCTGTGTTTGTCTTGTCTTCAGCTATAAGCCTCTCGGGTTCCATTTTGGCATGCAGCTGTGTTGTAAGAGAAGTAAGCAGAAGCAAAGACAAGAGAGGTTACTGAGGTTCAAGTGCATGGAAATATTTTGAATCTTGCTTTTTTTTCTAGGACAGTCCTCTCCTCAGATTCTTCTGCAGTTTTTATCATTCTGTACAAAGGGCTGTGATGTAGTTTATCTGCTAGTTTAAATTTAAAGCAATTTTTTTCTTTTTGATTTAAAACAAAAATTAAAGCAAACAAAACTCCACAAAGTGTTTTGGAACTCCTTCCAGAAAGTTTGCCTCAAACATATTTTTTTAATGTGGAATATACAGAGTGCCTTGAGCTGTCTTGACAAAGCCACACAAATATGTAATAAGCTTACGAATACAAATCAGAAAATGATCACAAAGCAACTTAACCATGTTCGTTGTACAGCAGAATGTTTGTAGATAACTCCATTGGTTTGCTCAGGGCTGTGCTCTGATCAGCTGCCTAAATCTTAGCGGCTTAGTGGTGCAGACTGCTGTTTCAGTATAGTCTTGTTAACAAAAATGAAGCCTTTGGAGTTTTGTGGAATTTTCTTTGAGTAAAGGAGCACTGAAAATGAGAGCAATGATAATACAGATATGGGATATGAGTTTTAGGCCCTTTCCCATCAACTGTTAAGCAGCTCTCTAAATAGCAGCTTGAGATACTTTCACATTGAAAGTCCTATCAAATTCTTCAACTTATACGCATTCCTCTAGGACTTGTTTTCCTGTGATTCCTAGTGCCACTGACTCAAAATAGTTTTTTGTATTAGTTTACGAAATGAATTCTAGCAAATATCACTAAATGTATAGCAGCAGTACTCTTACAGAATCCATTTACTTTTGTTGTTGATGCATGGTACGGAGGTGGGGTGTTATTTTATTCTGGCAGTGCTCTTTTGTTCTTGTTATCTTGAGATCTATACAACAGTTTATGATAATAAGTTAAATACAATAACTGCAACTTGCTATTTATTTTCCTTTTTTGGGTGAATATAAAGAGCAGAACCACATCTTCTATAATACATTGCGAGAGCAATTTTGAGACTGAGAGGCTGAACACATTAAAATAAAAATGCCTATGTTAATACAGAAGAAACATAGTAACTATATATCTGTAGCTAAAAAGGATTTCTTATGAGATTCCAACTTCTAATTCCTTGGTCTAAAACCCATTATTTTCAGGTATTTTTTTTCATAGCTGAATATTCCTCACTAAAAGAAAAAAAATATCTGCGAGAAAAAATATCCTGCCTGTGTTTTCATCCAAAAATGTGCAAAAGAACAATAATCATAGGATGGTCTTTAGTTGCATGATCTTTGTCTTTTTTTTCCTACATAACTGCTTTTTAAACAATGGCAGCTCTACATCTTTTTCCAAATCATTAATAAAACCAAAGTAGTAGTAATGTTTCGTTTTTTTTTCTTCTAGGATTCCCCAGAATTTGATTTACTATTTGAAAATGCTTTTGACCAGTGGGTAGCAAGCACAGCTTCAGAAAAATGCACATTCTTTCAGGTTCTTCATCACACTTGTCAGCGATACCTGACAGACAAGAAACCAGAATTTATCAACTGCCAATCTAAAATTATGGGAGGTAAGTCAGTTGAAGCTGGAGTACTTACAATTGAAGCTGGAGTACACAACCATGCAGTTGGACATGAAATGATTTGCACCTGAGTTATTTTATGTCCAAATGAGCTTGCTACCTATCTACATATTGAAATCATGGGTCTGAATACGCTGATTTCACAGTGGTGAAATACAGGCTTCACAGTTTCTCCATCAAGCACCACTTCAAATTCTTACAATATTTTTTTCTTATGTTTAGTTCTAGAGGTAATATCCACTACCTCCCTTGTGAGAAGTCATTTTTCTCCCACTCTTAGTAGCATTCAATTTGTTTCCAAAAATATTTCTGGGCTGCCTGGAATATTTCCCACCCAAAATCTGTTCTACAGGGTCATTTCCTAACAAGTGTTCCCAAAAGTGTTTATTACCAAGTTCCTGTAGTTTTTTTGAAATTTACTTTGATCTTGACAGAAATCAGTTAAGTTTTATTTTCATAATTTGTTCATCCTAAGGTATCCGTCTGATGTCTATCCAGTATTAGACATCAGGTTTAAAAAGAAAGAAATAAAGGGAGAGGGCAGACACAGGGGGACACCATCTGGTCGATATATAGAATTGTTGTTTACCATCTACTTCATGAACCACAAACACTACTTTTGGGGAAGGATTTTTCACTTATTTCACAAAATATTCTTTGGGAAAATAAAGCTTACGGAAGGTAGGTTACCTTATTTCTAAAAATAGTCACCTTTTTATCTGCTCTAAACCAGAACACTTCTAAAACCTTTTATGCCTTCTCTGTTCCACTCAGCTGGAATAAAAAGTTACTTTTGCTTTTTCATTGAGTTTTGTAACATTTGATATCTCTAAACTGTCAGAGATGCACAGGCTGGCTTGGGGTTTGGTTTGTTTGTTTTCCCCCAAGATATCAAATACAGATACTGCCAGCCTTACTCAACTCTTTCTGGTAGTTCTGTCTTATAAAACTAGTATCTGTTCCAGTACACCATCAGAAGTACATTTTGTGCACCCACCTTTGCTTTTACAGCAAAGTTTTGCTGTAACTTTGTCTTCCATACCTTTCTTCTAAAATACCAATGGTAAAACTTGAGGAAGGGGGGGGAATCATCTCCAGTTTGGCGCGTACGTTTTGGGTAGTGACACTGAGGTTACCACCAACTTTGCAGTCAGAGCTGTTCTGTCAATCATATTTTGCTTTTAGTGTCTTCTAAAACTAAGATAAAAGGCACAAAATTTTCTTCTAAATGTCCTTTTTTTTTCCTTCCTGTTCCATTAATCTTCTTTCCATCATCTTCAAAAGCTTTTGGATTACATTATATTTAAAACCTCAAAATGTGTTTATCTTACAGAGGCATGCTTCCTGCGCTGAGTAAAAATAGACAAATAACTGTCATTGCAACTTTGAAATATCTCCAGTTAAAGGCAGCCCTCCTTCATGATATCTAGTGCCATGAAGTTAGTTCGGTTTACTGGTTTATTCTAGTTGGTCAATTACTTTGAGGCAAACAGAGAAATTCAGTGACCAGAAATAACACTATTCATTGACTTTAGAAGCTCTTCTGTTAGTTCACTGGTTCAGATGCTCAGCATCTGCAGTTCTGCTAGTTCTGGTAAGCCCAGAGATGGGCCAACAACACACCAAAATCCAGTTAGTCTGAAACCTGCAGTATCAGAGATCTGCATGAAAAATACAGGGAAGTATGTAACAGATTTCAAATTCATCCTCACTGGAGAAAACGGGGCATCAGTATAGCCAAGCAAGCCAAACAATGTATACCTGAGGATATATCTTGAATTACATTACAATCAGTTTAGAATTTGCAACTCTTCCCCTCCATTTTCCCCTGGTAACTAACCAAAGCAATAGATTCAAATCATTCTGAAACCTTAGCACTGTCAGATTATGGAGGGAGCTTGTCACTTTGTGCCCTTTATGTTTTAAAATAGCCTTCATTTTAAGTGACATTCTTTTGACTTTTCTGGGGGATATGCACAGTAATTTCCTCTTGGATGGTTTAACTTCTAATACCAAACCAGTATGTTTTAAATAAATTATTACAATATATGCTTACGTAATGTTCTAGATATGCACATCAAAGATGTAACTGTAACTATACATATTCTCTTAAAAAAAAAAAAAAAAAAGACCTAACTTCTTCCCAACCAGAACTGAAGATGAATGAACTTGAAGGGTTTGTTTACAAGCTTACTGATTGAGCCTTAGTCCTTCCTAAAGGATGCAAGTGAAGAAAGTGAAATTCATGCTGTTTCTGCAGGAAGTGCTTAAGAGCTTATCCTTAAGTGAATAGGTGTCATCCTGTGGAACTGGAGACCCTCTTCATTGACTTCCTGAATTTACTACACGCATACATGTGCACACACACACACTTCCTCCTACTGGCCTGATTCTTCTTTTCCAGAACTATTTTTTGTGTTGAGTATGGTGTAAGGGTGTAGTCTGTGGAATTACATAGTCTACGCTGTTTTCTGTAACTTGCTTAATGACATTAATTATAGTGATAATGAGAACTGATGACAGGAGTGGGTGCTAATTCTCAGAACAAAGAACAAATTCAAATTTGTAAAGACTGTAATGAGATTCTTCCCTGTATTATCTTGTATGAAATAGTTTATTTTTTGTTTGGAAGAGGCCTCTCTATTGCTTACATGTGATTTCTAGGTGTTGCTTTGGGAAGTGGAAGACAGGCATTTGGAAAGAGGGTTTTTTTGATTCAAGTAGGAAAAACTTTCTCCTTCCATGTCTTTCTGATGTATTGGCTCCAATACTGGCATATGTCTAATCTGAGGCATTGTTGTGTTATGTTAATTAAGTAACTAAGCTAATCATTTTTTTTTATTTAGACACATTACTGATGTTAAAAAAAAAATAAAAAATAAAATAAAATAAAAAAGAGAAAGTTTGAGGTGAGCAGTGAGCTGAATATTTTTATTCACAGATTATGATCATTATAAAAACTTAATTGTTGACCTAATATTAGGCTGATACTAAGAATGCATTTGGTCTTTATATTTCTGGGTAGAACCCTGTAGACACAGTGTTTGAAACCTCAGATTCTGTGCCAGTAACAATTAGCAGTTGCTGCCACCTTTAGACACACATCAGAAGTGCAGAATCCTTGGAAAGACAGGTTGAAGGAAGATATGTTCCTGTATTTTTGTTTGTTTGTTTGTTTTAAGCTTTGTCCTACAAGCTTTGGTCACCCTGTCAATTTAATTAAAATATTCTTAGAAGTTCAAAGTAGTGATATCTTTGCCTCTAACCTTTCCTCTAGGACAGCTGGCAAGAGTTACTAATGGATCGTTTTTTCTCTTCTCCAAAAATATATTGCCAATGTGAGAATAGTAATGAGTTTCTTTTTTCGTAAGCTATTGATGCATCTTAGCTTCAGCGATCTAGGAATAGGGCTTTATGATGTTTTCATTAATTCTTTGGACTTATTTGAAGATGAAATTTCTACATGAAAAAGCCAGTTTGCATTCAGTTTTATAATGCAGATCTATACTATTTTAGAAAGTAGGCCACTGGGTCTTATTTCCAAATAAAAACAAGGACAAACAGTTATTGCAAGGCTGTATTTTGGAAAGCAGATTTCACAGAGGTTTTAAAGTTTGCTAGTAACTACAAGCTTTAAAGCAAAATATTTTTGTTCATGTTGTCTGAAAACCTTCTGTATGTTGAAAGAGATGTTCCTGTGGTGGATGATATGTGGTAGAATACCACATTTGGGACCGGTAAACATATAGTAGTTTTTACCATACTGTGCAAGCTTAATGAATAACTAAATGAGACAAATGGAATTAGGATAGGAAGAAAGACTATTGCTCCCCCCCCGCCTCATTCCTTTCACATATCTGATACTTTTTTTCACCTCTTACCTGATATAGTCATAGAAGAAATGTGTGCTTGAGCATATTACCCTTACAGACTTCTACTTGTAAATTAATTCTGTTGCAAGTGACTTTGACAGATCTAAATTTAAAAAAATAAATAAATAAAAAATCTATCACTTCATTTTGGCAGCATTTTGGTATTTTCAAATTACTGACCTGATTAATCTTAGCAATCTTTCTTTATGGGAACTGCAAAATTCTTTGCATTGAGTTAAGATATTTTTTGCCAAGAAAATAAAGGTCAATGTCAGTCTAGAGACTGAAATATTATAAATTATTTTCTTTTTACTGTCAGAGACCATTTCAGGCACTTGCTTTTTTTTTTTTTTTTTCTTATAAAATTAGCTGCTTATATAAAAACATCTAAAATATTAGCTATCCACAGATATGAATATAATAATTTTATTAATATGCAAACTTTGGAAGTAATCTATTATGCTCTTGTTCTTCTGATCATCAAGAAAAGTAGTAATTATTGAGCCCTCATTGTGTGTAGTTATTACAGTTCTCCTGTTGCAATACTACATATCTTTGAGAAGGTGGTAATGCATACTGGTAGATAAACAAGTACACAGACCACAAGTCTGATCCACTCTGACAATTATATTTACTTACTTGCTGTTTTTCTCTCCTTTATAAATCAAATACAATTGATTTATAATGCAGTGCTACTGAACTGCTATATTTTATCTGTAATATGTTCCAGCACCTTTGAGCCATAAGCTTGTTTGTATTTTGTTTTGTTGTGTGTCTGTGCCTCTGTTGTGATTTTTTTTTTCCCTAGGAAATTACTGCATTTAAACTGAATGTGTTGTTTATTGTGGCTTGACAGTTACTGTACTGTTGGTTTGGGTGTTGTGGTTTTTTTTGTTTGTTTGTTTTTTGGCATGAATTCTGCTTGAAAAAATGCTTGTGTGTGAAAGAAAGTGAACAGTCTGTAAAATCAAATTGACAGAGAAATCAGTTTCTGAATGTCAGTCATGTTAGGAATCTGATTCCAGGACGAAGTAGTGTCACAGCTCCATCTATGACAACAATAAGCTTGTGTGGTTCCACTGTTGCAGTTCAGTGAAGACAAGAGATCACAGCCTCCAGTTGTAATGAAAGTTACTGTATCTGAGATAAAATACAACTGCCCGGACTCAAACTAATGATGTCATTGATGAGAACTTTGGAACATCTTTGAAGTACTCCCTCTGGGGAGCTGAGATTTGCTTTACATTTCTAAAGAAAATTGCTGAAGAAAAGTTAATTTGATAGCCATTTCAGAATGCCCGTTGTAGCATGACAGTAGTTTTCTAAGGGTATAATTTACTGATTTTCTGTCTTTGTCTTCACAGTATTTAAACTCCCTCATAAAATTCAAAACAGATCAGATTTGCATCACCTTCACTCAATATGGACCTAACGCATTGTATTGCATCTCTGCAGCTGTAGAATACCTTGTGGGGATAAGAGGCACAATACTGGCATCGCTGTATTGATTTCCAGGGGCAGAGTCAGATCAAGTCTGAAATAACAATCACTAAAAACACCTAACTCTCCCATTGTTGAAGGTATAAATGAGAAGCTGGTCCAAACTACTGCAAGACCAGTTTCACCTGCTAATTGTGACAGATCCTGTGCTACTATCAGACTATGAACAAATTATGTAGTAATTTGTCTCATCTCTACATTCCACTAGAAATTTTTCTTCAATGAAAGGATACATAGCTGATGAATTTACGTTAGTATTTTCTATTCCATCTGCACTGCCAGACCTCTGACAAGATAAACATCAAATGACTTCTTTGCCTCTTTGGGAAGGCCTACCAGCACATAACCTTGGTTTACATGTATGTATGTATCTATATAACCAATATTTTTTTCTTGTCCTTCTCCTCTCCTTCCCTCCCTCTAGAGGACTAAAGCTGAAATGGTGCATTAAAGCCAGTTTTGGATTTGGACAGGAAGGTATTGAAAGTACAGTTCTCTCAAGTGTCTTCTTAAGCTTGCAGTTAGGAATGTCATTGCTGTTCTGACCTGAACAGATTATTTAATAGTATATCCTTCCACTCCTAACATTATTCTTCAAAGATAAATTGAGAAAATAATATTCTGATGTCAGTCTGCTGATTCAAGTATTTTAAATTGTAATTAAATTAATAAGTTTAGTAAAGGTACTACTTTAGTGAATGTTCTGTATTTCAGAACACTTGGTCATCCTTTCTGGCTGATAATTTAAATACTGAAATTATCTAGAGACTAACTGGGGGGGTGATTTTGGGAGGGCGAGAATTTGGTGGTGAAGATGTTTCCTAAGTGCTTTCTAAAGGAAAAACAGCACTAAATAGCACTATACTGTATATCTTCTTCCCTTCTTCAGACTATTTTACTGCTTACAAAAAAAAATTCTTTTTTTATCTGCAAATTGTTCAATATCTTTCTCTTCTCTCCCAAGACCCTTAGATTTGTATTGATACTATAATTACACAATGCCTTTGGCTCTTAGGTGATCAGTGCAGTCAACAAAACACAAAACAGTAAAAATAAAGGAAAGCCATTCTTCACTTTGTTTCCAAACTTCTGTTCAACTTGTAGTGACAACAGTATATCCTAGTGTAAATCATACATTGTCATACAGGCGGTCTTGTTAATAAATTTGAACTGATTGCTGTTATACTTTTAACTGTACTTTATTCATTGATGCAGCTCCAGTTTTATGCCATTCAGTGGGAACAATATATAGCTCATTTTCTTATATAAATAGTTTTGGTGTGATGAACAGAACTTCTTAATTACCATAGCAATTCATGGTTATTTCCTTCTGGAAACAGAAGGTAATTGCTAAATGCTGTGTTAATGCATGTGCAATTAAAAATTAAATGCTTGTGTTTACAAATCAGTCACTGTAAAGTCTTATCACTGTTGTACAGATAAAGCTCTGGATTAAACTGAAATAATTTTTATATGGCTAATAGAGAATGGGTTGAACCTTTTATGAATGTGTGTTAAAACAGATCATGCAAACTGCAATAATGATATCTCAGGAGCCCAATTAGTTTCATCATTAAATAGACCAATTTCCATACTGATTGATGATAGTGTCTGTTTATCTTTCAGGTACTGTGTATGACAGGTTAAGAATGTTCTTTGTGCATTCTCTGATGCAGCTTGTGATCATAAGAAGAAAAATAAAAATTATAAATGAGGCTGACAGGAGCTGTGTGGTGCTTCCTGCAAAGTTTTGTTTCTTCAGTTTTTCTGTCCATCAGCAAGTAATGTTTCCAGAATTACTGGTCTGAAGCACTTTCCCAAAGGCCACTCTGCCTCTCCATTGTTTCTGCATCTTTGGGCCCAATCTGTTATGTATAATTGTACAGGTCACTAACAGAATTTTCGAAGGAGAAAGGAGAATTTAATTCCAGCAGTTCATATTCTGCTACAAGAAATTCAAAATGAAATGTCTGACTTGCTAAGCAAACTGGATTACCAAGCTGTGTAGCTATTAATCAGTTTGGAAATCTGAATGTCAGAAAATAAGACAATTTCAGATAAAAGGACAAAATATCATAGAGAAAAAAGAAAGCTATATTAAAAGCCACCCTATTAAGCCACTTATTTGAGTAACTAAAAATAAGTAGTATGCTTCTGTGCTTTTATATATAGCAAACATACTGTTGAAAAACATTGAATGAAATCCAACATCTTTCTTGATTTTAGTTTGACTGAAATTGACCTAAACATACACATTTTGCTGATATTTGAAATTAATATTAACCTAATTCTTTAGATTAAACTCAATATAAATGCGTATTTTCCCCATGTCATCTGGCAGTATTTATTTGCTCCACCTAGTGCATGAGTCAGCAAATACTGCTGGGTTAAAAATACAGGTTGCCCTTTCATAAAATGATGAAGTATCTTTACTTCTCTATTTTCCTTTCTTGTTTATTTGAAAGAGAAAAGTCTGTAGTCTTAACTGCTGGGATCTGCTCTACACAGCTAAAGAAAGTTGCATATGCTTCAGAAACTGGAACACTTATGCATACCATGGTTGGGGGGTTGGGGGGGGGAACAAACACCACAAGTATGTGACTCTACATACAATGAAGACTGTAGGCATGCAAAATCTGCAAACACAGGACCTTCTAGATGAACATTCTGGGAATTATGCAAGTGGCCTCCTACTAAAAGCAACCCAGAACATCAGCTGATCCATACACATATTTTGGTTATATTTATCTCAACTTGCAAGTGTTACAAAATCTCTTTCCTGAGAAGATGTTACATGAAAAGGGGTTTCAAGTCTGTTGTTGAGGGGACTCTATATCTGATCTAATAGATGAGACCTGAAACCTTCAAAGAGACAGAAAAAAAAAAAATGTTAATAGTTTTCACATCAGTAGAAACTAAGCAAGGATGAAAGACAGTTTTACCAGACTCTAGGAAAGAGGTACTGACTACTACTCTATTTATCTATTTATTTTTAAGTGATTGTCAGTCGACGGGGAGAAGTTTATATCTAAGTGGGTACAGCTCAGGCAGTTTTGGTATTCAGTCAGAGAACTAACTTCTCTAGAAATTTTGCATCATGTAGTTACCTCCTGAAGAAAAGCTTGAATTTTTTACAAGTTATAAGAAGAATGCTATGTGATTAGTTCATAGGAATGATTCTCCAATATATCCAGTACAAATTTTGCTATTCAGGGATACAAATGTAAGGAGAGTCAATCATACCAGAAACCACCTACATATGCTCTAGAAATACACTGATTAAATTCAGTAGGCTACTGAGATATGGATTTCTGTGTTCCTCATAGATTAGCATGGATTTTATTTTTTTGGTTTGCTGATGTTTCAGCTCAGCAATCTGTATTAACTAATATTCACCAACAAATTTTAAGACGATGTCTTAAGATGGTGATGAGTTTTATAAAGCTCTCTACACACTTTGATTCCCTTAAATTCAGTGGCAGCTTTCTGGTTGTGAAAAGTACCAACAGAGTTAATCCAGTGTTTGGGAGCTTTTAGAAATATTTTCCAAGAAAACTAATGCTGATTTTAGATCAAGCCATGAAAAAAAAAAAGGAAACCATTTCCAATGCATTATTGCCCAGTACATGTGTTTACAGGAAAAGTGACCTGAACAAAAGCCAAAATAAGCTTCTTAGAAAAATCAGTGGAACTGGCTTTAAACAAGCAAATTATGAAAAAAGTAACGACTGACTGAAGAACTGTTGAAGTAAGAAAGTGCATGATATTTAAAGTGGTTTCACTGGTTTTGTCAGACTCCTCAGGGGCTGAAGAGAAACCACTTGAAAAGATCAAGTTTTACTTCCATCTTGACAAATTCCAGCACACAGTATTCTTAAATATTCATCTCTTCAGTATTAATGCCAATTTTCTTTTCTAAACGCAACTTATTTTTTCCTTACTTGAAGTAAATAAATAAAAACATCTGGAGATGTTCCACATCCTATACATTTTGTGTTTTTAATTAGTAATGTGAATAGTGTAACAACATTGGCAGGCATGATATCGCATGGCATGCCTATCAAGTGTTGGCTTGATATTTCTTTAATTGATTCATCATTCATGAGTCAATGTGTGTAGGTTCTTAGGTCCCTTCCACCTCCTCCCCTTCTCCCCCCCCTTCCCAATAACTTAGTAATAGTTTTTATTTAGTTCAATAAATCTGGAAGATATTGTTTTTTCACAGGAATTAGTGCATGTAGCTTGCGCTGCTGTATCATAGGCTACTTGGAGCAAATTCTGGTTTCACTCTTCATTGTTTGTTTGCAGTTTCGAAGGAAAGAAGTATTATCTGTAACATTAGTCTCAATGGATCTTTTGTTCTTGGCTTTCCTCATGAAAATTAGTAGCAAAATAACCATTCAAAAATAATTTTGGGGTTTTATTTATTAACCTGAGAATATTTTTCAGTAGAAACACTTTTCAGATTAATTATAAAATTAGTAGGTAGGTGTTTATTTTCAGTTGTCTTTGTATGTCTGTAAGAATAACAGACTGTTGTAACACAGATTTGCTGTGGTGCTCACATAAGTTTTGTGTATTGAACTAGTTTTATAGTTTCACCAGCATAATGCATTTAACTATTGTATATTTGTTTTTAATTCTGTGAAAAAAGGGATCTGGGTGAATGTAACATTCAGGGTTCTAGTTCAGAAAATTAGCAGTGACAGTATGCCTCCTGGTTAATACTCTGTGTATTGGCTTTCTGACTCTCACAGTGCCTTTGTATATGTCCAGATAATTGATTCCCTGTGACGTAGATTGTTTTAAAGCTTTTGGAGTTCTAATGAAAGCTACCAAGGAACTCTCATACTACCGTATTGTGGAAAGTTTAATTTTTACTAGTCCTTTTGCTGAAAAGAATAAAGGATAGGACATAATTTTTTGTTATGCATGGGTTCTAATACATATACCAGTTCATGCTGATGATATGCAACTTTACATAAGGAGTTTTCAGTTTGTACTGTTGTATGTGTTGTTAACATTCATTGTCAGTTCCTTCAAGAAAGAGAATAAGCCGTTTCTTGGGGCTCCTACACTGTATGCCAGAGAAGAATCAGATAAATTATTAAGCAGATGTGGACGATAAGGCTAAGGGTTTAGATGATACTGAGTCTTACTTTGGCTTTAAATATGAAGGTTTCAATTTAATTCAGTATGCTGTGACATGGAGCATAACCACTGTTTCACATGGAGAAGGGATGAAGATAGATCAAAGCAGCATAAGATGACTGTAGCAATAGTGTTTGGGTGGAATTGTAAATGAAAGATGATTATTATGATTATAGTACAGAAGAAAACGGTGCACTCCTACAGAATTGTCCTGCAGAGTTTTTCATTTATTCTACATGGACATAGTGTGACTGTTTCAAAGAAAGTCACTCTATATAAAGATAAGAGTGTTTGGAAGAAGCTGTGCACTTGTAATCTGTGTCATGGATATAATAGAGTAAGCTCCTGAAATGGTGTAAGAGCACAACACTGGAAAAAAAAAAAAAAAAAAGTCCAAAAAAACCTGTTTCCTTATATTTCCCAAGTACTACGTTGCAATACTGTCTTTTTTATGACACAATTTGATTGAAAAAACAGTAACTTATCCCCGTATCAATAACTGAACTAGATGACAAACATGACAAACTGGCAGATAACACGTTAACTCAAGAACATTATAAATGAAAATATATTATTTACATTTATACTTTGTGTGTAATATAAAGTATATCTGCATTTGTGTATTTTAACAGCTTATTTTGATATTGCAGGAAACAGCATACTCCATTCAGCAGCAGACAGTGTGACAAGTGCAGTGCAGAAGGCAAGTCAAGCTTTGAATGAGCGTGGTGAAAGGCTAGGTCGAGCAGAAGAAAAGACAGAGGAGCTGAAAAACAGTGCTCAGCAGTTTGCAGAAACTGCACACAAGGTAGGACTTTGGGACAAGGCTCTCACATTCCAAGTCACACATTCCTTTCTCATGAGGAAGCTCTAGAAAGAAATATAGTCAGTCGCTGTTTAGAAACAGCATACACTTTTCCTTGTAATTGTTCCTCATTTGGCTGATTTCTGATTTATAAATTCTGTGAATGGATCTGAGGTTTACTGAATTCCTACTTGGATTGAAATGAAACTACCTGTCCTAACCTTTCTGAAGCATATTTCAAATCCATCTTTCCACTCCTTTTATAAGACGTTGTAAATAGGAACAATTGGTACCTTCAGGCTGTTTGTTTTAGTTTGGTGTGGGTTTTTTTGCTACAAAAAATATTCCATATTAGGATCCAATTTTGCAATTCTACTGTCTGTTCTGTGATTAAGTGGAGAGCAGGGAGTAACAAATACTGTCAAAGAGCATTCTGGATGCTCTTCCAGAATTCTGTTATTAAGTATGAATTTCTTCATGCTTCCTTCTAACACTGAGATGGGAGAAGATAGATCTTCCTTCTGATTTAAGGAAACAGCTACTTATTCCTGCAAGAATGATTGCTTTACAATCAGAAATGCTGATGATGCTGCTCACACAAAATAGGAACTAACTTCTTCAGAGCATAGATTCTTTAATCTATTAGTTTCTGATCCCAGTCTCTAATCTGGCAATTTTTTTTTTTATTTTTTTATTTTTTAGCTTTAGATAGGGAAGCAGTTCATTGCTACATTAGTGTGACAAAAAAATTAATGAGCTGGTGGTCAAGAAACATTTCACTGAGGCTTCAGACATTCTTTAGTCATATATTAAATGTCTGCCTGATGTCACAGTGGAGGAAGTAGGGGAAAAAAGAGTAATACGGAAGAGCAAATCTGAAGAGCAGCTAGACACACCTATTGTGTCTAGACACACCTTTTTACATTGATGTGAATACCCACCCCTTTTTTACGTACATTTTAAGATATCTTGGTTTTACTACTAGTAAAAATTCCAGTCAATCTGCTTCTTGGCAGTCTTATTTTTGTTTTATTTTACTTTATTGTATCTCATTTATATACCAAGTTTTGAGGATATTCCTTTTCAGTATGACTCAAACTGATTAAGTGCTATGTTGATAAATGATAACAAAACCACGACACCCTTTTATGTAAGGATATAAGAATATCTTAGGTTGCTCAGAATATCCTTAAGTGTAAATTTAACATTACAGTGATTAAAAAGTCATCTGTTAAAAGGCCATGGCAAAAACAATAGGAAAAAAAATGAGGATGAGGACAATCAGAGGAAAAAGAAATCAGTACTTTTGCAGTAATTATTATCAATAACTGCATTTCAGATATAAACTTTGCAATAATTTATGGCATATTTTTGGTGTTTTTTTATGGGGAGTTTTTTGTTTGCTTTTTTATTCGTTTTGTTGTGTTTTTTTTTTTTTTTTTTTTTTAAACATCTGGTGCATATGGAATGAGATAATGCTAGTGTTGAGAAGGCTTTAAAATTCAACTGTGTATCGGTAAACTGTTGTGAAACTGTCCGGCTCTGTACAGACTGCAAAAACACACTGCGTGCAGCAATACAGTAAAATTATTGTTAATCCACCTTTGATTAGAAGTCATAGGCTTGTGACTGTTTCTGAAGAGGTATCTTTTTATATCTGCAAATGTTATGAGGATTTTGAGTAACAGTTCCATCTCAGGAACATATGGGTATTGCCTATTTTTGTGGAAGATATTGATAATACTGTGCCTGTTGCTTCTGCATGTGCATAATGGTGTTCAACTTCCATCTATCTCTGTGACAGAAGTTGTGGGCATCTACAGAATTTGATTTGTTGACTTTATAATACATCCACAGCAGGCAGAATGCTTTTCAAAAAAAAAAAATAATAAAAAAAAAAAAAGCTAAATATTATAAATGAGGTCTCAACTCAATCTGAATTTTGTAATATTTATAAAACAAATATTTCTAAAATATATTTCTAAAAGGTATAAAAGGCAAGTAAACAGTGCTGGGTGTGTGGGGAGTCTACGCTCCACCAACACACACACACAAACATCAAACATTATAAATATACAGAACATTGCTTTACATACTAAACACAAGTATGCCTATACATACGTACAATCAGGAAAGGTAACAAACAATCCTCTGAGTTTCATGACTTACTAAACTTGAGTACACCTATCCATATGTGATTCAGTGATTCAAAGATTGAAGCCGAAATTCCTTTAAGTGGTATATTCTTTATTGCAGCGCTGGATGCACGGGGCATCTCTCCACCTATCGTGCATACCCAAAGCAGAAAGCAGTCTTGAATTTATACAATCAACCAATATTCTACAAGCGCCTATACATATTCATCACCTATCCCCGCCTTCCCTCGCTTCTCATGCTAATTAGCCTTTTGGCACCTTGCGCCTGCATAGAGCCTCCCAAGAATTGTGGGCAGGGGTCTTTGGGAGGAAGACCCCGAGTCTTCCTCACAGTGTACTTTTCACCTTTGGCCAGGAATCTGCTGAGTTGGCAGGTTTCTTAATTGCAAGAGCTGGTTGTTGCTAATTCTTCCGTTTGTTGTATCTTTATAATGAATTCCAATGTCCAGTTTTGAGATTTATAGTCCTTACATTTGTTTCTCTGTCCATCTGTCGCTTCCTTATCATGAGTTCCAGTGTCTTGTTTTGAGATATACAGTCCTTGTCTGGGGATTGTCCTTGCCTCCCCAATGCCTCCTTAATCATCAGAAAAGGTAACAAACAATCCTCCAAGTTCCATGACTCAACAGTCTCCATTTTCCACTCCTTTTCTTGATTACATACAAGTCTCCATTTTCCATTCCCTTTGAACAGTATGTCTTGCTTTAAGTTGTCAAGCAACTCAGTCTTCAGGCCTTATGTATCCCGTTCTTCCCGGATCGAAGAAAAACATATCCATCTCCTTTTCAAGGCCAATTGGGCCTGGGTCAAAAGGCACGTCCAGGTCAGCAGGGGGCATAACAGCAAAAGCCTTCGATGGCAGTAGCTGTGGGGGGCCCATGGCGTAGCAGTCAGATCAGTAAAGGAGCCCGCAGCTCCCTCACTGTCTGGTAAACCACACGTTTCTGACTGTGGTCCCACATGGCTCTTTAAGGCCTCAGAGACTGCTCGCCAGGTGCCGAGCAGTCCCACTGCAACCTTGCCATTTTTAGTTGCAGAGTCCCACACCTTGACCTCAATTTGGTTCCATATTTCAGGCTCATAATCTGTCCAATTTTTAATAAGGAGAATAAGCTGTAAGGTTACCAGGACAGTCTTTGTTCCTAAGGACGTATGATTCCCCGTAATGCACAACTGCTTACCAGCGAGGGGCAGTTGTGTGCGCAGGTCTGCTTCTCTCAGCTCGAGCTTCTCTCCAGCTCCAGTGCGCCTATTTCCAGCGACTTTCTGTACAAGCTTCTCTGAGCAGTTTGCTGAGTTTGGCCGAACCTATCTTCATGAGGCAATCAAAGTGCCTGTTTCCGTCCTGGTCTCCATTCTGTGAGCCTGTTCCTCTTCACTTCTTTTTCCTGCTCCCTTATTGATGTAACTTCATCGTGCTGCCTTTTTTTTTTTTTTTTTTTTTTTTTTTTTAATCTTGAAGGCAGGTTCCCCTCTTATACCCTTCTCTCCACAGCAGTTCTTTTCAAAACAACTTTTCATTGATCAAACAACTTTGAATGTAATAACAACAGCAAACACCCAGAAACTTCCATGCCTCAATGGCTGGAGAACAAGAAACCCTGAGACTGCTTGTAGTCTCCTGAATCACCCTTCTTTGTTCCCTCAAAACTCTTTTATATTCCTGATGGCCTCGTCATTAAGAGTCTAATGTTATCTCAACCACCGGGCTTTTGCTGCTTTGTTGCATTAGGACCAGAAGTCCTGGATTGGTACTTTGCAGTTCTATACAAGCCAACTCTCAGGACCCATGGATTTATCTCATCAGGTCCTGTGAGCTTTCAGGTTCCTTATATGATCTCAAACCTGATCATCTCCTACAGTGAGCAGTTAATCTTTCTCCCAGTCCCTGCCTTTGCCTTCTGGGGCCCAGGCTATGTGGCTGGATCTCTTGCCAGTGAAGACTGAGGCAGAAGAGTCATTGAGTACCTCAGCCTTTTCCATATCCCAGGTAACCAAGTCTCCCATTTCCTTATGGAGAGGGCCTACAATTTCCCTAGTCTATTTCCCTAGTCTTTTATGGCTAGATCCTTGAGTATGAAAGGTTCGTGTCAATTAAATTTGAGTTATTTGTTAGTCGTCATTTCACTGTTAGCAAATGACATGTTAGCTGCACCTACCAGTTCAGGTTTCTAGACAACTCATCTCAGCTTTATATAGCATGCTATTATCTACAGATATCTTTTTTTATATTATACAGAGTCTAAAACTAAGTTCTCTAGTTGATTTGGCAAAGTCAGTTTGCCTACAGTTTTTATACAGGATTTATCTCACTTTAGCTCTTTCTTCTCTCTTATTCCTAGTTTTCAGTCCATTTTTAATTATTTGAACTATTCAGTAATTGTAGAGGTAGAAAGACAATCCTTAAAAAAATCCTTAAAATCAATCTTTAATTTTTCATCATCATGTAAAAGCAGAGCTGCTGAACAGGTGTTTTAAACTCTCTAGAATTTCTGATTGTAATAATCCAAATCATTAGGCCTAAATGACCTTTCTTACATGCATGTCTCTGTATCTAGGCTCTTGCTTACCCACATAGTTCTCATCACACATAGCAAAATAATGGAACATTGGGAGACATAGCTCTGAAAACAGATAAATTCTGCCTCCTCACCATAGCAAACGGAAACTTTTAGATATCTAGCACAGAGACAATTTGTTTGCCTATCTCTGTGCAAAGAAGTTCACGATTTCTGGCTTCTTTTGGAGAATCCAGTTTAGAAACTCTTCTGATCCAAACCAGCCATGTTAGCTTTATATAGCCATTGGTACAAATAATGCCTCTCTAATTCTTTTTTTCCTTTTTTTTTTTTTTTTTTTCCAGCTTGCAATGAAGCACAAATGCTGAGATACTGCCCAATGCTGAAATCTTCCTGAGAGAAACTGAAAAGTCTAGATTCAGCAGTTTTTACAGGAGATTAAGACTTGTGTGCTTTTTTCCTTCCAGTTCAGTGGAAATGCATTCTTTCAAATTTCTGTGCAGGAAAAAATGTTGCATTTCTACCTTTTTGACTTACATTTTGTTCCTTTTTTGTGATACTGCTACACAGTCCAGCAGTACTTTGTACCTGTATTTCTGTTGTTACAGGAGCCTAAAGCAAACGGGAACTGGACCAAATGACAAGCTGATCAGGATTAAAATAATAATATTCTTCCCCAGTACTCTTTCCTGATACTGTATGATACTTTTTCCTGATATTGTATAGCAAAGTTGTTAACTGGGTGTTGACGTTTGTGTGGAAATAAAATCCAAAGAAGGGATACACTTTCCTTCATTTTATGTAGCATAAACAGAATTTGAATGTTGGAGTTGATCACCTGAGATTGTAACTATGGTGGAGATTACTGCTTTGTCCTGGAAAACACTCTTATCCTACCCAGTGTAGGAAGTTTTGCATGTGCCATCACCAGCATTCAGATATGCATATTTGAATTTCATAGGGGAATCATTTGAAGGCATTTTGAATATTCCTATTTTACCTTCCAGATGGATTATTTGAGCAGTAGAGTGAAACATAAAGAATGTATTCTTGAAGTTTCAACACTGAGAAAGGAAGTAAATTATGCGTCTAAACACATATAGCTGTGCCTCAGTCTAGTATTTAGCAATCTGCTGTAAAATAACGTTTCATTTTCTTTATACCTATGATTCTCTGGCCTAAAGGCCTACATAATTGAGAATTCATTTTCCACATCATATTTTTCATAATCTTTCATAAAGTAAGATTTTTTGGGAACACTCATGAGAAATTTGGTTAGAATGACTTCTGTCTTTAGTTAATCATCTGATTTTTAAAATGGAGGCTTTGAAAAAGCATGTCTCAGTATATTAGAATCGTACCTTCTAGTTTGCTTCATTTTTCAACATTTACATTATCGCTGGAAGTGTGACTTCATACATCATATTATATGCACTGTATGCAATATATGGCCTGTAATCTTTTACAAAGATAAGCAGGTTACTCTTTTTTCTTTTTTACTTCACAGATGATTTCGTAACATTTTTAAAACATTCTAATATGCTTTAAAATTAAAAAAAATAATAATAAAAAATGCTTTGTTTGTTTGTTTTACACCATTAAGGAAGAAATAGAAATCCTAGCAGAAGTTTCAGCCTTCATCTTCCAGAGACGCAGCTCTTTAAAAGCAATGCACATCAGAATCTTCTGTCCTCATCTTACCAGAGATCCAGAAAGCTGTCATTAAATGAATGTACTGTAGTTTTCATTTTCAATGTAGAATTAGATATTTGCATTATTAATGACACTTTAAACAGTCTAAAGTCTTCAGAGCAGTGCTTGAAAGAAAGATAAAAGCTGCTGTAGTCATTGAGAATATCTTGGTTACTGTAAGCTGAAGCAACTTAAATTCTGTCTTGGAAACACTCATCGTTAAAAGATGTTTGGCTTTAGGGAAACATTCTTATATGAATTTAGAGACATCACATTGTTAAAACTGATTGCATTCAAACTTTACGTCTACTTTTTCATGTATTTTAAACTGTTTTATATGAAGCTTGTTATTTAACATCACAGTGGGAATTGACAGAAGGCATAAATTTGTCATCTGTGTAGTACCATACGATCATTTAGACAGATTTAGCATCAGCTCTAACAGTTACCACATTGTGCACTGTCAATTGAAAAGGAGTTTGGCCAGCTCTGTGTTACAAGTCAGAACAGGCTCATTAACAACATGAGCTCTGCACACTCAGTCAAGTTACTTACAATTAATGCTTGCCCTGGACATGTCAGTAGCTTTCTGAGTGCCATTGTAATGACTATGGATATTTCTGCAAATCAATCAGGAAAACAGTCCCTCATTGGAAATTAAATTTCTGCTAGAAACAAAATGTTAGATGAATTTTTAAAAATAGCTGCATTAGAATTCAGTCTGGGAGTACATATTTGACCACAATTTTTTTTTTTTTTTTTTTTTTTTTTTTTTTTTTAAACTTTATCCTGCTGCTAACTTCCAAGTCCGTCTCCTGAGAGAAGGAATAGACTTTGAACTGCTGCCACCTAGCTGGCCTTCTGAGCTTGTCAATAATTCAGAAGAAATGTTGAAACCCCAGATCAGATAAACCTGAAAAGAATTACTTGTCTAAACTGATATAAAAAGGCATAGGTTTTCAGGTGTTTACATGAGTATCAGCTGAACAGGTCAAGGTCACAGCTGCACTGCTAAGTTCTAGGTCATTTGTGAGCTGAACTGTTCTAAGGCATTGCTTTAATCTTAATGATAGTTTTTCAGGATATTTTTTTTATATATCCTCCAGTAAAATGTATCGTGTTATGTATCATAACTCAGGACTTCTATCTCACCATCAAAAGCCATTTACTGTGGGAATTCTGAGTAACCTAGTGTTATTGAATGAAGGAAAAGGGGGTTATTTGTGTGTTCACTTTGTTCTTGCTATTCATTAAACTACTATATTTGGTAGTTTTTAGAAGAAAAAAATTAGAGGTGTATAAATGTCTATCCGAAGGTAAATCTTAGAGCATTGCAATTTCCTTCTGGAACTTAGCTTGTAGTGTATACAATATAGTATTAGATAGTCATGTACATAACATATACTATGATTCAGGTTAATGTTTCATATGAAAGAATGTATTTGTAAATTGTAACAATATCAATAGTTTCTTTATCCTTTTAAAGTTCTGCAAAGAATAAAAATAATGCATTGTTAGACTTGAAACTACTGTACTGCAAACTCTGTCTTAAAAGGCTACTTTTGTGTCTAGCAAAAGTTGTGCATTATGTGAAATATTAACCAAAATGTGCTCTCTAAAAAGTGATCTTAAAGGTTTTGCTATGATATGGCAGAATTGTAATACTTGCTGGTATCTATTGTAACCAATTCCTCAAGAAGTTCTCAGAGATGTAGAAATTTTGTGCCATTATGGGTAAAAAAATAAATAAGAGTGGGACCTGCTCTCTAGGGTAATTACTGGAAACCATAGTTTTGTCATTAAATACTTTAACTGTGATCAAAAGAAAGCTGTCCTTGGATTTTTTCTATATGTCTATTAGAATTTGTTCATTCAAAATACAAATGATTTTTAAAAAACATCTTTCTCTTTCACTCTAGGAGAATTATATTTCACTCTAGCAGAACTGAACAAAAAATTAGTTTCCACTAAGATGAAAGGTTTCGGGAGGGGGGGGGAGAGTAATGGGAACTAGGTAGAATGATTTCATGTCCAAGGAGATTCCAGACCATACTTAACACAAGTAAGAATCCAACGTAAAAGCAGGTTGAAAAGAATTCCATGTTAAATTTTATTTCAATTTTCTATAAAATACTTATTGATAAATTGTTGTTTTCTTTTGCTCATCTACTTTTACTGATATTTTTTTAATCAAAATAAAAGCAATTCTGATTGTCCGGTGGGAATAAAGCTATAAAGGCTGTGTTCTTAAACTTCTATAAACACAGAGAAGCAATGTTATTTTATTAACAAAATATTAAAATGAGGGCTGCTTGTAGATTTACATCAAGTATGAACTGATTCTGATGCCATCTGTTTGTTTTTTTTTCCAGGCTTTTACAAGGTCTCTACTATTTCAGCTACTAAGAGAAATTTGCTAGAACGCTTGTCAAAAGTCTGATGTTGAACACAGTATGTGCTCAGTGCCCAAACTGCTTGAAACTTTTACTAAAAAGAAATAGATTTCTGGTGGATCAGAACAGAAATTGATCAGAAGAGCATTTTATTATAATTAACAAATCATAATTTGGCCAATGTAAAGAAGTTCTTTTCTATACAGTGGTGAGCAGATCAGTAAGATGTAACCAATATTCACTAAGGATGTCTCAGGTTAAGAAATTGCTTTAATTTTTTTTTCAAAACTAATCACATGAAAGTGGTCAACTACCAGTGGGCTAAGGACATGGACTTACCTAAAAATTGTTTTTTTTTTTTTCCAGTAATTCTAAAACTGAGCAACCAGTTCGTAGCTCATAACCTCAGCTTGTTTTGTGTGTCATATGAAGCACTGTATGATGTTATATGTTTCGACTCTCTCTTTTTTTTTTTTTTTTTTCTGAGTGTTTCTTTTTATTTGCTGTTGTCTCATAAAGTCTGTATTGTCACAATGACTGGGTAACTCCAGACTGAGTGTAAGCGTACTGTTTCATGTATCTTGATTCATCATCAATGTTAGGCCTAAGTATTCTGGGTATAAAAGTAAACTTGTTAGCTAGGGAAATTGTATGGCTTTAGAAACACAGAAGGTAGATATCTAACAAAATTCCAAATGATGTTTTAAGTCCTTTCACAGCTCTCTGATGGTAGCTAAAATGATAGTTGCTTTTGCAGGGGAACTGACGTTCTAGCCCATATTGTGTTGGAATTTCGTTGCTGCTAAAGATGTGAGGACAAAGTTTTGTTTGATCATAAGTGTTCTCTTCTGAATAGAACAGAAAGGAAACCTGGAAAAAAAAACAGATTTTGGTAATGTTTCATAATATATCAAAATGAAAATCTTTGTATGGAACTAAAATTAATTAACAAGCTGGTTTCCAGTCAAATCAATGAGTCAGTTTTTTTTTTTTTTTGTCTTTCCCCACCCCCATCGCATTTCAGAAAGATACAGGAAAGCTTTCCTTGCATAATAAATTTATAGCATGATCAGAAAAGAAGGATTTCTACAAAAAAGTATTTGTGGGAAGTATTAAGATTTTAATGAGAATCATCTTTCTTTCCAAAATGTTTACCAGTTTTATTAAACATGACATCTATTAACATTTACAACAGCTGTGAGATCCTTTATGCAGCTATGGTTGGCCCTCTGATAAAAAGCATTTGGCTTTAATAATAAATTGCTACATTCAGTTGTATGAGCCTTGTAAGAGAGTTTAGCTCAGTCTGAAGCATTCCAATATTGCTTTTTAGGGATAAAGTATGAGTACTATTCATACTGCAAATCAAGAGCAGCTAAATTCTGAGGTGAGAGTGGACAAGATGAGGAGCATCTTGAGCAAGTCAGGAGAGGTTATAAAGTAACTGCCAAGTGAGCTCTGTGAGCTCAAGTGAGCCAAGCATCTCCAAGGAAAAAGAACAGCAGTGGTGGAGAGCTTGCCATTAGTGTTTTCTCACAAGTCAGCAGAGAACCATCTGTGCTTTTAGCAGCCAGTTCTAGCAAAATTCTTTCAGGATGTTCCCAAGTAGTCTTTACACCTATGTATTGAGAAATGAGTGCCATGGGTTTTTATCTCGTCTGTTCGTTTCTGTTGCTTTTCCACGTGCAGTCCTTCAGCATTTCCGACAAGCTGAAAACAGGTCTTTTAAGTCAGAGCACTCAAACAGGATGACAGGTACTATTCTTCATGGAGAACATGAACAGTCATAGAGCTGCCAGTGTCTGGCTGAAATAATAGCTGTACATACAGGATCATTTGTAAGACAGATGGCTGAGAAAGGTACCATTTATCTGCCAGGCAAGGTTTCATAACCCTTAGCATCCATTCATGAGGGAAGCATCATTAACAGCTAGATGTTGCCAATTACCTCATCTTAGTGTTAAAATCCTTTCTTCTGAAGTCTCTATTCAATCTCTGCAACAGCACTGAAAGAGGAAAAGGAGGTGGGGCGTGGTAGGGTATGTTTTCATGTTCATTGACAAGGTAATGCTTCACAGAACGCACTCCTCTGTCTTTACATGTAAACAGTCTTTGAACAGTCTTTCCATATTCAGTAACATGTTTCTCTCTTACTGGCACACTTGCAACTCCCTCATCCAAAGAGGTGGCTCCATGGCTTGCCTCTCATTTTTTTAAGACCATTTTGAAGCATGATCTTTAGCCCTTGCTTGCCCTTTGGTGTTTAACAGCTCTTGTGTTATTTATTGACTGCAGTTTGTTACTGTTTGTAGATGAAGACGGAGATGTGTATTGCACATAAAATGAGAACTCTCTATAAGGGCAAAGTTGTAGTGAAAGATTGAGGAGGACAAGATTTGTTAAATGTTAGATGTACATAGTGCTAGGCTAGTCATGCTCTTCCTTAATCTTACTAAAGGTTTTTTCCAAAGTCTGGGCAGAGGCTGTAATAATACAACATATTTATCTTCAATGTAACATTTTTCACCCTTCTGTAACAATTCAAAGAGAAATATCATCTTTATTTTTTTTATAATTTTATTATTATAAACTAAGGTTTGCAAGCAAGTAATTTAAAATAAAATAATGGTCAGGATAATATAATAATAGGGATCCGAGAATATAAAAACCAGATTCTCTTGTGCATCAGAAATAACAGCAGGCTTCTGGCAAAGACTTTTTTTTTTCCTTTTTTTTTCTTTTTTTCTCCTGCTCCAGCAGTATATCTTTCATAGTATGCACTCTGCAAAGCCTATGAAGCATGACCAGTTGTTGCAAATTTTTTTTTCTGGAGAGAGACCCGGGGGTCGCAACACTAGGGAAGGCTGGGCAAAGAAGGCAGTAAAACTGCATCACTTCTCTACTTGGATTTTACAAGCACCACAAGAACTGCTCAAGCAGTTCTCTGACAGTTGCTGGTTTAGTGTAAGGGACAAAAGCATCTGTGTCAGAGCCACACAGACTGCATTGTTGGTATCAACTTGCGTTAAATATTGCCCTTTTGAAGCACACTGAACCCTCCCTCCTAAATGGACAATATAATTCAAGGAAAAGAAGCCAAATCCTAATAAATATTTAAAATATTCATATTCTGCAATACTGTAGTGGTATGTGCCATAGCAATTCATATTGCATACAGTATTTCAGGAAGACAAATTTAAGTTGTTTTCTTAACTCAGATGAATAAATTTAAAAAGCTGTTCAAATTCTTTCCTGTCCCTACTTCTGGAATTGAGAAATAAGGCATTGGGATTGAGAATTGAAGTGAAAGACACTGTGCTATGAAAGCACAACATAGAAAAGAAGACTTAACCACTACCTGTGTGTGAATGATGCCCGATAGGGCAGACATGCAGTGAACAAAATGTGGCAAAATGTTATGGAAAACAAATTAGGATAGACTGTAACACCTGGCTCTCAAAGGGCTGCAAAACTCTATATCTGAGGGAAGAAGTGACAGTCTGTGAACAGGATGTGATTTATGGTTGTCAAGAAAGAAATAAGGCAATCATGTACTGTTAAATTTCCTAAGATCTTGCAGAAATATTTACAAATAGAAAAGTGGGTAATGCTTATCTTATTATAATAGCTTAGCTGTCTCTAATGAACAGGGCAGGGCTTCATTTTAAGTTATACTCATAACAACATTAACTGGACCATTTTCAATTTACATGCACTAAACTGTTGGTACGTTTTCCATTTCTAATCAAATGCTAACATAACATTTACCTTTCATTTGGGTTAAATGTCTTAATTTTCATTCTAACTGGTCAAAAATATTATCCCTTCCATACAAAAATATCTTTGCAGTGTTGATAGTTTATTGTTTCACCAGCTCTGCTGTTTCCTTGTCCTGTAGTGAGGTTACGTGAAAACTTTCAGTATCTCCTGTCTTCAGACTTCTTTGGTTCTGAGATTCATAAAAATGTTACTTCTTGAATGACACAAAGCTCTCACTTCCTTTTTGTTAATTTACAACAGTTTTTATATGAGTGCATGGTGGATTTAGTGACTGTTAGCTCATGTATTTCTCCGATGATTTATCAAACCATTGTGGTGTTGCCAAGTTCCAATCAAATTCTTTATAATGATAAATAAATATTATTTTTTGTTTTGCTAAAAATTGAGTTTTAAACCATTATTTCACCAATGCAAGGACTGTAAAGCAGCAGACTGGCATTATGCCAGATAGGCAGTAATTCCACAAGTAAGATTGCAAGTGCATCAGGGAATTCTAGAAATCTCTCCAAGTAAAATACCTTCAGGATTTTTGTTGCTAAGAAAGTCAATGTGAAACAATGATGGAAAGGCTTTGGGAATGGTAGTAATAAGGTATTTTATTTTTTAAAATTGAAAGGAATAAAGAGAATGACTGGTTGGAATCCCAAGAGAGCACTGAGCAGAAGCATTCTAGGCAGTGAATAATAGGTAAGGGTTATTTTGTATGAACGATTGGATGTAGGCTTGTTTGTAAAAATCATAGACTCCCTAGACAATTTTTGTGCTTCATCAAAAAATGCTATATAAAGTTACAGATTCCTGCCACATGTACAACTTAAAAGCAATGCCTCTACTGTTTCATTTTCTTTACCATAGACTCATAGAAAAGTTGAAACTCAGGCAGGATACTGATAATCTTCCACTGTTATTTGCACTGCAGTTGCCTTGAACATACACATTCAACTACACAAACAAGACAAAGGTCAAGGGAAACTTAATCTCTCCTTAAATCCTGTTCAGTCCAGGAAGACTGATGGATAGACCATGGAATTAGGTCCCTTGGTTTTGGAACATGATTCACAGCTTCAGCTCTGAGATTTCTGTGAGTTTCAGTATAGTACATTGTCCTGAAATCTCTGAGTCTCTGAATAGGATTTGTAAAAACCAACATGCCATCCAGGTAAACCTTCAAAGATTTCATATTATGCTTCTAAAAACAAAGAAAATATGCAGGTACACTTTTAACGTGTCTTTTACTGAAGACTAGACTACATGTACAGATGAGCGTTAAAAATTCATTTTAATGGATCAAGTTAGCAAAAACATATTATTATATGAAAATGCCTATTTGCCAGACATACCTGTGGGTTAACTACTCATTATAAAAATACTCATATGTTCAAATCAAATACAAGAATATTTTCCAGCAAGAAGGTGCAAATCATACAGCTTTCACCCTATCAGTTGTGGCTGATCCCTAGGAAGATGTTATAGGTACATTAGAAGCAATTGATACCATGGTTTAATGAGCTCCCTAGTTACATTCTGACCACTAACTGGGTTTAGGCTTCACTAATAAAACAGATGTGCTTAAATTGCTCATGTAGGTATCTAGCTTTTTCTGTGTTTTAAGCAGTAAATTCCATTTAACCATGTAAACCTAGTCTTTTTGTGGATTTTTCAAGACCCTGTCAGAACAGTTCTGAATAAAGAAAGGAACAATGTTCTCTGCAGAAAGTATGCTGAGCTGAAAAGAGAGAATACCATAAGTAGGTACCATTTCTACTGTCAAAAGGCACTTATTGAGTTAATTGGCCTATTTACTACAATGAAAAGGAAAATGCAATTTCTTATAATGTTTGATAATTCTATCATGCTGATTAATAGGAGCAATAACGATAATGTGCTTTGTTCCCTGTGTACTATGTAGACAATGGGATCCTAGAGGAGAATCCAAAAATAACTGGAATCTCTTAACTAGAAAAAATATATATTGCCATAGTGACATTTTGTTGTCCTAAATTAAGTGCTATCTACAAAAAAAGTTGATCCTTCAGTTGTTGGTATTGAAAGGGTGTACAACTATACTCTCATTTCTAAGGGTGCAAAATGTGTTTTAGAAATTTATAATTTATCAGAGATTAAAAGTTATTTGAGCAAGCTACATATGGAAAACTGCTCTGTCAAGTGAGAAACTGATTATTTCCTTTATGAAGTATCAGAGAAAGAAAAAAAATAGTGGTAAGAAATTGTATGTGTTTTTTTGTTTTGGTTTGTTTTGTGTGTTATTTTTTTTTTACTATATTTTTAACCACCTTAGTTTAACAGCCTCACTCTAGTTCTATTGATTTATCATCTCAACATTTTTTATTATGTAATGTAACATATACTGTCAAGTATGTGTGTCAAAATTTACATAAGATGTGTTCCTCTTCAACAAATATTTACATATTTTCAAGTATTTCAAACCCTCTTTGAAAAGGTGTATCCTACCCTCATTGTGACTTCTGCTGTAGGCATTCATGTTCATCAGCCATTTGCTTTAAGAGAAATTCTCTGAAATATTTTCATTTATGATAGTATGTGTTTAATTGCTTTTTTGCTGATGATGACTTTCTGTGTGTATTAGACATATTTTGTCAACCTTCTGCAGTATCTTCCACAAGCTCCTCATGAGTTTTTCTCTTTTCCTATTTCATATGCATAATTAGAATAATGGAGCAGGGCTGAAACATAAAAATATTGATGTAGTATATGTTTTGTTTTGTTTTGTTTTTAATATTTATTAGTCATTTGGAATTGAAATAATATAAATATTCCTACAGCCTTCCAATAAAATTATTCAAGTGAGGCCATCAACAGTTAGTTCATTACCTTTATAAAAAATCAGATCTGACCTCTTATAACAAAAATGCGGTGCAATATGACATCAAATTCAAGATTGATGAAATGGCACTTTGGATATTTTCAAGACATTTTGAAACTGCCTCAAGTATCCATGTATATGCAGAGACTAGACTCTTCCTTTTATGCAATTGGATTTATAAATTATTTTAAGTTTATTGCTTCAAGCTACGTGACTGGTCCGATACTGGATCCAAAACAATACTGTTTTCTGGTGAGAAATATTAAAGTGAGGCTATGAATGATCATATATACTTTAAAGTAATGAAAAGTCATGATTAAGGCTATCCACTTCATGTCAATGTAAACTAAATTCTCAAATTTAACTATTTTTAATTAGTCAGCTGCCAAATATAAATATTTTTTTCCTTAATTTTCTGAGCATGACTATTACCTGAAGAAAAAACTGAAAAATACAAAAATAATATTGCTTCATTATCCTTTTTTCTTTTTTCATCCTAAATCAGTATGTGTGATTTTTTACATGGAATTATTAAATCATGACTATTGTCTTTTGAAGTAATTAAAACTGATAAACAGTTCTATTTATCAGTGGTCTTTTAACAACCACCACAGCTATGCTAGACAGTTATAATGTCTGTTATATGGTTCTGAAAAAGCTGTTTCTCTCCCAAGTACAATATTTAATGTATAAATTATTAGGATAGTCACTTGTAGAAAATAAAATAAAATTAAATTAAAAAGGGAAAACTTAATGACCATACCAGCTAACTTACTGTTGTAGTTGTCACCTCTTATTTCATGGTCATTCTGTTTCAGATGCAATTATTTTACATTGTCACTTCTGTTTTAGCTTATGCTCTGCCATCTTCTAACAGCATTTTTTTTTCTATAGTTCTTCAATAACATTCTGTACGTTAAGCTAGGACAAATGTTTTTTTCTATGTTACAATAACAAAGAAAATATGAAGAGAAACAATAGAAACAAATTTATTTTGTTAAGAAACATGAGGAATCTGGGATTGTTCTTGCTAACTAATTGTAACTGACAAATCATCATACTTATCAACATACTTATCTATTACATAATTTGATTGCCTATTATTGGGATATAAATTTTAAGTTAAACAAAGCTCTAAAATCCCTAAATTCTTTTGAATATGTATATTTCTTACTCTCTAAATGCAATATGCAAAAAAATAGAATTAAGTTAATGCATTAGTTACTTTTTTTATGTAGAAAAAATAGAGTGGTTTCTTCATCCAAATTTAATCTGTTCTTTCAGTTGTATCTCTGAACTATAATGTAGTAAGTGTCCTTCAAAACTGAGGTTGCTAGTCAGGTAGAGGAGTTAGTTAACTATTTTTTCCTAAACATTCTTCACAAGTAATGTGGCTCTTCACCTTGCCTTACATATCTACTATTGATTAGCTTCTTTCTGTTAAATTCTACTTCTATGCAGCAGCAAAGGGCTGCATAGAATTCTGACAGATTGATTGGGATGTGCAGGATGCAGTTCAAGGAGATAATAACTCTGACCTTCAGCTGAGAAGCCAAACCAAGTTTCTGTGTGAAGTATATTCTCTAATTACCCAAACAATTACATTGATATTTTATCTAATTTCAGAGATAAATGTGGCATTTATGTAAGTTGCTATATGTGGTAAGCAAAGTTACACAAAGAAGAGTTAATCATTCCTGCCATTAAAAAAAAAAAAAAAAATCAATTTTGAAATATTGATTTTGAATTTATTTTGAAAAATAAGTTAAATAAAGTTGCTAGAAATAATATAGGAATACAATGCAAAGGACATAGTCATAACAAACTTATATTGACAGTATTGCATATCTAGCAGACAAGGCACTTGACTTAGAAAAAGTAGTAAAGGAGTCTTGTCTCTTGGAAAAAAGAGCCATGAATATGGTAAGTCTCAAAATGCTTTTTGGTTCAAATGCATAGATATTAAGTTTGTATTTGGGAGTGAAACAGGCTAAAAAATCCCAACAACAAAAGATATTAATGGCACATTCCAAGTAATATAAATAAAGGGCAGAAGATGAATAATATAACTGTAAGAACACTCAAGTAGCATTTATTAAGCTCAATGATATCTGAATACGTCACTAAAAAAATAATGAGAACGTACAGTGGGATATTGAATTGTCAGCCAATCTTACGCACCATGAAAATGTGGACATCGAGAAAGAGGAGTAAGAAATGCCTGGAAGTGGTTTAGTTACCTGTGTCCTGGAAGTATCTCAGAAGTGTCTTCGAACTGTATGTTAATCTGAGGAAGAAAAAAAAAAATGAAGAGGAGTCTGTACTGTTCTTTAAAAAGCATCATAATATCAATACCATGTTTACATACATTGTAAGACAGTAGAGGTAGATGACAGTTGGACACCAGAGGTTCCTGTATGGAAAAAAGAGCAGTATTCTCTCTCTGATACAACAATGTGTTCTCATCTGGGTGTGTAATTTAGGAGTTAACAGATAGCACTCCACCAAGTGTAGAGATATGAAAAAGGAAAACAAAAACAACAAAACCTCGCCCTGGCCAAAACTAAACCAAGACAAAGTTAGTAGCATTTCTGTTCATTTATTGTATATTTTATTATGACTATGTTAATAGACTTGCTATTTCTGAAATAATTCAAGATCCACAGAGAGAGACAAAGAAAAGAATTTAACCAGTAGTCATAAGGGCTCTATTTTCCTGCTTACAATATGATATGCCTGTATCTCAGACCTCTAAAGATTTCAAAATGTTAGGTCTGATGTGTTCAGAATTTCTATTTTGACAATGGAAGTTGTCTTACATCTATTCCTATATTCCATTTCTAATACTCTGAGGTCCGAAGATTTTGCTATCATTCTGATGAACAAAAGAGCCTAGAAATAGTTTTTAACTTCCAGCAAGTACTAGCATAACAAACAATGTTTGCTTGGGGTTTGGTGGTGGAGTTAAGATGTGGTTCTGTGATTGCTGAGATCTAGTTGTGAGTAAATGACAACTGTTAAAAAAAAACACTATTCTGAGTGTAACTTATTTCAAAGCAAGATACTGGTTTGCTGTGTCATGAGGTTGTCCTGGCTCTTCTTATTAGATATAAATGTAAGCACGCTCACTTCAGTCCACTTAAGTGGCAATAATTAGATGCCATTGTTTTCACATCAGTGTTGATTATTGTTGCTGTCAGAGATGAAGACTACAAAATAAATGGTGTGAGTTCTGAAACCAGAAATGCTAGAGATATATTTATCTTCTTTTGGGGGCAGGCAACCTCAATATCCTTTTTATCCATAGTATTAATGGTTCTGTGAATTCTGATCTCTTTTCTATTCGCTGTTCATTTAAATAGACTCAGTCAAACTGTATTTTACGTAATCATTATCCTTGTACTGGCTCCTTAAATGTACTCATTACATTGTGATTTAAATTAGATTGTAATTGACCTTTCCTTGAGGACTGCTTTAAAGTGTCAGTTCAGTATAGGGCACAGTAGAAAAATCTGTTCAGGTTACTCTGAAGTACTTCACTCTCTATGCAGAGAAGTTCTGAGGAACCTTGAAAATTATGAAAAAAAAAATGAAATGAAAAGTTATGAAAAACTATGAGGAATTAAAAATATGAAGATCGAGGAAAAGGAAAAACAGTAAAATTGACTGCCTTATCACACTTTTAAATGGTCTTGGACTGTGTCACAGAATGTAGTAAGCAGGGTCTGAAGTTCTCAGTTGTCTTTCATCAAGGCTGACACGTTAAGATCTTGGTAAGTGTAACTGAACAGTTATGTCGAAAAAGTGAAAAATAAAAATAAAATAAAAATCAAGCAACATTGCATAGCTCCACAGAAACCAAAAATACCACAACTTTGTACCCAGCAGAATTAGTGTGTTATTTTACAATGGTTTCTTTTCTTATTTTATTCATATTTATTATTAAGTATGAATGAAGAAATATAATTATAAATGCAAAGAATCTCAGAAAGTGATTAATAAACTGCACATACACATATTTTATGCTGCCTACAGAAGATTTTGAAAAACTACTCTTTTGTGTTATATTTCAAAACATCCAGAGCAAAAGACAGAGATAAGATTGAAGCTTATATATCAATATTAAATATCTTGAGCTGTGTCCATTGCAATAAATGTCTCTAGGAATCACACAGAAGTTGTGCAAATCAGTATCTCATGTTGCCTGCTGGGATGAAAGTAAAGAGCCAGCCATTTTGGTCCAAGAGTTCTGATGCCAGTTTTGCAAAAGCTAGTGATGGTAAGGAATACCTCCTTGTTTGAACTAGAGGTTGTCCCAGTCCCAGCAGCCTCTGAAAGTCATTTGATTTTATAGTTGGAGACCACATTACCTCAACTAACAGAGGTAAGGTGAAGAGATAACAACACAACAGGCCTTCAGGAACTGAGGTTGGAAGATTGTCCACTAAAATTGCTTATAATCTATCTGTTATTTAGCCAAATAAATGAACTTCCATCTGAAGAAATTCATGTCTGATACCATATGATCCATACTAGTCATTTTTAAAGTAAATATGAAAAATAGATTGCAAACTTTCCAGGCATTTGAAGGTTTTACACTGTGGTTTCTGCAAATTTTGTGAAATAGTCACATAAATCTACTTGAATACATTCTACCCAATATTAGGATTTGTTCTTTTTTATTAATTATGCTTGCGTCTTACCCAGTTCCCAGGCCTCTTAAAACACATGCAAAATTTTTGAGTAAATATTTGTTGATTATTTTAATTCAGTCCTACAGACTTTGGTCTATATCTTGTACATTTATTTCCTGAATGTTGATGCTCACATATATACCTTGAGCTGCATTTCTGTTTAAACAAGATTAACCCTGCGAGGATACCTGTGGTTCTAATCAGTGATCAAATAGGCCATTTCTTAACTCCAGTGAAAGGAAGTAAGTGTTGTTGTTACTGCATATCAAAAGATTAAACTGAAAATATGTATCCAATTGCTAGTTTTGTCTTTTAAAAAACAAGAGTGTTCAGAAATGAATTACTAATCATGATATTTTTTCACTTTTTTTTGAAACATGATTAATTACATTAATAAAATATTGTATTAAGAAATTATGCTTGCAGTTAATTAGTTAAACTTTTTTCTTCACCTTTATTTTTTTTCATTCTTCTTTGCTATACTTTAGCATAAGAATTTTTACATTATACTTTGCAGGTTTAAATAGAAGGTCATGCTTGGTAAAGGTCTAGTTTAAATCATGTCCATTAAAATAACTCCTACTGTTCTGCAAGTGATTGGAACAGTGGGTGCATTTGCTGAAATCTATTTTTCTTCTTCCTGTTAGAATGTATCAAAAAGAAACGGGATTAAAAAAAAAAAAAAAATGTCCTTTCTACCATGGAGTTCAAATTTAAAAGGATAACACTTTAAAGATATTTTTGGAAGTATGCTTAAGGAGCTACACTTGTACCTGATAAAACTCTTTATCTAAGGGAGGGTGATTTTGGTCAAATAATACTGAATTCCTGGATCCTGTGTTTTTACTCTCTGGTACCCGCTGTTTTCAGAAAGCAGATCCTTCTTTTTAGGATAAGGTATTAATTCAATCCTGCAGACAAATCACCTCAGTACTTCTAAGCTCACATCTGTGTTCATCATTAAAACCACTTCCATATCATCTTCAGTGATGCAGTAACTGCATTTACACTAATGTATGTGAGAGGAAAGTTCAGCTTAAGATATCTTGATTAACAGAACTTCATCCTCTTAGTTGGCTGTTTGTGCAGAAGCAAAAGAAAACTCTACATTTGTATCATATACAATTAAAATGTAGATCAAATGTTGAACATAAGAAGTATGACAATTTGTCTTGCTGTTTCCTTTAATATTTTTCTATTCAATTACTTAAATAACTTCACTGTAGTTATCACATACATATTAATAGTGAGAAATGTAGCATTTAGACAGGAGATTCAAGATGGAGTCAGACCACTTTTGTTCAGTACAGTTCCCAGTGTGCAGTCTGTAAAAGCAAAGCTGTCATCTTCAGTAGTCTTTATCTTAATCCACAATCAAAGTATCTCTGATCAAATTATCTTTGCAATCTTAATTGCATGTAATATTACTCCTCTCCTATCTTAAACTAAATAAAAAACATATATACTAGTAAACTAATAGTAATTATGTCAAAATGTTTGGGAAAACTTTTAGGCTTGAGATGCTTTTATGCATATAAATGCATATATATATGAAATATGATATAGATATATAATATGGATATATAGAGAGAAATCATATAGATATATAGAGAGAAATCATAGAGAGAAATATAGATATAATATATAGATAGATAGATATATCATGAGGAAGAAATGCTATTCAAAGGGACCTGGAGAGGCTGAAGAAGTGGGCCTATGTGAACCACATGAGGTTCAACAAGTCCAAGTGCAAGGTGTTGCACATGGGTCAGGGCAATCCCAGACAGGAGTACAGACTGGCTGAAGAAATCATTGAGAGCAGCCTTGCAGAGAAGGTCTCAGGGGTTCTGGTAGACGAAAAGCTCAACATGAGCCAGCAGTGTGTGCTTGCAGCCCAGAAGGCCAACTTTTTCCTGGGCTGCATCAGCAACAGGGTGGCCAGCAAATCAAGAGAAGGGATTGTGCCCTCCTACTCTGCACTTGTAAGGCCCCCCCCCGAGTACTGCATCCAGGCCTGGGGCTTCTAGCACAGGAAAGATGTGGACCTTAAGTCCAGAAGTGCGCTACAAGGATGATTGGAGGCCTGGAGCAACTCTCCTATGAAGAAAGTCTAAGAGAGCTTGCAATGTTCAGTCTGGAGAAGAGAAGGCTCTGGAGACCTCATTGTGGCCTTTCAACACCTAAAGGGGTCTTATAAAAGAGATCAAGAAGGACTCTTTACACGAGTAGGTAATGATAGGAAAAGGGGGAATTGTCTTAAACTAAAAGAGAATAGATTTAGACCAGACATTAGGAAGAAATTCTTTACCCTGAGGGTAGTGAAGCACTGGAACGGGTTGCCAAGAGAAGATGTGGATGCCTCATCCCTGGAGGTGTTCACGACCAGGATGGACGATGACCTGGGCAACCTGATCTAATGGGTGACATCCCTGCCTATGGTTGGGGGAGGGGGATTTAAATGATCTTTAAGGTCCCTTCCAACCCGAGCCATTCTATGATAAGTAGAGCATATGTACGTGTCTGTGTATATCTATCCATGTGCACACTAAATATCTAAGATCAATAATTTAAAAGTTGGGAAGGGACAGTGTCTTTATGTACTGTCATTTTGAAACTGATGTTCTTAGTCTTGTGATTCAGTATTTTGCAATCATGTCACCAACTTGTTTTTTCTCCACAGATCTCTGGCTTAATTCCAGGTATGATAGTATTGCAAAGGTAGCAACTTGGCTTAATTCCAGGTACAGTAGTATTGCAAAGGTAGCAGCCTTGTCCAACTTCGTCTTTTTGGCCTTTTACAAACATAGTGTCTGGAAAATGAGGTAAACGGTTTCAGGTAAATGCTTCCCTGGATAGTGCAGTTCTGTTCCTACAGTGTTCCTTTCTGATACCCAGAATAACTTGAGTTGCACTTTCCCAACTATATACAGATACAGCTCTACTTCAGCAACAGTAGGTATTAGAAAATGCTTGGCAGCACAAAAATTCAACTTCAGTAAGTGTTCCAATTTATGAACCTGGAGCTAATGATGTTTTTTGTCTATCATCTTCAAAGTGGGAAATACTGTTTCACAGTATAGTAAGTACTGTGAAAATCAATACTCTTTGTGAAGGACTTGGATTTTGTACAGGGATAAATTCCACAGAGAACTTGTAGCAAAACTCATCACTCACTGTTCAGAATAGTATTCGAATGATGGATAACACACAAGGTATGGACTGACATGATACACACTGAGATGAAAAAAATCAGAATTGCTGTTTCGTTGTTTGTTTTCTGAAACAAAGGACAATTAAAAATATATATATGTTTGCAACTGTATCGAAGAACAGCCATTAAAATGGTCAAATTAAAGTTTATTGATTTAATATATGACTGTGATGTGTATTAGTTATGCATACTGCCCCTGATTTTCTCTGTACATGTTGTGTGCATTCAGCTACAAAATAATTATTTTAAGAAAGAATGCAAGAAATAAAACTTTTATTTCTTCTTGTTTCACCTAGTGTTTTCCTTCAAAGCTAAGAGCCATGACAGGAAAGAAAGAAAATATAAGGAATTAACTGCCTATGTTCTTCATTTCTTCAGTGGCAGAGGTTAAGCAATACTAGGAAATGACTTCTGCAAATTAGACACTAACCCCTTCTATCTTTCACTCTATTTATTTCCTTTTGTATCGGTCATTCCCACCAATACACGAAACCTAAGAATATAGACATTAATGACAGCAGTAAAAGTGCTGTAGCCCTGATGAATCAGTAGCTACCTTCAGAAAAGTCTGTCTCATTAACCCTGAAAATAATAAACATAGATGAAAACAGTAAACTTGATAGTGCAATAAGAAACTTTTCTCTTTCAAAAACAGAAGTTATTTTCCTGAAAAAAAATTCATTTTAATTTGAGTCCAGATTTAATTGAAGTGCCATATTGAAGTGAATGGATCTTCAACTATTTAGTCAACAATTTAATCTCTAAATATTTCTATTTTATTGCCTTTTAATCCGAATGGGCAATTTTAATGCAAGCTATTACCTGTATTGTGTTTGGAGTAGCCATTAGCTACTTTGATAGCTGTTTCTTTAAAGGTGAAAAATCAACTGTAATTAAACATATCTTTTATCTCCTTTTCCTCTGCATAATACAATATTAATAATGTAGAGTTTAAATATCTTTAGAAAATCCTGCTAGATATATCAGTTCCAGAAACTTTAATCACAACTGTTGTACCATGGAAATAACAGATCTATGGGATCCAAATGGTGTCCAAATACAGTAAAATGGTGGTGATGTACAAGAAAGTGCACCATTGTTAATAAAAATTAATTCACATAATATCTGAGTTCTTTCTTTACTATCAGTAAAGTTCATCCTCTGCCATTATATTCAAGAGATATTTACATGTCTGCTCTCCTCTTGTTCACCTTAATTGATGGTATCACAGCTTAGAAATATTATTTCAATTCTGATTTTGGATTCTGCATCAAAAAATAATAATAATTTAAGAAAAAAGTAAAATACTGTCCTGTATGCAATTAAATGACAAATATTAAATATGCATTTTTTAAAAGTACAGAGTATGTAAGATCTGCAAGGAAATGTTTGTTACAGTGAGACATGGTTGTTACTTTTTTGAGACTGGTTTTGGACTGTCAGCATAAAACCGGGTCATACATATAACCTTTTCTTCACAGCCATGTGTGTTACACTGGTGTTAAGAAGGAAAGATGAAAAATCGTTTCATAATCACAGGTCTACAGCAACCATACATAACTTTAAGATGTATTGAATGTTTTCTTACAAAAATTAATGGCGTTACTTTTTTTTCTCTTTTTCACCAAAATAATAGACTTGTATAATGTAAGGGAAATTGCTATTGTACATTACAGCTGGATCCTGAAAAGTCATGGGTGTATATGTGCAACACCAGTAAATTTCCATGTGGATCAGCTTCCATGACCAAAAAAAAATAAAAAAAAATGTACACAGAGTAACATCTATATAGTTATCATGCTAGTAGCAGACAAAATGAGATAAGTCTATCTCATTTTGAGCAGACAAAGTGAGATACTATTACAAATTTTATTACAAATTTTATATATTGTATTAATCTTGTTATAAATAATCCCAGAAGTATATGGAGTTCCACTGATAAAAGAATTATTCAGAAGAGTCAAGTCATACTTTTACGTTTCTTTACTTACATTTAAATGTCACTGTTTTACATGTAAGTCTCAACATTCTGAAAACATGTAATTCTTTGTTTTGCAGTCTGGAAGCTGTGTTTTAAAAAGAAAAGTATTATTAATAAAGAAATTAGAGCTCAGAAATAAAAAAGTAATTACCTTAGAAGTCAGGCATTAGGAAAGGAAGAGTTTGCTGGTGTGAGTGACATCTGAGATTTTTCTGTTCTGCTTTGGAGCTATAGTTCAGAAACTCTTGAGATGTAGAGCTATATTTTAATACTTCATCTAAATACATCAAGTAAAGAAAAAAAAAAAAAAAAAAAGCTGAATTGGGCTATTAATATTTTTCTGTACAAAGAAAGAGTCCACTTCTATACTTTTTATTACGAAATACAGTCCTAAAGCGTGAAGATTCTGAAACACAATCTACTTTGACATCCTGCTAATAGCTGTTCAGACTGAACATTTTCATGTGCCCAGATGGTTCAAAGGATAGATGTCTCCTGTTCTCTGAAATTGGTTTGCAGCCTCTGGATTACTTGTTTTGGAAAGGCTGCTGTCCTTGAACAGTTCATGGAATCCTTTTAGAGACTGGATAAGCTTGCCTTGGTTCCTTAAGGCCTTTTTATTTTTATTATTTTGTGTGTGTGTGTGTGTGCGTGTGTATTAAGCCTGGCACAACCGGGGCTGCTCCCTTTTGATCATGCATTCTGGACAAGGACTACAGTTCATTTACTGCTTCTCGAGTGACCGTGTCAAAGTACATTATGGAGCATGATGTCTGAGGAGGTGTTTCTACTATCTGCACTAAGCAGACACATTTGCAAATTCATGAGCTCTTTTTGAAATTCATGAACCATTCTCTGCCCAGTTTTTCATTTTGTTTTCTACAATAGAATATTCAGATCATTTAAGTGTCATTTTTTCTTCTTCTGAAAGCACATTACCACAACCTTTTTAAATGGAAAACGAACAATAAAACTATATATATATATATATATATAAAATAAATAAAAGGTAAAACAAACATATATGAGTTATGGTCTTTCTCCTTATCCACAATTCCTCCTTCATTCAATGCATTTTCAACTGAAATCATGGTGCATATGCAATTTCCATTCAATTCCTCAGCTTTTATTTACCTGATTTTGTTTGTTTGGTTGGTTTGTTTTGTTTGATGTATTAACACAGACAAAACCTTTGTCTCTGGAACTTACCACAAAGAAGGATAATTTGCTATAAAAAATAGGGACAGGAATTGTACCTGATTATGGATTCATGATTATGAATGGTGTGCCTTTTTTTGTTCAGTCCTACTCCATTGTCTGAGCATCTCTTCTGATAAATGCCATCTGCTATTCACACTGAGTGGGTTTCCTGAGGAAACTTGTTTCGAGCTTGATAGGCAGGCTAAGCAAGTTTTTTGTTTAACTCCAGTTAGTGCCAGTTAGTGGATTGCCTGTGTCATGTGGTTGAAACATTTTCTTGAAGAATGAAGAATTCTTCAATGAAGAATTCAAACTCAAAATCAGAGATCCATGACTCAAGAGCTCTGACTACTCAGGGAGAAAACTTGGTACAATTGGTATAGGTGCTATCTGACCTGTAACTGGCTCAGAAACTATTTACTTAGTCAAAAGGCACAGGCAGCAAATGTGTCGCTAAAAGTGTCAGTATAATACTGTCAGGAAGGCTGGCAAAACAGAATTTACCTACAAAGCTATGTTGACTTCATGTGGCACAGACTGAAACTTCTCACAGGTATACTGTTGGGATGCAGAGACTCTTCATAGATCTTACAGCCCTCACACCTTTCAAGATTTTGAGCCTGCTGTCGGCCTAATGCCTTGGGCTCTCAATACAGATTGTTCTGGGAAGGAGGACTATGAGTGAGACCTAGGAGCTGGGCAGTCAGATTATGACAGCCTTTCTGAAATATTTCATGTCAGATTATTTTAGTCCTACAATGAAAAATTAATCCTGATATTAAATAAATGTATCTTCTAATATTATTTACCAAATTAAACTAATAGAAGTTCCAAAGTGGTTTTGAAAATGTTTTAGAAGTTCTCTATGTGAGATGTTTTAGTTCTCTAATGATAAGCGCAAAAGTGTGTGGAAAAAAAAAAAAATCTCACTGGAAATTATATGAATCTCATACTATGTCTGGACATTCTTCACAAATCTTTTTCATGTCTCCTAAAATTCCACCCAAGGAGAAACTCTGTTCCAGACTCCTCAGTGTGTCTGAAAACATGTTTTTGGAAGTTTGTTTTGCTGTTGTTTAAAGGTGACCTTGGAGTGTCAGAGATAGCTCATGCTGCTGAGTCAATTGTTGCCATTATCGTGTGCTGGCTGCAGCTTGCAGCAGTGTAATAGTACCATCACTGTTGGCAGAATTCCCTTTATGCATTAGTATGAAATAATATATACAAAACTTGTGTAGTCAATAAAGATGTAAAGGCTGGAAAATGCAGGAAAACGTTTAATTTGTTCATATCCTTGGGTTCATTGAATTGGCTCAATGACTGGTTTTAAAATAACTGAGTTGACGTATCAGCCCCAAAACATTCCTATGCTAGAAGCAGCAGCAACGCGTACTTTATAAATTCAATGCCAGATTTTCTTGTGACATACTGCCCTCTTGTGCATCAGTAACTTTGTTTTAGAGGTAATCTTAGAAGACCATTTACGGTTTCCCAAAATGCAGGCCTGATATCAATCTTGTGAATATAACAACTTGCCAAACATTCCCCAGAGTATGAAGGACCATGTAACAGTACAGACTGAAGACTGACCAGCTAGAACACAGCTCTGCAGAAGAGGACGTAGAGGTCTTGATGAATAAAGAGCTGGACACTAGTCAGCAATGTGTTAAAGTAGGAAAAAAATAATAAAACAAAATAAAATTAATAAAAAAAAAATAAAAATAAAATAAAATAAAATAAAATAAAATAAAATACAATACAATACAATACAATAAAATAAAATAAAATAAAATAAAATAAAATAAAATAAAATAAAATAAAATAAAATAAAATAAAAAAGCTGCTGAAATATAGGAAACAGCTCTGGGGAAATGATCCTTCTCTTCTGTTTTGACACTTGTGAGACTGCACCAGAAGTTCTGTGTCTCATTCTGGGCTCCTTGGGACACCTACACTTACTGACGTTCTGAAGCAAGTCCAGCAGCTAGAACCAAGGTGGTGGGCTCTGGAGCACAGAATGTATGAGAAAGGGCTTGTGCAGTGTAGAGGAAAGGCCAAGAGGAGATCTTAGAGCTGCTGGGAGGAGCTGGGAGTGGACTGGACAGAGCTGAGGGAATGGAAACTCCCTGGGGACCTGCAAGGACTGCAGTGTTTGCTGCCTGTAAGTTGTATGCAGTCAAGCCAGCAACTTTTTTGAATTGTTTTCCTGTTTGGGCTAGTCATCTTGCATCTTCTCTCTTTAAAGTGCTAAAAACTATGATTTGTATTCTACAATGGCATTAACATTTTGCATTTAAACCTCCTTTTGTCTGTCTGTAGAGAAAGTACAAGGAGGATCTTGACACCTTAGAGTTCCAGCAAACCAGTGAAAATTTCTTCCTTACGTTTCAGTTCCTGTTGCAGTGATATTTGTTATGTACAAGATGGAATGTCTTCACCAAGAAAGATTGTGTTCCTTTGCCTATAAACAGTAACTTTTCTGCTTGTAGGATAATGTGGAATCAAGCTTACCCAAGCAACAACAGTTAAAAGATACAAAGCTGGAATTTTTATACCTATGGTAACCATTAAGCTCTGTGGTAAAAGGATATCACAATCCCCTTCTCATTCACATTTATTAGACAGATGAATGCCAGCTACTTCCAGTACCAGTACCACAGGTGAAATGAACTATACATCTTATTAATGAATGTCATAATGGGCTAGATGAAAGTTATAGCTGCTGTTATTTATGTTTGGCAAGAGAGTTATAGCTGTAGTTATTTACATTTGGCAAGAATTATTTTAACTGAGGCAGGCCTTGTGGAAGAGGGCATGAAATTTTATGCATCTCAATTTAATACGTAAAATTTGGCAATAAATGTTCATGCAACCACATTAGATACTTACAGCTTTTTGTTGATATAGCCCTAGCTGAAATGGTAACTTCTGAAAAGGACACTGGAGAGCTTTAATCCTTTTGAAAAATTTAAGGCTATCTTTGAATTTAAATTAGAAAACTATGTGATAGTTTAAAAATAATTCATAATTCCCTAATTTATGGTAAAGTTTGGCCCTTTTACCTTCATGAGAAAGTAAGAAATCCTAATCCAGCTATTCAACAATCAGTCGTATACCACATCTGTATGAAAGTGTTACATAATTTATTGGAACTTTGAGGTATACGACTACACAAATTTCTCATGTGATAACAATTCTACTCTAAAGAAAACCTTCCTTTGCCAGTAGAAAAAACAGTGATTTGGAGAGGAAAGAAAAGATCTTATATGTAAACAGTAACTGCTTAAAATATATAGAGGAAAACTCTCTTACACTTTGCATATTGTGTATTATGCAGTATATTATATGTTGAAAGCATAGTGTGTACTGTGGTGGTTTGGGATAACAACTGACAACAGTGGTCTTCTTTGCTAGCCAATGTTATCACACTCTAGTTTCATGGGAGGAAGCCTTTTTTTTTCTTTTTTTTCTCTTTTTTTTTTTTCTTTTTTTTCCTTCAACGGCCTTTTTGTGAATCTGTAAAATGAAAAAAAAAAAAAAAAGTAGAAGGTGGGAGGCTGGTATGTTGGTGTGATTCTGAGACCCTGAACAGGAACTGGAGAGTGTGTGAAAGCAGAGTGTGGGTTTTCTAGATCCCAGGTGGACATGTGTGACAAGACCATGTCCAGACTCCATATAAGATGATTTAGAGCGGCAGTCTTGCTTTTTACTGTCTTTAAAGGAACCCTAGAGACAATAGATAATGAGGTAAATTTGAACTTCACTTCACTCCCACAACCTCTGTCAGCAAAAGGACTTCAGAAAGTTGATGTGGCCTCTTCCCTCCTCCCCCAGCTTATTCCATCATAATATTATTAGCAATCATCAAGAGAGATTGGTTGTAAGTACATTAATGTAATTCTGTCCAAAAGTTTTAAATCAGCGAATATTATTTTCAGAAGCCACTTTAACCATGATTATTTTATTATTAAAAATAAACGCAGTCATTTCAAATGCATTTATTCCATCATTAGCAGATTTGTCACAAATAATGCTATTCGATTTTAATCCATTTGGAGATGTACTTGGGGGAAAGTCAATGCAAAACAAAATAAAGATTGTAAGCCCAGGAGTAATAAAGTAAATCTCTGAATTTGGTGTCAAATTCTGACATGTAAGTGGATATTTCTCCAGAAGAGCTGGAAATCACTGGGGATCAAATATTGTGAAAAACAAATAACAAAAGATGCTTTAGTATTGTTAAAAAATAATAATAATAATAATAATAATAATAAAAAAACTTAAAACATCTATTTTCTTGAGTCAAACGGCAGTTCAGTATTACTTGTCTAAAATAGTGAAAGCAAACCTGACACATAGCTATTTTTGAGTAAATTATGTTATTATGCAAATAATAGTTTGTCTTTAATTTCTACATCATATTGAGCCCAGCTCTGAAAAAGACTGTGTCAGTGTTTAAGCTTATGCATTTAGTCATGTTGGCTATTCTTGAGAATCATAGCCATTGCACACAAAAGAACATGGCCCTATCCAGGTACAATTTGACAGGATCCTCTAGTGTCACTGAGCTCTACTACTGCACTTGTTTTGGAAAAAGTATTATCTGGCCTGTAGAGTGAAGTCTTTTCAACAAGACTGAAGTCCATGTTAAAATCACATTTTGTTTCTGCAGGTAAAAACCAACCAAACAAACAAAACATTACACTTCCAACTGCAGAGATTATTTACTGCCTACTTTCTAAGGTACTTAGAATAATCTAATCAGTAATCTTGTGGCCATTGCAGATTTCAGCAATGCCAAGTTCCAATATATATATTAATACTCCATTAATACTCTCAGTTTATCCCATGAAACATGAAGAAACATGAGAAAAACTTTGTGTTTCATTTCATTCAGCATGAACAGATATAGTGCTATATAGATATAGATATATAGATAGTGCAGATATAGTTCTATGATATAGGACAGTTTAAATAAACAGAACATTTTTGATTTGTAAGCTAAAGGGAGAGAACAAGGTATCTGAAGAAGAGAGAATTCTGCCAATGCAAATACGTCTACATCTCACCTGGTAGATTTTTAAATACAAAGAAAGCAAAACATTTACTTTTTTATGACAAAGAATGATGATGATAATATGTTAATTGAAGGAGATACATGAAAGTTTGAAAGCAATTTAGTATCAGATTACAGATTCATTAACTAGGATATCATTTTAACCTTGTGGGGTTGGATAATCTTACTGAAATTTTGATAGAAAAGATAAACCCGTATGCTTTCATGAGTTTGATTTCAAGTTAATAAATAATCAGATTTTAAACATATGAATGTCTTAATTTATCCTCTGTTACTTAAATTATGCTGAACAAAATTGAACAATACCCTTATCAAATCAAAGTTACAACTGCAATCAAATTAAACACATCAGTAATATAGAATAAAGAAAAGAGGCACACTGACTCACCAGGGAAGCTCGAAACAGAAAGTTACTCTGTATTTGTCAGGCACTAACACAGTAAGCTTTTTTTATGTCATAAGAATTATGACATCAAGGCCATCTGAACAGCCATTTATTCAGTGACTTTATTCAGTTTAATTCCCCTGTTTTGAATTTCTTATAATTTCCAGTTGCTTTTAGATGGTAGAATAATTTCAGATGAACACATTTTCTCAATTCAATGTATTGTCTGCTAGATGGAAGGATAATGTGCATATTATCACTGGAACACAGTCACATGTAAATTATGAACATCCTGAATTTGTGGTCATCACACCATCAAAGTGAAGAGTGCAATTAAGTTCTGATTCAGGTCAGTACATTTTATAACCAACCCTTGGTCTCTTCCATTACCATTGTTTGCCTATCCATTTCTGGATTCTCCACCACAAGCATTAGCATCAGTGGTCTGGTAGCCATATATACATATATAGTGTATATGTTTTGATTCACTTTGTCGCTCAATCTCTCCCTTGAAATAAACTTATCAAAATTTGCCACCTTATAACAAAATCCCATAGAGAACATGGGATGAAATCAGTTTAGAATAAAGTGAAAGTTGTCCCTTTTTAAACCAAAATGGATGTGCACAAGAAGTTTTATATTAAATCAAAGAGGACTGAGTAAGTTAGTTTACATCCTCACATTTCTCATCATCTGCTGTGGGGTACCTTAGATCAAAGGTCTTTTAATTTCCGAGCATGAATGGTATGAGCTTGAATTATGACCTAACTGCCATCACTGTCCCTTAATTCATGCATGCTTCCTGTCTACCCATCTATTTGTATTTATGTTGTCCTGCTTGTTCTCAAAATAGTTTTAGAACTGCAATGGTTTGAGGGAATGTGGTCTGTGGACAAAAGGTACATTTTCTTGCATTGACTGATTGTAAACATGAATGATGGAATTGCATATGCTGTAGACTGCTCAGATAGGTCTGCTTCTTCCATAATTTCTTTCCCTAGAAGTTCCAGTTTACTTGTGTCAAGTTTCTGAGTCAGCAGAACAAGATGCCAGAAGTAGTTTGGGTTTTGCTATTTTTTCTACATCTGAGGGCCCTGAGACACAAAGGAAAAAGATGATGTGGCTTTAATAAATTTGTAGATCTAAAAGCAAAAGCTTCCATTTAAAGGAAGGAAAAGGTCTTTGCCAAGTACTCATTTCACTGAGAAGGAAAAGTGGAAACAGAGGTGTACTACTTTTCCAGTTTCTCCACATACATTATATCCTATGATTGAAACCTCTGTTACTGTCAATTATTTTGGTCCTAATTTATATGCCCTGAGGATTTTGTCTGGGCCCTTGGCTGCCCAGAAATAGATTATCAAGACAAAATTATTATCATTCAAGACTGGTCCCACCACTTTCCTTGGCACATAGATTCAAAATCTGTTAGTATTTTCAGGAATGTGCATCTTTCACTGGTAGTCAACATATATATTTTTTTCTTTTTAAAGTGTCATTCCGTAACAATATTTATATTTAATGTATATGAATAAATATTAATTTATTTCTCCTTTCTCATACCTCATGCACTCACAAGGAGCTCTTTTGCTAAAACCTTTGCAATATTTACAAACATTTGGCACATCCTCACTTATACTTTTTCTTGTAAGTGAAATGTTCAAGAATGTTTTCTTGTAAGTGAAACATTTTTTTTGACACTTTTAGCATATAGTCTTTAGAATTTTGTTTGATATAGCTGTTACATTTATTCCTTTCAATATAGATTTTAAATAATTTTTGATTAAACATTCACAAAAATAACTTCAGAGTAGCTAATTTCCCATTTTAAATTCAATATGAGTGTCAGGAAAAAAAGCAGCCTTCTAACATAAGCACTTATTTATATTTTATCTTATTTTTATTACTGTTTCACTGATGGTTGAATTAAAATATTGCATTAGTGATATATTCTATATTCAACAAAACAAAACAAAACAAAACAAAACTTTTGAGTTTGATAATTATTTAAAATATTTTTTTTTTCAGATTTATATTATGATTTGAACATGAGACAGCTCCCAGGTTGAATTTCTAAACTTGGTATGAGACCTGTAAGGAGCTGTAAGGAGCATATGTGCCAAGGCAGGGGCAGCTGTAGGTCCAGACCAAATAGTTGCCTAAGGCAGCAGCAGAGAGGCAGCAAAATCACAATGACAACAGAGCAACTACTCAAAGCACCATCTGCTGTGCAGAGATATATCTACTTATCTATTTATATCTACTGTATTCTCTGCCTCAATAATGAGAAAACATACCCTGCTCATCTCCTCCTGGCCTTGGTTTTCTCTCATCCTCCTGCTGATAGACAAAGGAGGTCTGGCAGCAAAAGAACATTCCAGAGTGGAGGTGAAGAATGACCTCTCTCTCCTTCACCTCTCTTCCCTCAGGCAGCCATGCTACATTGGGTCAGAAAGTCCAAGCAGGTATTTATTATTTTGTCATCATTAATTTTGCTTCACTGTTGTGAAACCTTGAGGCTGCCATTGACAAAATCAATTTATTGACTTCTGTACCATTGAACTCTTTTTGGCTGAGTTAGTAAATTTTCATTAGAACAGCTAGTATGATGTCATGTTTTGGATGTGTGACCAAAACGGTTTTAATGCCAATAACACCCATGTTTTATATATGGCTAGCAGTTCTTTCACAGTATCAAAGCCTTCTTTGCTCCTCATGCTGCCCTCAGCAAATAGACTGGGGGTGCACAAGAAACCAGGACAGCTGATACCAACTGACTCAAATTCATTTGAAATTATTTAATACATTACAATTACAAAGAAGATGATGGACAGCACCCAACTGCTTTTTGAAAACTACGTTAAATCTGTAACTCTTTGGAGAAATTTAAAATCTAGTTACTAAGACTGGAGAAAAAATGTTTAAACAAACAGTAATGTAAAGATATTTAAATGAAACATCTGAGTTAACAGTAATATTTGTCTTAAACTGCCTACTTCAGAGTGGAAACTGTGGAGGTTGCTTTATTATCAACTATTTTGTTTCAGTGAAAGTGAAAAATTATTTCTTGTTATGTCCATAGAAATAGACAACATATTGGGTTTAATTATTAATATGATTACCTATGGGAAATATTGCACTTCTATTTCCATACCTGGAAGTATACATATATATTTCTATATTGGTTCAGCGTTCCAGAAGACAAATAATTGTGATGAGAGAAAGTATGTCTTTCAAAGACTTAGTTTTCTTGTGGATAATTTTGAGTCTTTATGTTAAAAGTTCCAGAAAGTTACCTTTTATGAGCATAATTTGACTAGATATGTAACCTACACATGAACAAAATAAAATGATTGAGCATATTCTTTATATTCATTAAATAGTAGATGGTTTCTGATTATAAATACTGTCTCTTGCAGAGAAAAACAGGAAGTAACTGTTGAATACAGATTTTTTTTTTATTTTCATTTTGTTGTTTTTGTTGTGGTTTATTTTATTTTATTTTATTTTATTTTATTTTATTTTATTTTATTTTATTATTTTATTTTATTTCATTTCATTTCGTTTCATTTCATTTCATTTCATTTCATTTTAATGTATTATAACTGCTTCTGAATAATTAATGTCCCTGGAACATTTTCAATGCTCTCTTGTATATACATTAAAAGCATAATACCAGCCTCATTCTTGCTCTATTTCTTCTTCACTAAAAAACTACAATCTGTTTTAACACCACTTTCACTATGTGATCTGGGTCTCTCTTTTGGATTCTGGCCTGGCAAGCTTCTGGTCCAGACACAGACATCCTGGTTACAGCTGGGAGACAGCCCTGTCTTCCATTAGAGTTACAGCTTTCTGGGTGGGACTAATGCTAACTACATAAGCATGAAGCTCCTCTGTTCTCTCCCCTCTCAAAGTCAAAAAGGTCTGCTTAAGCATCTGCTTGACATGCACCAGCCCAAAGATAAAAGAGCTGTCTCACCTGGGATGTGCCTCTCTCTGCCAGCACTTCTCTTTTTTGTTCCTCTTGTAGAAAGTAAGCTTCAACCTGTGACCTGTATCTGCTCCTCTGTTCTAGATCTCACTAATGTCAATGGTTCACAAAGCTGATACTGCTCAATCACAGGGCAGGTAACCATACACTGTCTCCTGTAACAAGTTGTCATCCTCCAGATGCCCAAGCTCCTACTTATGTATATATAGAAGCAATGTGAAGTCTAGCAAGGGGATAGGTGGGATTATAAGACATAAATCTGATTGTAGGTAGAGACTGAATGAACAGAAGATGAGCTAGGACTGGAATACATGCTTCCACCATGCTAAATGTCAAAGTTGGAATAGTATGTGTCTGAATAATACCTCTTAGGTATTATAAAAATAAATACAAAATAATGCAGAAAATGTAGGAACATTTCTACTCATGGTCCATTTCTGCTGTATTCTGTAGCAAAGCTCATCATCACTTCAAAAAATGTTGACAGCTCTTTTTTTTCTGTTAACAGTAGAGCTATTTCCTGTTTTTGGGAGATGGGAAAATGTGACATTCTTGTGAGTTAATAAATAAAAATCTTTTTATTGATAACAATGTACTTATATCACATGATCTAAAATGTTGTTGGTTTGTAAAAGGAAAAGTGATAGGATAAGCAATAATTTACCTGTCACAGAAAGTCTTGATATCAAAGAGAATTCAATGAATATTTTATTTGTAAGTGAGAGTAACTAGAAGCTGACAGCTGTGGTGACAAAGTAATTTTTTCTAATCTTACTGAAGTTCTTGTTCAAAAAGTTATTTTCCTTGGATTTAATCCAATTCATATTGGAGTCACTAGAATAAGTCCACAGATTTCAGTATTACTTTGATGCATCTCTATGATTCAGCTGTGATAAAAATCTTGAGAAAAGCAAGCAATTTGATTCTGACAGATTTTTATGTTAATAATTCAAAAAGAACATCCCATAATAAGAAAATTAGTATAAAACACAGTAAAAGACATGTTGTACCTAAAATTACAAAAGAGATGGCAGTTCAAAAATTCTCAGCTTTGTGACTTTATGAGTATTTGTCTGCTTTTAAAGACATGAGAACAGGAGAAACAACAGTGTAAAACAGAAGAGCAAGTATATTGTCATCCAGCTTTTTTATTGTAATTTATGAAAAGAAAAAAAAAAAAAAAAGAAAAGAAGAAAAAAAAAAAAAAAGCTAGTTGCTTAGTCTAATTCAGAATGCAATGCTTATTCAAATAGGGCATGTTGCATGAGGTGTCTCAGACACTGCAGGCAAGACTAGGAAAGAAGCCCAGTGGTGAATTGCACTGTTTCCACCTGGTGGAAGAAGCTGTTAATGTACAGCGTTAAGAGGTGGTGGTGATGAACAATTGAATATCTCTTAGTTGTTAAAGTCCAGTGTTAAATTGCAGTTTGCATTCACAAAGGACTAACTCAATTGCTGTCTAAGATGACCTTCATGTTTGCTAACTTAATTGCTGTCTAAAATGACTACTCATCCTGCCTCTGGTGGCAGCATAATCAACAGGCAAAAGGAGCTGCTGATATTTGCATGGTCTGAATGCTGGGATTACATTGACTGTTCCAAATGATACTTTCATGCCAATGAAATTAATGTATTCTAACTATTTTAATTACTGTCTGTTCAGGAAATAAAAGGACAAATAAATTACTTCCTTATTTTATTTCCTTCTCTTCCTTTTTAGGTGAGATGTAAAGATAATGCGCTCCAGCAATGGTATCCACAGATGGATGATTATAGCTAAGAATATTGCACTAGAGAGAGAAGTATTTCATTGAAGAGCATGACCTATTTCTCTCTTTTTTGACCTTTCACACTGGCTAGTCTCTGATAGTCTCTTGCTCTCCCTCTCCCTCAATCATTATAAGATAATTGTGATTTGCACAAGGCAGCAGGATGGACAGAAAGAAATCAAGCATTGCAGTGGTCAATATTCCAACATTTCCATAAACCTTGTGCTTACAGCCCCTTAGATTCACAATCTAAACGAGGAAATTATGTTATGGTAAATTAACTGAAAACAAGTTTGGCACGAGGATTTCACAGATGGTTTCACAAAGTTTGAGCAAAGTTGTTCGATACCACCCTGAATTTTTACCAGGATTTGAAAACATCATCTGAAGTAACTTAGCAAATCACTTTTGGTAGTGGATTCCTTGAAATTTGCTTCAGGGGTGAATAAGAAGAATTTTAATAGGATTACATATGTGCAAGAAGTTTACCAGTATTTCATTTGGAAAGTTCAAATACATACATATCATTACTCTGTGATCTGATTTTCATCTCTACTGTTTCACACAGGAAAATTCTATATTCAAATCTTTCTAAAATTAAGCTATCATAAAGATTCTGAGTCCTGTACTTTATACATTCTGCCACCTCTGGATTTCTCTCCACCTTCTTTGAAATTGACTATTATACAGAGTAATGATAATTTGCTGCTGGTAAAAAACAAGTCACTGTTTTCAGCCCAGCTACATAGCAGTTCATAGTGTTCACAGATCACTAGAATTTACCTTCTCTTATCCAGGTAGTTTATAGTTGTTTCGGAATCAAAGAATTGCCATTTGTCATCTCTCATAACATTGACCTTTCTTAACTTGAATCTTATGTAGCAGCAAAACCAGCAGCACCTAGCTTGGATTCAAGATGTTTTAAATAAAGGGTTGATAGGTTCATCTGGGATTGGGTCACTACTAGATCATTGATGTTTTAAAATTATTTTCTTTTCATCAATTATTATTTTTGTTGTACAATGTATAGTTATGTAGCGATGAGGACATTATTTTACCTTTTGAGATAAAATTTAGAAAGTTTTATAATGCCATAAGAAAAGATCTATCTGGCAAAGTGCTATTTCATAATATTTTCATAATGGGAATTCTAGAGAAAGAAAACAATTGTAAAGTAATTACATTTGGAGAGAGTTGCAAATTAGAAAAGATTGCAAACCTGAGAAAAGACAGGAATTACTGCATAGAGTTTGCGGCTATGAGCTATGAAAGATTCAATTTAGATAAATGCAAAGCAATACTTATAGAATACTAACTACAACAACAACAACAACAACAACAAAAAAGCAACATTAAAATAGCTGATGACAGATCAGGAAAATTGGGAAATATTCTTTAATAAATAAAGTCTGTGGAAAAACAGCAGGAGCTGTTGAGAATCTCCTCTAGGAATTTCTATGGCCATAAAGACTTGGACTGAGATTTCTTCAGAAGAATAGTGTGAAATATATTTATCGTTGAAAAAATCATTTTTAGTCCTTATCTCCAGCATGGCTGATAGCATTTCTTCCTTCCTTCCTTCCTTCCTTCCTTCCTTCCTTCCTTCCTTCCTTCCTTCCTTCCTTCCTTCCTTCCTTCCTTCCTTCCTTCCTTCCTTCCTTCCTTCCTTCCTTCCTTCCTTCCTTCCTTCCTTCCTTCCTTTCTTTTTCTTCCTTTCTTCCTTTCTTCCTTTCTTCCTTTCTTCCTTTCTTCCTTTCTTTCTTCCTTTCTTCCTTTCTTCCTTTCTTCCTTTCTTCCTTTCTTCCTTTCTTTTTCTTTCCTTCTTTCCTTCTTTCGATCTAGACTTATGAGATGCAAAGAATTTTTATAGTTTTATCACCCAGAAGAAAAATCACGAGATATGACTGCTCAACCCATCACATAAAACAAAGCAACTACTGAATAACTCTGTATAGTGAGGTTTGCAGCCATACCATGTAACTAATGGACAATCACTGCCAACAAAATTTATATTTTATATTTTATATTTTTTTTTCTAAAATCAAGAAGAAAACAGCTATTATGTTATTTTTCCTGACAGCTTAGTCAGTGTGCTTTCTGAGAAATACAGCATGTTGATTCTGCCTAAACAGTATGTGAGTCCATGGCAAGATTCCAGATACACTATTTTTATGATGGGCAACCCTAAGAATTTCATTTATTGACATATGTATTGGAGGGCAGAGTGGATTTTGTCAAAGAAACAAAACTGATTTAAACCTTCTCTTTTGACTGTGACTACTGAATGCACACACCATATTTCACTCAAGTTAGGAGATTAGGGAAGTATCAGCTCTATAGCATGGCATGGTGATGGTTGCACACACTTCTATTTCATGTCTGTGCCATCCTGGCTCAGGCAATGCTAAAAAGCCTAATTGGACACAAACATTGTAAAACCATCCAGAGTCATGCCTTACCAGGAACTAAACCGACTATCCAAGGACATGAAATCCTAAGCAGAGACAGTGTCTTTGAGAAACTACTAATAAGAAAGAGAAAAAAAAGAAAAAAAGAAAAAAAGAAAAAAAGAAAAAAAAAAAAAAACATCATGTTTGTATGACTGTAGAAAGAAGTTTGACTACACATCAACAAGCTGCACTATAAATAGTTTCAGCCACTAGAGCCCATTGAGCTCTCCTGTAAGGCAGCAGGTTTCACAGCAATGTCCCTTTGAGCAAGGATGTCTTTCAAGCTTACTCCTCAAGGCTGAAAGATTCTTTACCAAGCATCTGATGGCAAAGAGGTACAGAACACTTTTATATGTATGCAACTTTCATATATACCAAACTTAAGTGACATTTTGTCTACATCTAGCTGGCTTAATTGTTAAACATGTAATAAGAGAGGGTATGACCACTGCTTAACCACAATAGAGTACTTGACTGTCATCTATGTGTCATCATTAATTCTGCTTTATCATTGATTTATTGATTTTTGACAGAAACTGTTTTTAATAATTCATGTGCAACTGAAACAAGTTAGCAACTTCCAGGCTAGACAGAAGCAACACAGCAGCATGTGTGGCATGTCATGTGAGCCATTTGGCTTTTCTGAGAGATTGTTTCCAAACTGAAGCTCCTGAATATACGCAGAGTGAGGCTGGGAATGTCTGCTTAATGTACACACATTGTACATGGAGAAATGTTGAGGCACCCTTGCTTAACTCCTCCACAGGTGTAAGTAATCTGTCTTTTTGTTACTGAAGGGAATCTTAGTCTATCACTATGTCAACATGAATTGCCTTTCCAAAGACAAGAATTTATAAGCATCTTTGCTTTGGTATAGGTTACTTGTTTGCAACCATTCTTATACAGTTTTTAGGAGTTAAATAATCACTGTACATCTTTTAACCAATTTTGCTTACAGACTTTTCATTGATTTGAAACTTGAAGGCTTTTGGAATTTGCTAATTTTTTAGGATTGAGGATAAACTCATGATTTTAGCACCTTTTCTTAAATCCCACATATGAAAAGTAATAATAAATTTAGGAGACTTTTTAGGGAAAAAATGTAACTAGAAAGTAACAAAACTTGAGGAAAAAATAGTAAATGTGATAAAATATGGATAACACATTTGCTTTCTAAAAAGCAAAGGCTCACAGACTTTGTGATTTACTTTGTGATACTGGAAAGCAATTTTCTTTCATCGATGCAATTAAAAAGGAGGATTTAACAGTGAAAATGATCTATTGCAGATTTTTCAGTGCCTAGCTTGAGAATTATCTTGTAGGTTCACTTACTGTAAAAATATATTTTTACTTTTATTCATCTCATTCTGCATAATACAGAAAAGCAGTCCTATCAATACTAAAGGAGAGCAGAGCTTTGCTGGAAAAAAATAGTAATCTAGCATGAAATGTATCATGAAAGAAAGGTTAGAAATCACAGTGTACACACATAAGAAAAAGATTATAAAACTCATAATTATCAAATAGATCTGTATTTGTTATATGAAAAGAGAGGCATGAGTCAGGGAGGGCTGGTACAGGGAATTCAGTAATGTAAGTGCATGATTAAGCAAAGCATTCAAAAGACTCAGTGACTCAGGACAGATCTACAGATTTGCAAATTATTTCAATCTGGGGAAGATCTGAAAAGACTGTTTCATTTTTTTTCAAGGTATTTTTCAGTTCTTCCCATCCTAAATCATTCGTCTCTTTTCCAGCAGGTGGGAGATCTGGAGGGAAGGGAATAGCTATGGCACAGAAACCAATTGGAGATATCATCTCCAATACATCCTATGAGACTATCAGATGTACAGTGCAGCAGAAATCAAAGAATTCAACATCTAATGAAAGTCTGACACACTCTTGGCTATGCCATTTATTTGAACTGGAAATTTCACTGCAAAGAATAATGCTGCATTTTTGTCACATTCACCTTTATTCAACTATCTGAGACCAGAGTATCAGAATTTAAAATAATGACAGATTCTCCTATTATAGTCTTACTCAGAAACTTCTAACGTATTGTTTGTATTTTTCACCAGTGATGACAGCTTCATGACAATTTTGACTAAAAATCAGGGCTTCACTGGTTTGGAATTCTATACTTAGTACCTCATTAGACATCCCTGGAAATAATTTGTCATTATACACCACCAAATACGGTGAGTAAATTTTTGTGAGCCACTAGATGGTGCTAGATGTATTGGTATATGTTTTTTTTTTTTTAAAAAAAAAAAAAAAAAAAAAAAAAGCCAACGTAATATTTCTTCACAAACTATTGCTAGGACGCTGCTAGGTATTTTTTCACATCTGGAGACAGACTTCTTATATGGTGGCAAGACCCAAGGTATATTGAGAGTTAATTTGTTACTTTTGCCATGAAGAAAAATTTCTAGCCATTTAGTTAACTTCTGAAGTTGACATTTCATTATTTATTTTTAGTGCATGTGAGATCTTCTGTCGCTTGACATCCAGTACTGACTTGACACTACTTCAGAGCAAATTGTATGCTTTCAGTTATGAACTACATTCCATTTTGAAAAATTTGCTTATTTTTTCTCATTTAGGTTTTATTATTTATTTGCTTATTTTGGATAATGACCAGAGAGGTAAATGAAGATATAAACAGAGGAAGGCTAAAATGATCAGTCAGGTAAATTACTGAATATTGAAAAAGCCAAAGTAACAAAGTGTAGCACTATAACTCATAGAGCTTGTGATTCATTCAATTCCTGAAAGCTCAATTTTTGATCAAGCTTTATTGGAAACAAAAAATCAACCAGAACTTTTTTTTTTTTCTTCCTAACAATTTTTTTTTTCTTCCTAACAAATATTGGAAAGACAATAATAAAGTTGTATAAATTTACTGTGTTCCCAAAGACGTCATAAAATCAGGCTGTTTACGTACTGCTCTCCTTTAGATTCTGTCAAGACTGACACTTAATGGAGTACCTTCTCTGAATTACAGGAAGGGGGTGAAGGTAGTAATTCACCTAGTACCATTATTTCTATTCCCATCCCAATATATATGACATGATGTTACAATAAGTGCTTTGGGTTAGTTTATTTAGACTGAGAAATAAAGCCAGGTCTCTTTCCTCCCATCATCTCAGTAATCCCCGGTTTCAGTGGCTATGTGTAATTTGTCACTCTTGAGGTGACTATTGATGTAAATATATTTCTCTGAAGATTTTGAAAATTCTCCTTTCTAAAATAACGTTTCTGTTTAACAATCTGTCCCACCACGTTATATCTGATCAAGAATGTTACCTAAATGAACGCGTCAGTATGCACCCTTTAGTACCTTACTGTTGCTGATTCATTAGTAACACTTCTAGTATGTCATAAGAGTATGAAGACAAACTTCTAAAATATATATATATATAAATATATTTGAAAAACATGGAGAAAATAAAAACACACAGAGACAGAAGATACTAGCTCTCTTATTAATAATCAAAAAAAAAAAAAAAGTTTTGTTTTTGGTTAGAAGAATGTCTATGATCTTTAGATAGACTTAACAAGACTGTAGCTGCCCCTCTCAGCCTTTCTCATGACCCTAAAGAAACTCAGCTCCTTGTCACAGAGCATACACTCCAGCCTCTCTAATCATCTTGGTGGCCCTCCAGCAGTCTTTCTTCAGTTTACCAGAATCTGCTAGTGCTGGGGGTCTCACCCTGGGCTCTGTACACCAGATGTTGCCTCCTGAGTACCGAGCATGTAGCAGAGAGCAACCACTTCCTTGGACCAGCTGTCTGGCCGGCACACAGTCAGCCCCATCACCACAAGAGCACACTACTGACTCTCATTCAATTGTTATAGCAAAATGATCGCGCAAGATCCCCTTGGTTAGATCAGAAGCAGGATCTCATATAATCACAAAAGTTTCCAGGGAAATGCTCGTATTATTGCCAGACCTTCTCCCATGGCAGCTTTTGATGTAGCTGTGTGCCAGCTCCATTAAATAAATAAATAAATAAAATAAAATAAAATAAAATAAAATAAAATAAAATAAAATAAAATAAAATAAAATAAAATAAAATAAAACACAATAGTACTGGCTGCCTCGTTGCCAGTCTGTTTGGTACTAGTGAAAATCAATCCGGAGGGAGGGAAAGCCCCTGGGGAAGGCATATTTTAATTTTGGTAAACCAAAAATATATTTTTAGGAGTCAAACTTTTTGTGAGTGATTTTTGAGTTGGCTGGAGATTTCTTGATTTATTTGCATGTAGGGACATAAAGCTGATTTTCTCACTAGCCTTAGACTATACTGTAGCTGAAAAACTACATTAGTATCTCATTGTTAGGCCAATATCCAAGAAGAGCATCTTATGGCCAAGGCTTGAAGCAACTCCCTTGGCTACAAAGCATGAAGTTCCTCAGGGTCCTTTATTTGTGCTCTCACAAGTTGGGCTTGTTTGATTTAGATTGGTTTGTTTTATTTTGGTGTGTGTGTTTATTGTTATTGTTGTTTTGGGTGTGTATTTATTTATTTGTTTGTTTTTGTTTTAAACCTCTTACTTTTTAGAAAGTGAACCCTAAAGAAAAACAAAAATTTAGCTAAATAGATTTTTAACTGACCACAGAGCATAACCATGATAAAAATAACCATTAATTTCACAAGCCAAGAATCTAGAAAGTGAAAGTCTACTTTAATCTCCCAGGCCACTGAAATGTTCCAAATACTTGGACTTGCTATAAGCACTTCACATTACAAACTGGTTGGTTGCTGCAGGAGACTGTCCTGTGGGAAGTGATCTATGGGTGAGGGTTAACATTTTAAGCCTGGTTAGGGCCATCAAGATTCAACCATGTGTGATGTGCTGAAAAGGTCTGTGCAAACAAAACATTATGCCCAAACAAAATATCCATCTCACTGTGAGAAACACTGCGTAGCCAATAACTTAGGCTCAGGTGAGGATCTCAGTGAAGTAGTTACTTATTCGCGATTGCAATGGCAGGCGCCCCACAAGCAGGAGAGAGCGCATCTACTAGTTCCAAAACACAGTTTATATACTTTTTGATGACAGGACCCTCCCCTGTTTCCCCACTGAGTGGGTAATCCAGGTTCACAATCTATCTGATGCTTCACAAACAATTTATGGCCTTCAGTAGCCAGCCTATTAAATTTCTATTTCCTTTTGCCATTTTTACTGTTTGAAGTGGTAATGTTTCTTCACTTATCTGACTTGACTTAACACTGTGATTTTCACCTAATTGTCCTAAGGAGTCTGGTTGTCTGCATTTTACAAGGTCACCTGCTTAAGCTTTCTTATTACTGTAAGCATATCTCAGTACCACATTCCTTCCTTCTAAACAATGTAACTCTGCAAAAACAACATTTCTATTCCTACATCACTCTCCCACGTTTATCTGCAAACCATCTGCTAGTTCTTTTCTGTTTTTGTTTGTTTGTTTGTTTTGTTGAGTTGTTGTAGTTGTTTGTTTTGTTTTTTGTTTAAGAGAATGCAAGCATGTTTCACAAATTTCCATCCCGCTGGAAATAATATGTCAGCTTTTTTTAGGACAAATGTGTTATTTGATTAGCCTGATAACATTTTAGAAATGTTGCTTTCTCCCGAGGCTCAGTGTAGTCTTGCTTATTTCAAGTGTTAAAAATGCCTGAGCAGCCTTTTGCCCCTTCAGAGCCTTTGCTTTATGGCATATTACTAAATTTATGAGAAAAATTAAGAAGTATGTCTCAGACTGCCATCTTCACACTAGCTTCTGCTCTCTAAGCTGTCTATCCTACATTCAGTCTTAGGTTCTTGTTTTTGCTTTTGTTTTCTTTCTTTCTTTGTTGTTGTTGTTGTTTCACCAGTTGACAAAATATACATTTTCTTTAATGTCATGTAAAGCTATTTAACTCCTACATTATTCTGGATATTCTGTCATATAGCAGCCTGTATATGCATTTTATTCCTGTTCCTTATCACACCATCAGTTGGACCAAAAATCTTCTCTGTTTGTCCATTTCTAAATGATCCCAAAAATTGAAAACACTACAATTAGTACTTCCCAGATTGCTAACAGAGGGAATGGTGCAAAAAAATATTTCTGGATTTTCATATTATAGTTTAGCTAAAACTGCAATGGTAATCAGACTGTTTTAATGTCCAAGGCCTCGTAACAAAACTAACTGAGTAACAGTATGAAAACGATCTTGATAAGAAAGCTACCTCTTTTTGAACTCCTTTTATTTACCTTTCTCGATACAGAGCACCTTCCTAGCCATTTCTTTCCAACACCATTCATATACAATCTCTTATATATAGCACAGACTTCTCTAATCTGAAAATTTCATTTCTCTTGTAAAAAAACAGTTCTGCCTCAGAGATTTATCCTCATATATAACCAATGAAAAGCTTATCAAAGCATTTGCCACAGGTGGTAAAATAAAATAAAATAAAATAAAATAAAATAAAATAAAATAAAATAAAATAAAATAAAATAAAAGCCTACAAACTCTAATCTAGTTGTATGGGGCAGACATCACCACTATGCATTCTCCCATGCTTAGCCTCGGCTGGGACAAATTACTGGAGACAAGGTGACCCAGGAAGATTCAGGAAGCAAAACCTGTTGCCAGCAGTATCTACACAACAGCTGAGCATTGTCACAAGAGCAACAGTTGAGTTGGTGCAAGAGCGGACACACTGTCTCTTATTATCAGCATCTTAGGGATAAGGATGTGTGGGGTCTTACATTGGATCCTTCTTTAATATTTACTAATATTATAGAGTAGTCATTTAAGAAACATGCAATACCACACAATTCAAAGGTTATGAGGGCATCAGTGTAAGTCGTTATCACAAAAAGAATTGAGGAAAAACATTCAGCACAAATATTCAGAATATGCATTCAACAAAACTTTATTAGGAATGGGAGAAGGATATGTAGGAGTAAACAGGTTTGGGATTAACCTGTTTAAGCAGGATAAAAGTAATGAAGTATATTGAATCAATAGCTGAGATGATGACAGACTGCACAAAACAGAGTACAAGTAGCACTGTCACAGCGTGAAGAACATTGAGAGTTTGATGGGCCTTGGAAGGCCATTACTGAGGGCTGAAGTGCTTCAGTTATGTGCACGCATCCCTAGCAATGTCATACAACTGTCATAATGCAGCGCCAAGCTTTCAGTTTAGAGTTATTTTAATAGCTGATGTCAAGAAGCAGCTTGCATCAGTGAAGATCTTTATTCAAAATTAAACTGCAATCATGTTGCACTGCTTGCTTATTTTAAACTGATGGAAATCAGAAAAACACTTCTTGTTACTGCATTACTATATTTCATATACTTCTCACACTTCAGCTTCTTAATGTTTAATACTGTAGCTCTTTTCTTCTGGACTTTTATTGTTATATTGTGTATCACAACTATATTAGAATACTGCAGAGGGCACTAATGGTGCACATGCACAGCTGTGGAGCAAATCCACAATTTCAGCAACATGAAATTAGGACAGCATATGTCCACAAGTATATATTTACTCATTCACCAGTGTCGGATCTTTTTGTTCTAAGGGCCTGGTGTTAGAATCATACCTGACTAAATAACCTTAGAAACAAATAAAAATTGAAAGGAGGAATATTCAGATCACTAATTATTTCAAACTTCTTGCATGTATCAAACTTATTAAAAAGAACATGGCAAAGGGAAAAAAAAAAATAAGAAAAACGAACAAACCCTGTCATTTAAATTGTGCTTAAACAGTATGTTTTAAATCTTTGAACATCTTTTTCTGGGGCATCTTAGGTTTTAGTTCCCATCATCTGTGTGAACTCATAACAAATCATGATTTTAATATTTAAATCACAGAACAACTTTTGAAAGCTTCACTTGTGCTTTAAACAGATATATGATACTATACAACACACTTGGTGCATTCTCTGATGAACATTCAAAGGGAAGGTTTTGTTTCTATTTCCAGATCTGTTTCTGAATTGTACTTTGACTTTAGGCAAATGACTACTTAGTTTCTGTATGGTTGCAAATTGGTGATTCCTAGTGAAGTGGTTTATAATTCTTGGATTAAATGCCTTTTATTAGTATAAACATATAAATATTTATATAAATATAAATATTCATTAGTATAAATATTCTAAATATTTATATATAAATATACTAAATATATTAGGATAAATATTTCATCATCGGTTGATAGTCACTGAAATTTTCATTATTAGACTGATTTCCTTTGTTTTTACGATAGCATTTTTGGATGGATAAAGATTTGAACTCTGGGAAGTTTAACTATTCAAGTAATTTGCCCCATTTCTACAGAGACAAAGGCAGATGTTAGATTATTTCACAGTAGGTGTAATTGTATTTTTCGAAATGTGAATAACTAGCTACAGGAATGACTTGTCAAGGTGGTTTCTCCATCTTATTCATTAATGTATCTACTTTTATCTCTGAAAGATTTGCTCTTCTAAGGTTAGAAATAAATTCAGAGGGTGTTCTGTACTTGTCTACCATTCAGATTCAGATCTAGACGTAGATCTTCTCTCTAATCCTAAATAAAGGAATAAAAAAAAAATTTACAAGTCTATTCCCATGCTTCTATTTAGCTTATGTAAGTTTTAGTTTATATGGTTGGCTCCTGACAGCCATTCATAAAACTTGCAGTATTTGCTATCCAAATAGCTTCTAGCCACTGACATTATATCCTCTAGCATATCTGCTTACATTCTGCTGTTGTTCTGCTTCCAGATACCATTCATCTTTGAGTGCACAGACTCACTAGATGCATGATTGTTTGCTCTATCTTCATTGAAAGCACTCAAATATTAAAAGTAGCAGGTGCCATTTAAACAAAGTATCTGTGTGTTCTTTATTTTTATCTTTATCTTATCTTTATCTTTATCTTTATCTTTATCTTTATCTTTATCTTTATCTTTATCTTTATCTTTATCTTTATCTTTATCTTTATCTTATCTTTATCTATCTTTATTTAATATTCTAAAATCCTGAAGGACAGTTTTAAATCAAAAAATTAGGGTGGGGGGACTGTCTTGGGTTAAAACTAGTTCAGCACAGGAAATACATAAATGAATGGTTATTGCAGTCTGTTTTTGCTCCTTACATTCGCAAACAATTGTTCTAGAATGAGGAGAACAGCAGAGGGATGAAAACAAGTATGAAGAATATTCAGTGACTCTTTGGGTTGACTGCTCAAGTTCAAGGCACTTGTGAAACTCCTTGTTTTATGCTGCCTCAGACATCATTGCCCAGTGTGGCCTCAGCTTAAGGTTTGGGAATAATACAACTAAAGTGCTAAATATCTTCTTATCAAGGTACCACATCTATCAGCATCTTATAAGTTCAGACAGTAAGCCTATTACAATAATCTTGGCTCCCTGAGAACTTCAAGACAAAGTACTTCCATTTGACATAGAAAGAGTGATATAAGCAAGCAGAAATTTCACAAAGTCCATATAAATCACAGGATTCTATTTAATGTAAACTTTTTCAAGAGTATGTGAACAAAAGATGTTAAGATTATACACTACTGAATTAATTTATTTTTTTTTCCTACTTAACTGACAGTAGTGTGAATATTAACATCTTGGTAACAGAAATACAAAATTATATAACATTCAGTGTCAAATATTATGCAGATAAAACCTAGATAGGCTGTAAAGTAGAAGTAAATTATGCTTATATCTCATTTAAGACTTGTACCCTTTTGAAAATATATCAGAATTTTGTCAAGAGGGATGCCAAATCACTGTGTTTCTTTATTGGAAGTCTTTATAAATTATACTTAGCACAGTTATATTATATTTTTATTTATCAGCTTTTACACATTTTTAAAATAATTTAAATAGGTTAAGAGCCATATTGTTTTAACACAAATTTATTGTTTTCTTAGATAAGATGCTGAGTTTACAGAATATAAATGAAATCCAGCTGGGAATAAACAGTGAGTCACTTAATAAATATCTTTTTTTGAAGTCTTAGGAAAAAATCTCTCCAACACATAGAAAACCATCTACAAAAAGGGTAGTGTCCTGTGGACACAGAGCTAAATAATCTGAAACTAGAGTAGTTCTACCTCTCTTATACATAACTGCAATGTGACCTTAAAGTCCATCTGCATAGTACTTTCCATTGATTACCTGTAACTGAGTAATTCATCTCATAGAACCTCAGATGTCTAAAAGTTAGGTATCTATTTTAAGTTACTCATCTGGATTGCATCTAAATCTTGTAAAAATAAATATACTGTTCAAATTTAATGAACCATCCTTGGAAGCTCTCTCCATTGCCTCTAGAGAGAAACTGGGCCTTTTTTTTTTTTTTTTTTTTTTTTTTAGGTGGGGTAAATTTAAGTGAGCTAAAGATCACCCTAGTAGCTTCCTGGTTAATATTTCATTTTCTTTCTGTATGGTTCCTCTGAGAATTTTAGATTTTACTGAATTAGGAGCATTATGTAACAGTGAAATTTAAGCTCAATGCTTTGTCTTTGCAACTCTATTTCTTATTTCTTACAGTTGCAAAGTAGGAATGCTATCTGACTACTTTGTAAAACAGTTTCTTTCTTATATCTCATTTGCAGTAAAAGTGTGCTAAATACATTTAAAATATTTTTAAAAAATCAAAAAAAAATCTTTAAAAAAAAAACACCTCTTGATTTTCAATTCTGAACTGATATTGACTGGTTCAGTGGCTGAGGGTGTTGGGGTTGTTTAGTTTTGAGAAGAGAAGACTCGGGGGAGGCCTTATTGTTCTTTACCTTAAAAGGAGGATATAGCGAGTTGGGGACTGGGATCTTCTCCCAAGCACCAAGTGATAAAACGAGGGGAAATGGCCTCAAGTTGTGCCAGGGGAGGTTTAGGTTGGATATTAAGAAAAAAATCTTTACTGAAAGAGTTGTGCATCATTGGAACAGACTGCCCATGGTAGTGATTCCCTGAAGGTCTTCAAGAAACCTGCAGATGTAGAACTTAGAAGCATGTTTTAGTGGTGGACTTTAGTACTAGGTTAAAGACTTGACTAGATGATCTTAGAGGTTTTTTCCAATATGAATTATTCCATGGTTCTATGGTTCTATGATCTATGTATTAACACTCACGTACAGTAATTACTGACATGCATTCTGTTGCTCTGAGGCCATATTATTGCCACTGAAGCCAATAATGCACTCTTAAAAAAAGGCAGTATTCTTACCCAGTCTAATTGAGATTTTGGTTAAGATCACAGTGCAGAATTGGTCCCCAGGTCTCAATGCTTGGAATTATTATAAATATTTATATATTCAAAAAATGAAAGAAATAAGTGCACATATGCTGAAAAACAAAACCACAAAAAAAACAAACAAACAAACAAACAAAAAAAAAAAAAAAACAAAAAAAAAAAACAACTTGCTTCTAACTGAAAGAAACCATTTTCTTTAGCAGTTTATCCCTTTGGGAAACCTAAAGGCAGTAGTTCATATTATGGAGTAATGGGCTGCAAAATTTCAGTGTAATGACAGAATTTTCTTTCTGGCAGATTGACAGAATTTTGTTATTTTGGGGAAAGCTGCAGGGGCAACCATAGCATAAAAGTAAGGTCAACTCCAGTCAGATAATTTTTAGTAACTGGAGACTGATGGTTGCCTGGCAACTGCAGCAGATATAAACTAGCATTTGCAGGTGACCTGGGAGACTTACAACTTTTTTCCTTGGCATATTGAGAAGATTGCATTTTAAAAGGGTCCAGCATTCAGAAAAACAAATTAATCATGGCTACCTTGGTCTGTGCTAGATTCAGAGCCTGGATGATCTGAATTCTTCCCAGCCCTTCTTTTCTATATTTCCATTAAATGTTAATAGATAGCTCTGTTGAAATTAAGAAAAGTGGCTTGGTTCTATCGTTGTGTTCAGATAAACTGTTAGCTCAAAACACCTCTCCAGCATCCATCTCATTGTTATCCCCTAAGCACCTCCCTCAGTTGCAGAGAACACCCTTAGAGATCTAGGTGAGACCCATCCTATGCAGAACTCCATCTTTAGGCCACTTGCCATGCATCAGTAGGTAATGATTACAGAAAGCAAAGCATTCTCTTCCCACTATATAAGAACAATTATAAAAATAAGGAAATGTTCCCATTATTACATTAAAGGAGTAATATAAAGTAATTTAACCTGCAGACTGGCAAATTGGTTGTATTTCTTTATTAACAAACCTTACTGTTTTGCCCCAGCCCATGCCCAAAATGGCATACATTTTTGCAGGATTTCTTATACTGAAAACCTTGCTGGAAAAGCTCTAAAAATGCAAAGGTATTCATTTATTGTACTTAGTCACAGCCGGCGTTGCTTTCTGTTCCGGGATTTTGTCAATCTGAAGAGCAACTCCTTCCAGTAGCTATTTGCCATTGGGTATTGTTGCTGTCTCAGGTCCTCTGGTATGTACAGATCAGTGATGAGGTGGACATAGATAAAGATTTAACCAGTTTCATGACTGATTCTCACAGATATTGTCATTCCTGTGTTGAGGATAAGGGCAGAAATTAATGGCATCTGACTTCAACAGGATACAGTACATTATTGTCTATTCTTGCTTTATAGTCAGTGGAAGATCTCCACTATTACATACGTTAGATACCTATAACACAACTGGTGTTCTGGTGTTTAGTTTAGACTAGCTACTTTCAGAAAGCTATATCTAAGTGTAATGTATTCCATATTTGATGGTGCAAGACCAGTTACCTAACAGTCTTGCAGGCATGATAATCCTTTGGCCAAGACAAGCTGTACATTTCCACAGAACATCTAGTAACGATTTAGAGATGATGCAGAAAAGAGTCCACAGTAAAGAAAGTTATTGCTTAATATCTTTGTTGCTTCTTTTTTCTTCCCGCTCAGTATCTCTACCCTGTCTTTCCCAAGCATATGTCTCTTTTTTAACCTTGTCAATCTAATTTGGGTATCAGCTCTCCTGCAGAATACAACCTCTAGTTTTGCTTTCTGATATTAGTGTGTATGATGTTTCACCATTTTGTGGTTCCAGATGACATTTGTATTTATTAATTCCTTCCTCTTAGGCAGTTCTCTGGTTATCTGAGATTAGAGGGGGAATGGGCTAAAGTTGCGCCAGGGGAGTTTTAGGTTAGATGTTAGGAAGAACTTCTTTACCGAAAGGGTTGTTGGACACTGGAACAGGCTGCCCAGGGAAGTGGTGGAGTCACCATCCCTGGAAGTCTTCAAAAGACGTTTAGATGTAGAGCTTAGGGATATGGTTTAGTGGGGATTGTTAGCGTTAGGTAGAGGTTGGACTCGATGATCTTGAGGTCTCTTCCAACCTAGAAATTCTGTGATTCTGTGATTCTGTATGTTTTATTAAAGCTACAAACTCTTAGATGCCTAACTACTCATACTACCATAAACCCATTTTTAGAGTCAGCTTGGCTTTGCTGCAGCTATTCCATTAAGAAATTAGTCAAAACTCTTTTTTTTTTTTTTTTTTTTTTTTTTTTTCTCCTTTATGACAATCTCTGATCAATCTCTGTTTGATCATTGCACTGGATTTTCTGTAGCATGCTCCACAGACAGGTTGCAGTATTATGAATTTTATAGTAGCATTTTACATAACATTTTCTAAAAATGCTTGATCAAATATTGATTTCTTATTACAAATGTGAGTTTCATTACACATCCACTCTTACAGGTTCAATATGGAATAATTTAATTGAAAATCAATTACCATAAAATAGTTTACTTTCAGTATAAAGTGAATTTGTGAATTTTGTTATTTTATTGGGGTTGTTCTTTAGACTGTTTAATCTATGTGTGTAGAACAAGTTACATTTCAAAAGCAATAAACAAGTGATTAGTCTCTTTAGTAGGCTAATAATCCTTGTACATGATTTTCCTTCATGAAAGAGATGTATGTTTTCTCATTTCCCATCCTTCTTACTTGCTTTACTTGTCACCAAATTTGACAATCATTGACAATTTTTGTGAAGAATGATAGAATGACAGATAAAGTAACATCTACTCAAAGAGCTTTGCAGGCTTGTTGTTGTTTGTTTGCTTTTGTTGTTGTTGTTTTTCCCAGAAGAAGCATATAAGATTTCTGCTAGGATGCTCATTCATACTATTCTCATTTTATGCTAGAATTGTCCATGTGCATATATCTTAAGAGTATGGTCCTGAATATAGCATGTGTTAAATTTGATTACTGATTCATGACTACCATAATTGGCTTAGCAAGCATGTTTTACCAGTCATGTTTGTGTTGAGCAGAAAAATATATAAAAATGCACTTCTGGTCACAAGTGTGTTGGCAGAACATTGCAAACAAAGGGTTGAACAGAGGGCAGAACAGGTCTTGAAACAGCAACCCCCTGTTCTTTCTTTTCCAGCCTTCCATTCAGTATTGAGCAGCTATCATTCAAAGGACTGTTTCAGAGATAATCTCCCACTCTGTCACAGAGTTGATATTATCTGCCTCAGAGAAGACAAATCTTTGCTAGTAGATTGACAAAAGGAGAAGATGACATTTTCTTGCAAACTCTATGCTAAGCTACTTAAAAGTAATACCAGTTAAGACCCTGCCTTTTTCACAGTCATGTTCACCAACATGATTTTCTCAAAAACAGAAATAGGTAAATTATCTAACTAATTTTATCTCTTCTTTCTGGAAGCCTCCATATGGAGCATATGGTTTCTCAAAAGCAATTGTTTAAATAATTTCCCAAATATAGAAATTTTGTGTTTCTATATTTTTGTCCTTTCAGTGGTTAAATGACATTGTAGTTTCCCATGGCAGTGTAAGCATTCATATTCCTCCTCCATCTACACAACAGATCTTGTAGGACAGGATAAATAGGTAAAGAAATTATATCAAGTGATAACTTTGAATGACCTCTCACAAAGAGTTCTCTTTAGGTTAAGGGACACTAAAAACCATTGACATAACTTTTTCTATGAAAAACACTTTAAAAACAGCATAGTCTATAAATAGAGTGCTTACTTAAACCAGCTGACCTAGCCTTATTTAACATAGTCCTAGATATAAACTCAGTCACTTTTTGTTAACTTCAAAAACCTCCGGCTACTACCTCAGATTGTCTCATGACTATCTGAGAGCCTCAAGCCAGGGCCATGGAACTGACAAAACACTGTGAGCATGAAGTGTCAAAGGATGACTTTCATCTGCACACAGAGGCTAGCACCAGGAATACTGCAGATTTAGACTGAAAAATTTATATCTTGAACTGTAATTTGTAATCCAGGCAAAATCTTTTAAATGAAGGACGGAGACAATCTTGTGCCAAGGTGTTAAAGATTTATGAAGGCTTTTAAGGAGATAGGTTGATTTTCTGATGCTTTTGAAGGAAAGTGTTATCAGGATGTATCAATAGGTTTTGTCTGTTTCTAGTTTAGGAAACATACTGTGCTTTTCACCCCAGATCACCTTGCAGTTCTCACATTCATCCCTATGTGACATAATGCAGCTGAAACCAGCCCTGGAGCTATTATGCAATGCTAATGCCTTTTTTGTTTACAGTGGAAATCAGCTATTTTCTGTGCATCCTGAGTGTCACCATTCTTAAGTGTCCTACAAAATGGCATAGATGTTTTCTCTGTTCATTCTAACCTAGTTTACAAATCCAGTTTCATTGAAACTTTAAATAAAATAAAATAAAATAAAATAAAATAAAATAAAATAAAATAAAATATGGTGGGAGGGAGGGTTATCATAGTTAATGCTGCTGAAAAGGACATTAAAATTAACTCAAATTAATAATTTTTTCTTTTATGTTTGAGGTTATAACTTCTGTTATATATGGAGTGGTAATTAGTGTCTAGAAAATGGTTGATATTAATAAAGAAGGGGGAGATTTGGGAGTGTGACCATGGGGGTCAGAAAGCCCCATGGTTGATAAGATTAGACTCTTAACGAAAAGGCCATCAGGAATGTAAAAGAGTTTAGAGGGAACAAAGAAGTGTGATTCAGGAGACTCCATGCAGTCTTGGGTTGCTTGTTCTCCAGCCGTTAAGACATGGAAGTTTCTGGGTGTTTGCTGTTGCTGTTATTTGCAAAATTGTTTGACCAATGAAAAGTTGTTTTTGAAGAGGACTGCTGTGGGGAGAATGGTATAAGAGGGGAGCCTGTCCTCAAGATAAAAAAAAGGCAATACGATGTGATGAAGTTATGTCATCAATAAAGAAGCAGAAAGGACGAATGAAAAGGAACAGGCCAGCAGAACGGAGACTGGAACAGGCGCAATGATTGCCTCATGAAGATAGGTCCAGCCAAACTCAGCAAACTGCTCAGAGAAGCTCATACAGAACGTCGCTGGAAATAGGCGCACTGGAGCTGGGAAGAAACTCAAGCTGAGAGAAGCAAACCTGCGCACACAACTGCCCCTCGCTGGTAAGCAGCTGCACATTATGAGAAATCATACGTCCTTAGGAACAAAGACTGTCCTGGTAACCTTACAGTTTATTCTCCTTATTAACTATTGGACAGTTTATAATCCTGAAACATGGGACCAAATTGAGGTCAAGGTGTGGGACTCTGCAACTAAAAACGGCAAGGTTGCAGTGGGACTGCTCGGCACCTGGCGAGCAGTCTCTGAGGCCTTAAAGAGCCATGTGGGACCACAGTCAGAAACGTGTGGTTTACCAGACAGTGAGGGAGCTGCGGGCTCCTTTACTGATCCGACTGCTATGCCATGGGCCCCCTACAGCTACTGCCATCGAAGGCTTTTGTTGTTATGCCCCCTGCTGACCTGGACGTGCCTTTTGACCCAGGCCCAACTGGCCTTGAAAAGGAGATGGATATGCTTTCCTTCAATCTGGGAAGAACGGGATACATAAGGCCTGAAGACCAAGTTGCTTGACAACAAACAAACATCATCAACAACAACAACAACAACAACAAAAAACAGCAAACAAATTTTTACACAAACTGTGTTTGAATATTTGTTGTATTGGAGGTGGGTCTTTTAGAAACGTTAAAAATTTTGTTGATGCCAGAAAGATGGAAACCTATGGTTAAAAGAAACTATAACTAGAACTTAAAGTTTCTTCCACTGAAAGTCAAGGGGACTTACACCCATGACTGCAGTAGAAAGGAAGGCAGGTCACCAACAAAATGCTTCTGAAAATCTCCATCCACTGTTTCAGTGAGCCCCATAAGGAAGGTTAAAAGAACATGAGTCTAGAGGTGAATAAGCAGATGAATTATTTGCCTTAGACTGGAAAAAGCATTTCCTAAAATATTAATCACTCTTTCTAAAGGTTGTTGCAGTGGTATTTCTGAACATCTTTAAGTGGCATGTGTCTGCTCCACTGCAGTAGGACAGAGAGAAACATTTATTGCATGGATTTTTTTTCTTTAGTAAGGAGTAAGGTTGCTGAGAGTCTGGGAGTCTGGGAATGACTGGGAGTCATCCTAGGAATAAAAATGACTGCTGTTGTACTGTCTTCTTTCATGCTAAAACGCTTATTTTGCGGCCATTTTCCCAAACTAGTCTGAGTTACTGGGCTCTATCTGTTGTGTAAGTGGCATATTACTCTAGGCATGATGTGTTATTGCATATCTTTACGCTAAGTTGGAACTTGATTCTCCATTCAGAGTATGCAGAGCTCAGACAAAATGTCTTTTCTGGTAAGACAGCATTACAGAGAAGGCTATAGATAGAGAAATTTCTTTGTTGTTGCAGACTATACAAGAATTCAGTCAATAAACAGCTGATTGAATTCTCTGAGTAGGGTTTATTTTATACAAATTTTGTAAATCTTTGCTTTCAGCTAAATCTATGACTGTATTCATTTAACTAAGTAATTCCACTGTTCTGATCTTTGCATGTATGCAATTTTTCAGTAGAACTTTCTCTTTGGTAACTGTGTATGCAGTCTCTGTGTATGCAGAGTTTTGCAAGAGAATGGATGAATTTGCCCTATGAACTCTTCATTCAAGTTATTGCCAAGAAAATTTAACAGCAATGTTGATAAATATTTGACTTATTTATTTTAATGTGATTTTATCATCTATTGATTTGAAAGGAATTTTTCAGAAGGGTTTTAAGACAGGATAGAGCAACAGCATCTGGATGGTAAATTTTACTACAAACAAATATTTCCTGTTTTATTAACAAATGTTACCTAATTTTTAGAAACAGATTTTCATTATTGTCATTGCTAATTATTTGGATGTCTATTTCTTTGGATAGTACATTCACAATTTATCTTGCCTGAAGAAGTCCTAGCAATAGAATAGAAGAAAATATTTTCCAAATTGTCATTCATTAGTCATATTTTGTGACTGAGAAAAGCATAGAATCTAAATAGATCCTGGTAACTTAAACCTTGCTTATCCAAGGTTTCAAGAAGGGATAGACATTGTCAAAGAATAAATCAATAAATAAATAAATAAATAAAAATCCAGAGGATGTTAAGCCCACAGGATGTTAAAACATAAAGGCATTCATTTTCATCTGCTTTTAATCATCTAGAGTTAAACTAAAGACTAAGAGCAGTCTTTCAGGCATGGGATTTGTTCATTCTGAAATATTGTACAGGTTAACTTTCACTAGCAGTTCATTCTTTACTGTGTTATTCATAATAGCTCTTGAAGTCAACATTAACCAGTTTCATAAGTTAGAAATTCATCAAGATTAGTTATAAAAAAACACTAAATTTTCTGTTATATCAGAAGCAACATAAAATTAATTATTACATTGGACAGGTTTATAGTTTTGCATTTAGCAGACAAATAGTTTCTGAAGTATCTGTTACTGCACTATCTGTATTTTCTGTAGTTTCATGTTAAATCTGAATATTCAAAAAAAAAAATTGGATGAGAGAGGAAATATTGAACTGTTAGCCTAGTAGTGTGCAGTATTTGCCTGTCCTTATGTAGTAAAAATTTTACTCGTATTCACATGCAATGTTTCTACAAATTTATCTCAGCTACTCATGCTTAATATTAATATACATAAAATTTATTCAAGAAAATTTGAGTTGCTCAACAGTGTAAGCTAAGCATTGGCAATAAGTTTAAAAACAATAGGATATGTAATTCTATATAGATTTTTTTTTAGAAACCTTTTTAAAGACAAACATTTATTAAAATTAAGACTTTTTATTATATCAAAATTGTATTGGATCATTCAACATAGACAAAGATCTTAAGTAATTTATAAATTAATCATTTCTTATTATCTATAGGGAAACGAAATGTGGAGGGGAAGAACACCTTGCAGTGTCATTTAGTCATATGACAAAATGTGGAGTCAGCTCAGGTCCTGGTAATATGACAGAAAGAACTGAGAAGCATTTAGAACATGGGGTAAAGAGTAAGGGCTGCCATTGCTTTTATATCACTGATTGTTCATATTAGGGAATAGATTTAGCATTTTGAGATATAAGAAATACAACTTGGTTTCCTCTGAGGAAAACAAACAAACAAACAAACAAACAAAAAAGATAAATGATGTCAGATGGTTTTTTTTGAAAAAAAAAAGTGATCTTTTTATCTACAAAAATATTTCATAACATACCAGGACATCTTTCACTGAAGAACTTTTTCCCAGCCACTGTTTGTAAATTGTTGAGTTGACACTTTTTGTTACTACAAATCAGATTAGAGTAGCTGAAGTCTAAATGGATCATGACTGAGAGATGCAGCCCAACATTTTACTGAGGACAGATATTGGTATTGTCTGTATAGACCATATGGAGATGATGCTGGGCCCTCCATAGAAGGCCTACATCACCATCCATCCATCTCTCCGCCCACGTGGAGGAAGCTGTGGCAGCTCTTCTGAGGAAAAGGCAGCTGGCCAAACAGAATCATCCCCTGGGCTACATCCAGCTCAGCTCAGAGGATACTAAAGAGACCATTCCGGCCAGAGTTGCTCATGTGTGTTTCAGTTTGAGCTCTGAGAATGCCATGAACCTTGGTTGAGTCTAGGAGCTTGCATTTTACAGAAAAATATTCTTGTCCTCAGGGTTGTGGGCGGTGTGGGGGAGTGGGGAATAAAAATAAAAATAATAAAAAAGAATTTATTCTGAACTTCTTTAATTTCTCTAATTTTTCATTTCAAACTGCAGAGTTCCCATGAAAAAAAAAAAAAATCAGTACAATGGATGAATTTTGGAGGGATTTCCTTCTCTAATTATAACTAAGCATGTGTCTATTGCTTTTGGTTAATTGAGCAAACAATGCCCTTGATAGCCATCTCCTTTCACCAGAATCAAAGGCAAGGTAATTAGTTAATTGCCAGAAGGGATTATTAACTGCTGGTAATGAAGCACTATTGAGGAAATTACTACTACAGTACATTAGATACTGCAAGTATGAGTGAAACATTGCTACTGATATTTTTATGCTTTTTCCTGCAAGAAAATATAACACATATGTTCTGAGATACAGCATCCCCCATCCCTACCCCACCAAAAAAAAAAAAAAAGAAGAAAACTATTAAATTACTATTTACAGCAAATATGTTATCCTGCTGTTAAAAATTATTTGTCACATAATTAGTAATGACATGAATTTTCAATAAAATTGTCTAAATCCACTCCTAACCTTTCATTTTGAAATATTAGTCACTTGAACAGTACATAGAATAGCAATAATTCACTAGTATTTACATGATGAAGTGCAGGATAAATATTTTTTTATGGCATTCACACAGAATAATTTAAAAATAGAGTTGGATCAGAACTGAAGGATGTCCTCATCACAAAGATTACATCATGTCTCACTAATGATTGTTCTCTGTTGTCAATTTAGCAAGACTGTGGCATGTATTTTGAAAGAAAAAGGTTTAGATTCCTCTTATATAAAGTATATGATGATCAAACATTTTTAGAAGACTAAATTATATTGTAAATATCTGCACAGAGTAAACCCAGAGAAATTTATAATATAATTCACAAAAATTAAGTTTCCAGGTGTACTGTGAGTTCACAGAATCACAGAATGGTTGAGGTTGGCAGGGACCCATCTGATGCCCATCTGGTCCAAGCTCCTGCTCCATAAGGAACACCCAGACCATGTCCAGGCAGCTTTTGAGGATCTCCAAGGAGGAAGACTTTATAACCCTTCTGGACAATCTTTGCCAGTGCTTCATCACCTGCACAGTAAAGAATTGTTTCCAGATATTCAGAGGGAACCTCCTGTTTTCCACTTCTTCCTCTTTGCCTCTTGTCCCGGCACTGGATACCACTGGCTCCATCTTCTCAGCACCCTCCCTTCAAGTATTTATGTGCATGTTTCCCTGCCCTGAGCCTTCTCTTATGGTTGAGCAGTCCCATCTCTCACAGCCTTTCTTCATAGAAGAGGTGCCCCAGTCCCTTAGTCATCTTTGTGGCCCTTCATTGGACTCCCTCCAGTATGTCCATATCTCTCTTGTACTAGGGAGCCCAGCACTGAACTTACTGCTCCATTTGTGATCTCTTCAGTGCTGAACAGAGGTAACTCTTGACCTTCTAGCAACACTATTCCTAATGCAGGCTAGCATACTGTTGGAGTTCTTTGCCACAATGACATACTGCTTGCTTATGTTCAATTTGGTGTTCACGAGGACTCACAGGTCCTTATATGAACAGCTACTTCCAAGCTACATACAAGTATATAAACATATGAGAAGCTGTTAAAAGGCAGTCAGTTTAATATTGTATTGGGGAAAACAAAAAATAGTGGAACTCAGTAAGTTGTATGGTAGCCCCAATTTCTTGTGAGTGTATGGAAAAGAAAAAAAAAATAATAATAATAAAAAAAAAGCATAGGTGTCTTTCCTGTCAGAACAGACATTTAAAGGGAATTCTATGTGCCATACATATTCTAACACAGTAATCTACTGGGTACTGAGCCACTTACTGAGGCTATTGGCTCTGGGGCAAACACGTTCTGTAGCGGAGTGGGGAATCGGACAGGCAGGGCTCCCACTTGAGGGAGCCGCCAGGACCCAGCAGCCCTCGCGAGGGAGGTGAACGAGGAGAGAAGGAGGCGTAGGCAGCCAGCAGTGCCCCCTCCCTGGCCGTTCATAAACTGCCCCTAGGGAGCGCGGTGACCAGGGCAGGCAAACAGGGCATGGTGTGTCAGAAGGGAGTGGTGCGGCAGTTAGTGTGGCAGGTCGCATAGGCAGGGCAGAGCGTGCCTCCCCCCTGCCCATACAGCCGAACAGCTCCTCTAATGGCGATCTACTGCTAGCCCAGCTGCAATGATCTCCACCAGGCACAGTGCGCTCTCCAGGAAGTCTGTTCACACCCAGATCGACTGCCCGCTCAAAACTGTGGCAGTTCATGTCTCCGGGTGCAGGGAATGCCTGAGCCTGTTGCTACCACCTGCGGGGGGCAAAGAGACTGTGCGTGAGGTGCAAACAGGTGGACGACCTGGTCTGCCTCATGGCAGAACTCAAGGAGGAGGTTGAGAGGTTGAGGGATATCAGGGAGTGTGAGTGGGAGATAGACTTGTGGAGCGACTCCCTGTGCAGCCTGAAGGACAGGTACTGGGGTGAGACACCCCAGACGGGGGTGGTTCCCCTGCCCTGTTGCTGTCGGGCAGAAGGAGGGGACCTAGGAGTTGAGCGGGAATGGAGACAAGTCCCTGCTCAACATCGCAGGCGATGCCCCCCCTACCGGCCCCACCTTCCCAGGTGCTCTTATGCAACAGGTTTGAGGCCCTGGAGCTTGAGAGGCCAGTAGCTGAGGAAGAGGTAGAAAGTCTACCCAGGAGGATGCCTAGGGCGAGGAAGTTGACTCCACGCCTCAAGACTGCCTCCACCAAGACAGAAGGAAGGGTGATTGTTGTGGGCGACTCCCTTCTCAGGGGAACAGAGGGACCTATTTGTCGGCCTGACCCTATCCATAGGGAAGTCTGCTGCCTCCCTGGGACCAGGGTCAGGGACATTGCCAGAAAGCTTCCCAACCTGATTCACTCCTCTGATTATTATCCTCTTTTAATAGTCCAGGCTGGCAGTGATGACATTGAAGAGAGAAGCCTGAAGACCATCAAACGGGACTTCAGGGGACTGGGACAGTTAGTGGATGGAGCGGGAGTACAGGTGGTGTTTTTGTCCATCCCTACAGTGGCAGGGAGGGGTACAGAGGGGACACGGAGAGCCCACATGATAATCACGTGGCTCAGAGACTGGTGCCAACACAGAAATTTTGTGTTTTTTTGACCGTGGAGTGCTTTACTCAGCACCCGGCCTGATAGCTGCAGACGGGTCCCTATCTCTAAGGGGAAAACGGATCCTAGGCCAGGAGCTGGTGGGGCTCATTGAGAGGGCTTTAAGCTAAGTGAGAAGGGGGATGGGGCTGAAACAAGGCTTGTTAGAGCTGTGCCGGAGGGAACAATGGCAAAGCTGGGAGAGAAGGCAATGGCCCAACTGAAGTGCATCTACACTAATGCATGCAGCATGGGTAACAAACAGGAGGAGCTGGAAGCCATCGTGCGGCAGGCAGGCTAAGACTTGGTTGCCATCACGGAAACTTGGTGGGACCACTCTCATGACTGGAGTGCTACAACGTCTGGCTATAGGCTCTTCAGAAGGGACAGGCAGCATGGAAGGGGTGGTGGTGTGGTTCTCTGTATCAGAGAGAGATTTGATGTCATGGAAATTGAGGCTGGGAATGATAAGGTTGAGTCCCTATGGGTTAGGATCAGCGGGAAGGCCACCAAGGGAAGCATCCTGGTGGAGGTCTGTTATAGACCGCCAAACCAGGATGAGGAGACTGACTGATGAGGAGTTCTACAGGCAGCTGACAAAAGTTGCAAAATCATCAGCACTTGTTCTTGTGGGGGACTTCAGCTTCCCAGATATATCCTGGAAGCACAACACAGCCCAGAGAAAGCAGTCTAGGAGGTTTCTGGAGAGTGTGGAGAGCTTCCTGACACAGCTAGTTAGTGAGCCTACCAGGAGAGGTGCCCCACTAGACCTTCTCTTCACAAACAGAGAAGGACTGGTGGGAGATGTGGTGGTTGGAAACTGTCTTGGGCAGAGTGACCACGAAATGGTAGAGTTCTCCATTCTTGGAGAAGCCAGGAAGGGGACCAGTAAAACCGCTGTATTGGACTTCTGGAGGACTGACTTTGAGCTGCTCAGGACACTGGTTGGTAGAGTCCCTTGGGAGGCGGTTCTGAAGGGCAGAGGAGTCCAGGAAGGCTGGGCGCTCTTCAAGAAGGAAATCTTAATGGCGCAGGAGCGGTCTGTGCCCATGTGCCCAAAGACGAGCCAGCGTGGAAGAAGACTGGCCTGGCTGAACAGAGCTTGAGTTTAGGAGAAAAAAGAGGGTTTACAATCTTCGGAAAAGAGGGCGGGCCACTCAGGAGGACTATAAGAATGTTGCGAGGCAGTGCAGGGACAAAATTCCTCGTAAGGGGGTGTCGAGAGGCAGGAGACCTTTTCTCCATTAACACTAGTGACAGGACCCGCGGGAACGGGGTTAAGCTGAGGCAGGGGAAATTTAGGCTGGACGTCAGGAGGGGGTTCTTCACAGAGAGGGTGGTTGCACACTGGAACAGGCTCCCCAGGGAAGTGGTCACTGCACCGAGCCTGTCTGAATTTAAGAAGAGATTGGACTGTGAACTTAGGCACATGGTCTGAACTTTTGGGTAGACCTGTGCGGTGTCAAGAGTTGGACTTGATGATCCTTAAGGGTCCCTTCCAACTCAGGATATTCTATGATTCTATGATTCTATGAATTAGAAAGGCCAAAGCTCATCTGGAGCTCAATCTGGCTACTGCCATCAAAGATAACAAAAAACGTTTTTACAAATATATCAATGCAAAACGGAGGACTAAGGAGAATCTCCAGCCTTTACTGGATGCGGGGGGGAACTTAGTTTCGAAAGATGAGGAAAAGGCGGAGGTGCTTAATGCCTTCTTTGCCTCAGTCTTTAGTGGCAAAACCAGTTGCTCTCTGGATACCCACTACCCTGTGAGAGTACACTACCCCCAGAGAGAACTGGTGGAGGGGATGGGGAGCAGAATGTGGCCCTCACTATCCATGAGGAAATGGTTGGCGACCTGCTATGGCACTTGGATGTACACAAGCCGATGAGGCCAGATGGGATCCAGCTGATGATACTGAGAGAACTGGCAGAGAAGCTGGCCAAGCTGCTTTCCATCATTTATCAACAGTCCTGGCTATGGGGGGAGGTCCCAGTCGACTGGTGGCTAGCAAACATGACGCCCATCTACAAGAAGGGCCAGAGGGCAGAGCTGGGAAACTATAGGCCTTTCAGTTTGACTTCAGTGCCAGGGAAACTCATGGAGCAGATTATCTTGAGTGTCATCACGTGGCACTTACAGGGCAACTAGGTGATCAGGCCCAGTCAGCATGGGTTTATAAAAGGCAGGTCCTGCTTGATGAACCTGATCTCCTTCTATGACAAAGTGACGCGCTTGGTGGATGAGGGAAAGGCTGTGGATGTGATCTACCTTGACTTCAGCAAGGCTTTTGACACTGTTTCCCACAGCATTCTCTTCAAGAAACTGTCTGCTCGTGGCTTGAACTGGCGTACGCTTCGTTGGGTTAAAAACTGGCTGGATAGCTGGGCCCAAAGAGTCATGGTGAATGGTGTCAAATCCAGTTGGAGTCCGGTCACTAGTGGTGTTCCCCAGGGCTTGATACTGGGGCCAGTCCTCTTTAATATCTTCATCGATGATCTGGATGAGGGGATCAAGTGCACCCTCAGTAAGTTCGCAGATGATACCAAGTTAGGTGCGTGTGTCGATCTGCTTGAGGGTAGGAAGGCTCTGCAGGAGGATCTGGATAGGCTAGACCGATGGGCTGAGGTCAACTGTATGAAGTTCAACAAGTGCTGTGTCCTGCACCTGGGGAGCAACAACCCCAAGCAGAGCTACAGGCTGGGAGATGAATGGTTGGAAAGCTGCCTGGCAGAGAAGGGCCTGGGAGTATTGGTTGATAGTTGGCTGAATATGAGCCAGCAGTGTGCTCAGGTGGCCAAGAAGGCCAACAGCATCCTGGCTTGCATAAGAAGCAGTGTGGCCAGCAGGCCTAGGGAAGTGATTGTCCCCCTGTACTCGGCTCTGGTGAGGCCGCACCTCGAGTACTGTGTTCAGTTTTGGGCCCCTCACTACAAGGAGGACATGGAGGTGCTCGAGCGAGTCCAGAGAAGGGCGACAAAGCTGGCAAGGGGTCTGGAGAACAAGTCCTACAAGGAGCGGCGGAGGGAGCTGGGTTTGTTCAGCCTGGAGAAAAGGAGGCTCAGGGGCGACCTTATCGCTCTTTATAAGTACATTAAGGGAGGCTGTAACGAGGCGGGGATTGGTCTGTTCTCCCACATGCCTGGTGACAGGACAAAGGGGAACAGGCTAAAGTTGCACCAGGGGTGTTTTAGGTTGAATATTAGGAAGAACTTCTTTACTGAGAGGGTTGTGAGGCATTGGAATGGGCTGCCCAGGGAAGTGGTGGAGTCACCATCCCTGGAGGTCTTTAAAAGACGTTTAGATGTTGAACGTAGTGATATGGTTTAGTGGAGGACTTGGTAGTGTTAGGTCAGAGGTTGGACTCGATGATCTTGAGGTGTCTTCCAACCTAGACAATTCTGTGATTCTGTGATTTATACCTGCTGTGAAAATTATTGTCATTTCCTTTTCCATGAAGAAAAGTCCCTCCTCTTGCAACATGATGTGTTCAAAGAATTGACAAAGTCTGGGCTACCACATCAGGAGTAAGATCAGTAGAAAATTCAGCATAGCACCATTAATTAAGTTATTAATTAAGTTATTAGCAGCAGAAGTTATTAGCGATGTGCCATATAAATATGTTTCTGTAAATTGGTATACATTGTCAAAAACAGTATTTATTGCATACTATTTATCTCTTTATCACAAATATGTTTCTGTCTTTTTAGTAATGTCAGTTATTTTATTAGCTATTGTGTAATTACTAACATAATGCAATTTACTGATGAATATTTTCTCAGGATTAAGATTTGATATAAAAATTCTCAAAAAGAAAATGTTTTATTCACAGAAAAAATATGGGATACTTTTAGGTAATATTATTTTTCATTTTTGTTGTCTCTACAACATAATTCTGAAATAGATTTTAGCAGGTAAGTGGTGCTGAATTAAAGTCAACTTTTGTGTGCAGGTGATATAAGAAAAGGAACAAAAGTAAGTACTATATTTGATATAGGTAGCACATTAAATAAATGTTTATTACATGGCTTTAAAGGACTGGAAAGCAGAAACTCAGAATCTAAACTGATTGTATTCAAACTTCCAATTTGTGATCTATTCCAGGCTACACAGACAATGCCTACTTAAGGTATCTAAGTTCAAATACCTTAGCTCAGAACACCCCTTTAAGTATGGAGGAGAGTCAGAGCAGATAAACAAGGGCCTTGAATAGGTGGTGAATACTTTTGTGTATCTCATATTATTTTCATGTATTTCATATTATTTTCTCAGCATAGTCCCAACTCAACATGGAAAAAAAAGCCATGAATTCTCAGGATCTAAGTAGTTGCACTGGCAAATGCTGTTCTTGGGTCCAAAACTTTAGAAGTAGCTATCCTCCTCCAATAGAAGACTAGCTGTCTACGCCTTCAACATAGCTTCACAAAGGAATTTATATAGCACTTTAAACACCTAAATTTAGACTTCTTTTTCAGTTCTCTAAATCCAGATGTGAGACCCTCACAAAGCCCTACTTAGTTGCTACTTAACGTGAGAGGAACTGGAACTAGCTCAGCTCCAAAACACTGCCCCAATAAATTCTTCTAGGTGCCCAAGTTTCTGATGCTGAGTAGCCATATGATGCTGAAAAGCCTGTAGATGCCAAGCAGCTGTGAATGCAAACATGGCAGATTCTCAAATTAGGCATTCTGTGACTTGGCTTGTCTGTTGGGACTAATCTCATAGACATTCTCATATGCCAACAATCAAATCAGATTTCAGACATCCTATTGCTAGAGGAAGAGATGTTAGGTTATCTCTAAATAATTTACTTCTAGTTCATGTATCAAGGGAGAGGAGAGATCTGATTTCAAATTCCTCTTCCAAATGAAGGACACAAGGAAGATAAGAACCTGAATCTTTGCACTGGGATGTGGTAAAAATGAGAAACAGCGTTTCATTCCTGCTGCTTTTTTTTTTATTATTATTTTTTTTCCTCAGAGGAAGGTAGAAGCTAGGTGAACAGCTAGGATTAAGAATCCAATGCACAATTAGCCCCTTTCCCCCGTCCTAGGGAAGATCATTTCCTCTGACTACCTTAACAAAATTGATGCCCAGCAGCCTTTTATTTTTCTTGGTTGGTCTTTGTTATAGGCTGGCTTGGGTGGATTTTGATCAACCACTGCATGCTATGGATCCTATTCTTCGGACCTGAAACATTTCCCTGTGCAGAAAATTCCTAATTTTGGACTGACTAGTTCACTAATCAAGTTCCTACCAATCGACTCTGTTAAACTTAATCCTACTTGGAAATTTAACTTCTACTGGCTCAAGTCCCACATGTCTGAACTCCTAGCTCAGTAGTGCCTACTCTCAGTCTCATATTGTATCACTGCAATGCATTCATACCCTGCAACAGATATAAGGTTTGTTCCTCTGCAATTTGAAGTCTATTTCAAATTCTTGCTGCTTTAAGAAATCAGATGTGATTAAGTATCACAATTTTTAGGGAGTTGTCACATGGAGAAACTGAGCAAGCAGGTGCATAACTGTTTACAAGCCTGTAGCCTGAGCTTTAAGTTCCTGCAAGCCAGTACTGTTCTGTCATCTGCTTTTAGCATACCATGCACACCTGCAGTACTTAAAAAAATATAATCATAAGAGGATGGAGAAAGCTATTAGAAGATGAAAGGAGTTTGTTAGGAGTGACCATAAAAAATGAATTAAAAAATATTCCACTGGGCTTAATATGCAAAACAGAAAATGTACTTAGCCTGGAAAATCAGCTTTTGTCAGGATTGTCTAGACAATTGGCAACCAGTTTAAGTGAAGTCCACTACATAGCCTATCTAAAAACGTCAATTCAAGGATTAGTCTCATCTGAAATTTAAACTTGTTAATGATATAGAAAGGAAGATTTTATACCTGAAAACAGAAAAGAAATAAATTAGGACAATTATTTATTAGCCTTACAGGTTATATTGGAATCAGTAGATTTTCTATTTTTACATGAATTTCAGAGAAAAATATATCATAGAATCATAGAATCATAGAATATCCTGAGTTGGAAGGGACCCTTAAGGATCATCAAGTCCAACTCTTGACACCGAACTGGTCTACCCAGAAGTTCAGACCATGTGACTAAGTGCACAGTCCAATCTCTTCTTAAATTCAGACAGGCTCGGTGCAGTGACCACTTCCCTGGGGAGCCTGTTCCAGTGTGCAACCACCCTCTCTGTGAAGAACCCCCTCCTGATGTCATATGTTTATATATATATATATATTTATTTCTAAAGTTGCAAAGGCAAACCTACAGTTAAGAAAAATAATCTCCACTGTTGTAGATTTTAAGATGTGCACTTAAAGTGGGTGAACATAAAGTAGAACGACTGAAGGACAAACTTGAACAACATGTTTCTATAAAAAGAATGAATATGTTTTCAAGTGTAATTGTTACAAGCAGATAGTTGAAAAAATATTTGGAAAGCAAACAAACAAGGAAGGAAACCATTATTTTAGAATAACACCTACATTTAGGAATTTACAGTATTTAAAGCACACCAGTATCCTTTATTTAAACTCTAAAACATCCTCATAATAGAGAGAGCAGCTAAATTTGTTCCACTACACTTTAATGTTTTTTATTGCTCTAATATAATGTAATAAATATAATATAATATAATATAATATAATATAATATAATATAATATAATATAATATAATATAATATAATATATATTATTTATAGTTATATTATGTATATATATAAACATATAATATAATATATTTTTATAATAGAATAATATTAAATATATAAAAATATTAAATATATATAATATATAATATATAATATATAATATATAATATATAATATATAATATATAACATATAACATATAACATATAACATATAATATATAATATATAATATATAATATATAATATATAATATAATATAATTATATATAAACACATTTATATAAATATATAAATATATTATATTATACGATTTTAATATATAATTATATATTGTGTAATATTGATAATGTAATGGTATAATCATATTTATAATATTATATAATATTAAATATTATGTTATATTTATTATATTGTACACATTTTACATAAAAATTTACATTGTAAGTTTTAGACCAAAAATTAGACTGTTTTTTGACATTTTGAAAAAATAAAGTGGGTCTATCAACCTTTTCATATACATAAACTGAACTGGTGCTATTATATTGTTTTGCATCTCCTAGTGAGATATAATAGTTAAAACATTTAAAGATTGTACAATTATGAATAGTAAGATCTTATGGAATACGTTTAAATGTTCTTGCTGCTGAATTTGACAGTTTTGTTTTCAGTTAGGGTTTTGACAGATTGTTTTCTTGTTAATTTCATCCTGTAGATGACAAAATGACTTACCTATACTATGTTGTATATTGTGTTGCGAGAGAGATTTGCAACTCGAGTCCAGATTAGTAAGTAATGTAGCTGACATTATTGCTATGCTGTAGCTGAGTTAATCAAGCTGGTGTACAGGTCTGACTCAGTGTGGATGCAGCACTGGAGTACCACAGCTGTATATTTTTCAGATATTAAACAATATGGTACTAGCTATGTCTTTGCACTCTGCTGAAAGACCATATTAGCAACCCTAGGGCTAGCTCTGACATCTTCAGAATGAAACCATGTTACTCCATTTTGCCCTAGTCAGAATACCATGGGTTCTGACATATGGGAGTTAATCTTGCCAAGCTCTTTAATTTTCCTCGAGAAATTACAGATATAGGATGAATTTGTAACATACAATACTGCTATGAGGTAAACCAATGCTTTTATTTTCTGTATTTTCCTTATATAAATTCAGCAATGTGAAATGCTACAAGTCTCCTGTGAAACAACAGGATCATTTTAAGCAGAAGGTGATTTTATTTAGCCTGGACAAAATGCAATGTTCACAGAAATTATATACTGTGATTTATGAATATATTTATCATTTCATCCAGGCTTCATTGCTGTTTTAATTCATTTTAATGAATTAAAGTTCATTGTGAACTTTAAAAATGAACTTTAGTTCATTTTAATAAGGTGTTATTAAATTCAAAAAGAGAAGAAAGAAAAGAGTATAAGCAGTGATGCTATATTAAGAATCTTCACAGAATCACAGAATTTTCTAGGTTGGAAGAGACCTCAAGGTCATCGAGTCCAACCTCCAACCTAACGCTAACAGCCCTCCACTAAACCATATCCCTAAGCTGTACATCTAAGCGTCTTTTGAAGACTTCCAGGGATGGTGACTCCACCACTTCCCTGGGCAGCCTGTTCCAATGCCTCACAACCCTTTCTGTAAAGAAGTTCTTCCTAACATCTAACCTAAAACTCCCCTGGCTCAACTTAAGCCCATTCCCCCTCGTCCTGTCACCAGGCACGTGGGAGAACAGGCCAACCCCCACCTCTCTACAGCCTCCTTTAAGGTATCTGTAAAGAGCAATAAGGTCACCCCTGAGCCTCCTCTTCTCCAGGCTGAACAAGCCCAGCTCCCTCAGCCGCTCCTCGTAGGACTTGTTCTCCAGGCCCCTCACCAGCTTCGTCGCCCTTCTCTGCACCCGCTCAAGCACCTCGATGTCCTTCTTGTAGCGAGGGGCCCAAAACTGAACACAGTACTCGAGGTGCGGCCTCACCAGAGCTGAGTACAGGGGGACGATCACCTCCCTAGCCCTGCTGGTCACGCTGTTCCTAATACAAGCCAGGATGCCGTTGGCCTTCTTGGCCACCTGAGCACACTGCTGGCTCATATTCAGCCGACTGTCCACCATCACTCCCAGGTCCTTCTCTGCCTGGCAGCTTTCCAACCATTCCTCTCCCAGCCTGTAGCTCTGCTTGGGGTTATTGCGCCCCAGGTGCAGGACCCGGCACTTGGCCTTGTTAAACTTCATGCAGTTGACCTCAGCCCATCGGTCCAGCCTATCCAGATCCTCCTGCAGAGCTTTCCTACCCTCAAGCAGATCGACACACGCACCTAACTTGGTGTCATCTGCGAACTTACTGAGGGTGCACTCGATGCCCTCGTCCAGATCATCGATGAAGATATTAAAGAGGACCGGCCCCAGCACCGAGCCCTGGGGGACGCCACTAGTGACTGGCCTCCAACTGGACTTGGCTCCATTCACCACGACTCTTTGGGCCCGGCTATCCAGCCAGTTTCTAACCCAACGAAGCGTGCGCCAGTCCAAGCCAAGAGCAGCCAGTTTCTTGAGGAGAATGCTGTGGGAGACGGTGTCAAAAGCCTTGCTGAAGTCAAGGTAGACCACATCCACAGCCTTTCCCTCATCCACCCAGCGCGTCACTCTGTCATAGAAGGAGATCAGGTTCGTCAGGCATGACCTGCCTTTCATAAAGCCATGCTGACTGGGCCTGATCGCCTGCTTCCCCTGCAAGTGCTGCATGATGACTCTCAGGAGGATCTGCTCCATGAGCTTTCCTGGCACTGAGGTCAAACTGACAGGCCTGTAGTTTCCTGGGTCTGCCCTCCGGCCCTTCTTGTAGATGGGCGTCACGTTTGCTAGCCGCCAGTCGATTGGGACCTCCCCCGATAGCCAGGACTGTTGATAAATGATGGACAGTGGCTTGGCCAGCTCCTCTGCCAGTTCCCTCAGTACCCTTGGGTGGATCCCATCTGGCCCCATCGACTTGTGCACATCTAAGTGCCGTAGTAGGTCACCAACCAGTTCTTCATGGATAATGAGGGCCACATCCTGCTCCCCATCCCCTTCCACCAGCTCAGGGTACTGGGTATCCAGAGAACATCCGGTATTGCCGCTAAAGACTGAGGCAAAGAAGGCATTGAGCACCTCCGCCTTTTCCTCATCTCTTGTAACTAAGTTTCCCCCCGCATCCAGTAAAGGATGGAGATTCTCCTTAGTCCTCCTTTTTGTGTTGATGTATTTATAGAAACGTTTTTTGTTATCTTGAAGGCAAGCAACTAATTCCTGTGGGGAATTTTCTACTCTTCATTATAAAATGATGATATAAATGATTATATTATAAATATAAATATAATAAATTATAAATATAATATAAATATAATATATTAAGGTTGTGGTGAATGTTCTATGCATTTTCTGTATTTTATGTTGATGAGAGAGAAGCTAAAGTCTTCCAATTAGCAATTTCCCTTAAACAAGTGAAACATCAGTTACATATGCTGACAAATCATTTTGTTATTTTAGCTGTAAACCTGTCCTATGTATTTCATACAGTAGGGTGTCCTTTGAAGAAGATAGCTTTGCATTATAAATATCCCCAGTGTATATAGTGTCTGAAATTTAGAGACAAAGAAAAACCATTTCGAAAAATACCAGGGAAATGTCCCAAAGATGGGACTGGGCTTTGCCCAGTCTGCATTACCTAAAGATTAACTAGGTCTAAAGTTCCATTCAGTTCTTCAGCAGTGGCAACTTTGATCTCTAGTGGTCTATGACACTGCAGAACAAGAAACAAAATCTGCATGCCATTGGAAATAGGAGGGAACCCAGGTTTTAGCCCTGGGATGTTATATAAGAACTGCATAACTTTGACTCCCTGGATTCTGCTGGCATCAACTGAAATGCAGCAAGAGGAGATATCCACCACCTTGACATCCTATGTGAATCAAGCTCACAGCAACCACCTCCAAGTAAACAGGTCTAATCTGAAAAATAAATAATGAAATAGACAGACATAAAAGGATTAAAGCAGTTACCAAAGCAGTTGAGACTGAATGTGGGGCAAAAGCATGTTTGTATTTACTGAATTACATGTGGTGACTTTCTTCCTTAAAAGTTAGCTAGTTCTATCATTTTTGTATTTAATTTTTGTATCTCTCTCTTGGGTTTTGACCTTCTAGAAAATGTCAGTAACTTTGCAGATGACATTTTGTTTACAGTATTAATAGCCTAGAAAGTTCTCATTAAAATAATTGCATATGTTAACTACAGGAAGATCTCTCTATTCCTTAGTATACATAGGGTTGCTTTATGTTTAATACAAATGCTCAGTCCTAGAGAGATGTTAATGTATTTATTGTTCAGTGTATCAGTATACTTTTAAGAAAGCATCTGTGTCATCTTCTGTGGGTGTGAGAAATTATCAGAGCAATACATTGTCCAAAGTCTCTGCTATTTTCATTGTTATTTTGCAGCTGTTAAATGCCTAAGATTTTTCTTGTTAGCTTTTCTCCTGTCATGCATTACCCAACAAATAAAAAGAAAATTGAGTGGGCATACAAAATTATATATCAAGACTTCCATTTTATTGTGAATAGCGGAAGATATTTGAATCTTGGAACAAATACAGCACTGAGAGAAGTATATTTACATATTAAAGCAACGGTTTATTAATACTGTATAAAGAAAGAGAGGAAGACAGATTTTTTTGAATAGTGTTCTAACATATAGGAAAATAGTCTACAATAAAACAGAAAAAATGTCCTGGTTAAAATATAAAGTCTGTAATGTTGAAAGAAGAGCAATAAACCTAATTTCATTTTATTATGACCAGGAACCCACCAACTTTGTTTACAGATACAAGAAGCTCAAAACTAGGATGGTTCTGATAGGCAGTGTAGTGTTAGATACTGCTGTTTATTTTAGTTCTAGTTCAAGTTCAAGGTCAGTATTGGAGCCAGTGCTATTCACCTAAAGATTTCCTCAAGGTAAATTTCCTGAGGATCAGTTTCTTCAGGGGTCAGTATTGGGACCAGCACTGTTTAATGTCTTTGTTGGCAACATGGACATTGGGATTGAGTGCACCCTCAGCAAATTTGCTGATGACACCAAGCTGTGTGATGCAGTCAACGCACTGGATGGAGGGGATGTCATGCAGAGGGACCTGGACAGGCTTGAGAGGTGGGCCTGTGAGAACCTCATGAAGTTCAACAAGGCCAAGTGCAAGGTCCTGCAATTGGGCTGGGACAATCCCAAGCACAAATACAGGCTGGGCGGAGAATGGATTGAGAGCAGACCTGAGGTGAAGGACTTGAGGGTGTCAGCTGATGAAAAGCTCAACATGAGCCAGCGATGTCGCTCGCAGCCCAGAAAGCTAACCACATCCTGGGCTGCAACAAAGAAAAGTGTGACCTAGAGTGACTAGGTCAAGGGAGGTGATTCTCCCTCTCTATTCTGCTCTTGTGAGACTTCACCTAGAGAGTACTGCATTCAGCTCTGGGTCCCCAACATCAAAAGGACATAGGCCTGTTGGAACAAGTCCAGAGGAGGGCCACAAGTATGATCAAATGGCTGGAGCACCTCACCTATGAAGACAGGCTGAGAGAGCTGCGTTGCTCAGTCTGGAGAAGAGAAGGCTCCAGGGAGACTTTATAGCAGCCTTCCGGTACCTAAAGTGGGCCTAGAGGAAAGCTGGGGAGGAACTCGTCATTGAGGAGTGTAATGATAGGACAAGGACTTCAAAGGAGGGTAGATTTAGATTAAATATTAGGAAGAAACTCTTTACTGTGGGGGTGGTGAGACACTGGAAGAGGCTGCCCAGAGAAGCTGTGGAACACTTCCCCATCCCTGGAAATGTTCAAGGCCAGTCTGGATGGGGCTTTGGGCAACCTGACCCAGTGGGACATGTCCCTGCCCATGGCAGAGGGGTTGGAATTAGCTGATCTTTAAGGTCCTTTCCAATCCAAACCATTCTATGATTCTTAATGGCTCTCCCAAACCACAGATTTAAGCTGAAAAACACATTTCAGGTTTGCTTTTTGCTATGTATCAATTAAGACAGTGATAAATGACAGTCAGCAGCTGTGCAACCAGAAATCCATGATTAACACACGTTTTTGCATCATTTGCATTCCTGGAGAACAGAAATTCCTGAACTGGAAATCCAAAATTAGGCTTAGTCATATGTAGCATTCATATATTGTTAGACCAAACCACATCCTTCTCCATAACTCATACTATGAAGATGAGAAGAAAGAAATATTTTTACCCTGTAGTGGAAATGTTGTCGTCAGATTGAGGGGGTTATGTTAGACTAGAAGCTTGAATCACATGACAATACAAGCGCTTCTTATCTGTAAAACAGTCCTGTCAAAGAGATGCTCTTCTGATCATTGAACTTTGATAGTTCAATTAGAATAAATATTTGAATTTTATTGAGGGAAGGGGTTAATGTATACTGTTCCAAACTTCTCCATTGGACTCTGATCCCTTAAACATAGCAGTCTACTCCATACTGATTTGTTGCAAGGAGGAAAGCATTAGTTGCAAGGAGGAATCCCCATAGAAAAGGTGAAGTTGAATTTTCTTCTAATCTCACCAGGACTGTTCCTGAAGGACTGTAATATAAAATTTATCAAAAATGCAGTGGCTGCCAAGGCTAAGGAAGGTGGAAATATTTCTGATAACCCAAAATTTTAGATGAATTAAAAGTGGCCCTTGGATATGATCTCTTATATTTGCCAAAGGCTATAGCATCAATTTTATTTAAACATTGAGAGTGATTAATATACACAAAGGCAGTTTACTAATGCTTTACCCATTTGTAGATTAAACAAAGGCTCATTAGCTTACATGAGACAGTTCAGTTTTATTTTTAGCTACAGTATGACTGGTGCAATGCCCCTCCTTTTAGCATTTTCATTTTGTATTGCCTTCAGTCCTGACATGAAAGTTAACATTAATCTGCCAACTCATTCTGGTTGGATTGCTTTGGAAGTCACTCCAAAGTCACGATGGTTAAATGGGATGAGGCTGTAAGACAGAAAAGCATTGCAGTTAATACCTCTGCAGTACTGAAGTTAAGCCAGGGCCAGCCCTAATTCCTGAAAGAAAACAAATCCACAATAATCCATCCCTTAATTCTAAACAGAGTGGCACAATGCCAAATAATATAAAACATGTATTCCTTACAAAAGCACTGCATCTTATTCCACCAGTGTTTCTCTTGGCCTTTTATTCGTGTAGTTTGAGGTCAGTGAGCAGCATACATGCGAAGGTGTTATCTATACTGACACTTACAGCATTCCAGTATTCTCCTGAAGTAAGGGGACTTGGGGAGGGAATGGTTGCTGAAACAAATCATTGCAGTTTCTGTTGCAACAACTAAAAGGCAAAAATTAAGATTCTTCCCAAACCCACAGCCATTCCCACCCAGAAATCTTCCAAGTGTATGCTCAGTCATTTAATCCATCTAATGTCCAGTTAGGTAAAACTACAATTGTTATTGTTTTTCCATTTCATAATCTGGGTCAGATTTTGGTTGTGCAAAAATCAAGGATGATTCCATTCATGTTTAATTAGTCTCAAGCCAGAGATTTTGATTAGGAGCTTGCTGATTTTAGCCCAAACCTAGATTGTGTTATTTAGAACCTATTTGCCCTACAGTGCTTTTGTGATGATAACTTAGTGTGACAAAAAGGACCAGTTTAGGCATTTCTATCTTCATCCAAAAATGTGTTCTCCCATAGAAATAAGCCTTAAAATTTTTTTACATGTAATGTCCCACAGAAACAGATATGCATGCTGGGATGTGTTAGGTGGCTAACAAATATTTATAGAATTCAGGCATCATTTAGGACTTGTTAGCTTTCTTTTGTGATAGCTGTTTTATAATATAAGTGTCATAAATTACTAAAATATCATTTATATTATTAAAATGTTATTAAATATGTTTTTTAACCCTATGTTAAACCAAACTGTGAAAGAAGTTGTTCATTACTTGTCCAGAGTTGACAGAGAAGAACAAAACAGTGAAGTGTCCCACTCATTTCAGGATTGGCAGGCTTTACTGTAAATGAAATCCTGATAACTATTCTGAGGCCTTGAAGTTACATAACTTTACACAGCTTTTAAACATTTTAAGAAATTCACTTGAATGTGTTTTCACATTCAAGTATTCAGTATTCAAACAATTCAAAGTATTCAGTATTCAAACAGTATTCAAAACAATTCAGTTTTCAGACTGAACAATGTATAATCTATATGCATGTACATTTTTCTTTATGAGTTCATTTCTCTGTCACTTTGTCAGCTTTCTATTTCTTTCTGTTACCTTTGGTATGATTGTCAGGTGTATTGTCAGGTGTATTCTTCATCTTTACAGCAAAAAATAATAACAAAAAGTGTGGTCTACAGAAATTATTACTTTATAAATGAAGACATTTATAATCTTTATAATGCAGACATTCCAGAAGCCCAGGTGAAATAAGGAGGCAAAGTATTTCCCAGCTTCCACCACCTGTCATGAATTCTTGACAATTCTTGACAGACAAAAATGACCTTTCCCCGTCCACCATGTGTTAAGCACTGTGATATACACAGCTCCAGTGCTATTGTTGATGCATGGCTGGATGTGATACATAAGTAATCATGATTCAGTCCCCAGTATTCTGCTATGTCTGCATTCAGTGTTGTGTGATGAACTGGTGTAACTACTCCATTACAGTAACTCTACATTAATAACATTAATAATCATCTCATCTGTACTGTGCCAATGTAGCTATTTGCTTCTGTTCTGACGGCCAGCTGTAGCTCTGCTGTAGGCACTCACATATATATGCATGTACGGGAACGCTCATGCCTATTGTTAAAATCTATCTGTAAAGGTTGAAAACCATACTTACCTCCAGCAAATGCTGCAAACAATTGACTCGCAAGTGAACTATAAATAATGTTCACAGCATATAGCCAATGTAACATACTGCTCTAATGTTACTGAATATTCAGAACCTGCTGCCTCTGGTAGCTATATACATCATGTTCATGACAGGTTTAGGCTTCGGTAGCCCATAGCTCATGATCCAGCATGTGTTTTGGAACTAGAGCATTTGCAAATTAGTAAATACCAGCTGCAGGGCCAAGTATGTGCAAAGTTGAAAAAGCAGTGTCTTTTCTGACATTCTGAGTATTACCACAAAATAATATAAAATATAAGGTTTGGAAGGAGATAAGACTGACAAATACTGCCAAATACAAAGCAATTTAGGCAGCTACAGGCCCAGGCTCCATCATGTGCAAGTCTTTTGATTTGGGCAGATTTTTGAAGGAAGTACTGCAGACATAGCAAATAGGGTGAACAAGGACAGAATCTACCAAACTGGGCTGCTAAATGGTTGACCAGGTTTGGTGTTTGAGCATTTGTTCTGAGAGAGTAAATGAATGAAACAGCTATCCTATTTCTGATCATTCTATTCTTTCGGTATTTAGTAAAGCTACCTTGAAGATCAGTCAGACATTGGTTTCAAAACCCAAAGTTATAATAATTTTTACATCTCGTGACAAATGATGTCTTTCCTTTATGAGAAAGACAATCACATAGACAATCACATATAGAAGTACTGAAAATCTTAAGCTACAACTGGGAAAAAAAAAAAAAGAAAAAAAAAAAAAAAAGTTTTAGATATTTCAGCTGTTGGATTCCATAACATTTCTTTTTATATATTTTTTTAAAATTTCCCATTGAGCTAGAAAAATTCTTTCATATGTAACTTGTGCAAAAATCTGAAGTTGATTAAACAGAAATTCTATGAAATGCATATAGGATTGATTTGTGGTTTTATTTGTTTGTTTTTAATCTAAATACCAAACAAGTAGAAATGCATTCTTTTACTGCCCTGACACAGCACCAGTAATTGAAATACTAAGTCTGTATGTTGGACTGTTCTCTTGCCCTGTAGAAAGGCCAAGAGGTTTGAATGAAGATAGAGTCTCAACAGTACCCTCTGTCCTCTACCTTACCACACTCCACTCATTATTTTGTTTCAATCTTCTGTTAGAAGATTCTTCTGTCAGCTTTCATAAAGCTCTTCATCATACATAAATCTGCATAAATTCAAATAAAATTAATCTCCAATGTACACAATATTTTAAATGTGCCGGTTTCTTGCAGGAAAAAAAAAAAAAAAAAAAAAAAAAAAAAGAGTTTGAGTAGGTTTTCAGTCAATGAAAAGTATTAAATATTCTCTCCTGGGATTTGTTAGTTGTAGGGTTAACTTCTTCAGGGGAAGATTTAAAATTTACATTGATTTTGGCCAAAGGATTATGTCATTCTTTTCCCAAAAATATTGTATATTGTTCATATTATTTTTTTTTTCCTAGGGCATGAATGAAGACTACCTAAACCTGTTGTGTCTTACAGAATATTGAATTTTATTAACTTATGGCTTCAGTAAGGGCTTTTGAGATATTTTAGCTTAAGTGAAATAATATTCTCTAAAACTTTTCTTATAGAATAATGGACTTAAAGGTTTTTACTGTTAATTACTATCAGGATAGGAAGCTGTCATCACAGTCTTGTATTTTCAGATTGAAAATAATGTGTGCTTTTGGTGCTATGGAAATGTATGTTTTAGATTCAGATTCTCTAGGCACCACACAGATTTAGAGGTAACAGGGGGTAACAGTAACAGCAACAAAAAATATAAGAGAAAGACAAGGCTGAGAAAAGTGATTTTTATTTACTTCTGGCTTTGGTTTTGTTATTGCTAACAACTATTCTAAACTATTCTAGATATTTGTTAATAACTTGCAGTTACGGGCCACATGTTCAGAGTTTTGCCTGTATGCACTAATATAACTTTCAGGTCTCTCTATGAGAAAGGAAAGTACAAGACATTTCTGAAATTCCTAAAGAAAAAAAAAAAGTTTAAAAAATTTAGGGAAAAAATATATCCAAGTTTGTTTGTTCTTAATAATATAGAAAAAAAAAATCTACAACTCCTGGTTTTTTTTGTTCGTTTGTTTGTCTGTTTTTTCATTTTAGAAAACTCTATATTTTTTTTTAAACAGGAAACACAGTAAACAATTGTGCTTATTGTCTCCCCCTTTGTTCTTGTTTTACCCTACTTGATAGTAAATCTAGACCTGAATTCATTCCTGATGCTTTAAAAACCCAGATAAATCTTCTTGCTGCAGTGTTAGAAGATGCCAATAAGCTTTGCTGGAAATGATATCGAGTCATGTTGTACAGCTGTTTAAATGTGGGCATAGCCAGGATTTTCAGAAGTAACTAATGGTTCTATTGCCCAAATGAAAGCTTTTAGAGCATCAAACGGTAGGTAGAGACATATCTTAAAAATCAATATCTAAATGTGTCTGAAGTGGCATACTAAGCATCTTTTAAAAGTCTTAGCTTATCACTTAGGACTAGGAGTTAGCTGTCAGGGAGTCATAATGCAGGTGAGGGCTTTAATTTTAATGTTTATATCGATTTTTCTCTACAGAATGTATCCTCTGAGGAATGTTTGCCAAGTTCCCCAATCAGATTTATTTTTTATGCCAAAAAGTAAATTAAACTGTTCAATTTGATATGTTGGAAAGGGCAAGTTTTTTTGAATTCAGCTTGTGGAAAGCAACCTGTGGAAGGGATTGTGCTCTTATTTTGAGTGAAGAGATTTGGAAGTGTATAGTATGGGAAAATACTGAAGAGCTGAAGTAAACAAATAAAAAAGTCAGCTTGGAACAGCTTAATCATAACTGTATGTTTGATTTCCACTGCAGAAAAAAAAAATAATAACAAAAAAAAATAGTTATTATTATATGATTCTGTGAAAATCTGAATGTTTTTTTTTTTTTTTTCAATAAAACTGTTGTACTGTGCTATGCATAGTGTATTTACAGAGTATTTTTTACAAAGTATTTTGGAAAATGCAGTGACTTCAGCAGAAGCAAACAAGGAATCACTTGTCACTCATTTCTTCCAACCTAACTGAGAACATATCTAAAATAAATAAATAAATAAATAAAAAGATACTAAACATTTTAATATCTAGCTGTAAGCAGGAAAAGTGCTTTTGGAGAAAATCAACAGTAATAACAAAAACCCCAATAGATGCATGTGCTCTGATGTCAAACTTTATGCAAATTCAGTATATTATCTAGGGAAAAAAAGATAATAATTGTAGAAAGATACACACTGTTTCATACAGAGGCTGCACTTTCAGATGACAGAAGAAAATTCAATTCCAGATTTGGGACTGAGATTATTTAGTATGACACTCCCACATGTCCTACAGAGCTCCACTAGGAAATGTCTAACACATAGATGAGTGGAAAAATAGCACATGATGTACTTTGCACACCTGGTTGTTTGGCACTCATTAGTAAAGTCTCCATTGCTAATTGTAATTACATGTTTTTACATCAGTGACAACATCAGGTTTTTTTTGTTGGTTTGGTTTGTATTGGTTTTTGTTTATTTGTTCGTTTTTAAGGAAAAATAATAATCCAATCCATAATTATTATTTTATCATTATTTATCTCCATTTATGTATTCATTATTTATTAATAATTAAGTATTAATGATAATTAATAGTTGATAGTAGTAATTTATTTTTATTATTATTCTGACTCAGCAACTCAGAATTGTTTCTGGCCAATAGAATTTGTGATATTTAGAAATGTCTAATATTTTCAGTATGTAATCCATTGGACAAAATATTAGGACATTGACATATTTTCCAAAGCAACGATAGTAAAGAACTTTCTGATTATTGATATGCATAGATCCTAGAAGTAAATGCATGAAGCTGTCGTGCCATTAGAGACATACCTTCTTAAACAGATAATATGGAGAAATGAGCACAAGTTCAGTCTTAGAAGTTTTGGAAAGATTAAAAGAATATAAAAAAAAATAATATTAATATGGAAACGGAGCCATTCCTATCAACATTATTAATTTTGGTCTACGTTCTGCAAAAGAGAATGAATTATATTGTTTTCCTCAACATGATCTGAAAGTATATGATTACTAATGAAATGGAAATAATTAGCATTTATTTATTAGCATCGTCTTTTTTTTAATCAAGAAGGTGGCTCCTGTGGGTTCAACTGTGTACTTGAGGAACACCTCTGGGAGGTGCAAAGTAGCAGATATGGGGTCTGTTTTACTTTCATTGTTCTTTTGGGCAACACTTTTTTTTCCAAGTATAAAGTTCAAGTCTACATTTTGACTAATGTATTATTATTATTATTATTATTATTATTATTATTATTATTATTATTTTATTTTATTTTATTTTATTTTATTATTTTATCACTTTACAAACATCACCACATAATGTCATAATCTTGGAGTACTACACTATATATCCTGTAAAAATATTCTCCACCAGTATAAATAAAGGCTTTAAACATGTCACTCCTTATTAATATCACAGCATTAGAAACCAGAGACAAAAGGGAGGAGGGCAAATAGTTGTTGCTTTATTTAGACAAGGGAAAAAATGTCTCACTAGTTACAAGGCACATGGCGATGTCACAGTCCACAAAGATTTTGGTGCAAGGAACATAACAGTCTGTATCAGTTAATTTTTGTAACACTTAACACTAACTGGAGCAGAAGGAAAATACAGTATGTTCCTTTACTGCCGTTGTTTATAGCTAAATATAGGAATCCTATAGAGCCTGTAGGTAAATTCTTGTTATCTAAGGGATCATTTATTACTCAGTCAAGTTAGTGTAGGAAGACAAAGCCATCATACACTACTGAGATGCCTAATATTTGCTCAAGAGTCTTTAGAAACATCTGACCTGAGTTCACTCTTAAGATAATTTGTCCTCTTCAGCATGTTCACAGCCAAATCACTGCTTGCACATCAGCAATATGATAAATAACACTAAAACAGAATGGTACCTGTATGCACACCATGCCCTCACCCATCTTCTTTTCCTGTAAAATTAAATCTGAATGTTCAGCGAGGAAAGAGCTGCAGTGAAAACTGAAAAACATGTTTTCCACAGCCTGGAAGAGTGAGGACTACAGCTGCAGGAGTAGCCAGCCACACTGCCAAACAGTGCTGCCAAAGAGTGATACAACACCCTCGGTTCACCAAATTGGTGTGTACGTAATGTTGTGTAACCTTATGTGACATGATTATTTGGAGGAGAGGGTATGTTTGTGACTTTAATTATAAATGCCTCTTGGCACATCATGATGTTGACAAGATTGACAAATCTGTACCCAGACTGTATACATACATGCACCCATCATATGCACTACTTTGTAAAGTATGTTTCACCTTTCCAGATTTATCCCAGCATGATTTTTAACAGAATTTTAAAATGACTTAATAGAAGTTAATTTAATAAGTAGCAGAAAAGAAGAATTAATACCTTCAAACACTGATATTTTAATTATCAGAACTTTAAAAAAAATATTTGTTCTGATGGCCCATAAGAAAATTATTATAGCAGCTGCTGATAGCAGGAAACAGGATGGTACCTAATATGCACAAATATACAAAATTTCCATGGCAGAAAAGTTCTGTCTAGGTGGAATCTATTTCAGCTGTTTTGAAACTTGAATATGAAGTGATAAGCAGACTGTGTAGAGTATTATCTTCTTAAATGCTTGCAGTTCATGACTGATAAATACTCCCCAGTGGTCAGAAAAGCTGATAGACTGACTCTTCAAACATAACACTCAGTCTTCACTGTGCTTTCTCTAATTTGTTGATGTTCTCTAATTAGCCATTAGTATGGCATGTGAAAGCATACTGAATGGTTTCTGCACCTAGAGTCTTCAAAAACATTATACATGTAACTCCATGTTGGTGCAGTTGTTAGATCCTGGATAATATCACATGCAGGTTGTTCAAAGGGTTTCTTGAAATGCTCTGTTCTTGTGCAATTTCCAGAAGGGTAACTTATCAAATCTGCTGAACCTTGAGATGAGATGCTGTAAAAAGATGCACAGTACAAACATTTTAGAGACAAGATGGTTCACAAATTGTATCATCATGAAAGAGAGGTGTGTCAAGGGAAGAGGAATCTCTAGTTTTTGGGAGACATTTGTAAGATGAATAATAATAGCTCTCTGAAGACTGGCATTGCGAGGCAGACTGTCCTTGATGTAGCTAGACAACATAGCATAGTGGTGCAGCAAAGAGATTAAGACACTATAAACTGAAGCACAAAGCTGAACACTATAAAAATTTAAAGTGCAGTCTATGGTCAGTGGAGGCAGAGAAAGAAGCAATAACTTGTAAACTTTCTTGTTACTCCAGATAATTTGTTGTTGTTTTTTGATGTGTTCAATAGCTACTCAGAGACAAACTGCATCTTATCCTTAGCACAGCTGCATAAAATACAAATGATTAATTTTACATGAACACGTTTTCAGGATTTTGACAAATAAATGTGTTTGCTTTCTCATTTCTACATCAGAAAGTGGACAAAAACATTAACCAGAACACCTCCTGATAATAATTCACAGACTGCACATCCTATGTTTTAAGAGTCCTGAGTGAAAATGTTTCACGGTCTACAAGAACTGCGTGCGTTAAGAATTTCTCATTCCATGATGCCAAAGAGCACTGAAATACCTAGGCTCAGCTTTCCCCAGCTGCATATGCTCTTTTGTGACTGGTAATGGGTTCAACCATTCATGTGATGTGTAGGCAGGGAGCGCTCACATTACCCTGTCACAAATGTGTTGCATCCTCATGCCTTGTGGAAGGGGGGAATGTGGTAAATGAAGCTCCCAATAGCTAAAAGCTGGCTGCCATGCAAATTACTGTACATGCACTTCAGTTTCTTCTGATGTGCTGAGGTCCTAATGGGGATATTATGCTGGTGGTTTGGGGATGGATGGTACTGGGGAAAAAGCTGCCAACTCCTCTCTCCCACACTGAACTGCTGTGTTGGATCAGTCTTTCCTTGTGACCTTGCAGATCCAAATGCACCTTCAGTGATTGTTACACATGCAGTAAAGGCATAGCTGCTTTGAGACACAAAAACATCATATGTCTGGGATAAAGCAATCATCTAGGCTCACTGCAGTTCATGAAGAAAGGACCCTCCAGAGAGCCATTATTCCACTTTAAGCAAGTAGTTGTCTAACACACACAAAATTAATTATCCTCCTGCTTCTCTTCATCAGACAGAATATGAATAACTACTTTAGAAATTGCACTTAATTTTTAGCCGACGAAATTGGTTACTATAGAAAAATTAAAAAAAAAAAATAGACTGATTTAATCACTTTATGTATTCAATATATTTACAAAGGTAATGGGAATATTATTCAAAACCTTTGCACCACAGTATAAGAAAATAATAAATGTCAGTCTAACCTCTTTGAGGCAGTATTTTTCATCTTTGGTTATACAACAAAATGTAACATCAGATACTTCACAGGAAATTTTAAATGTCAAACGTCTAGAGCTTAATGTTTCAAGCAAGTGGGAAATTTAACTTCAAATTAGAATTTTCTAATTTACCTTTTCTGTAAGCTCATAAAAAAAAAAAAAAAATAAGATTGAAGTGATAGAGCTTGTGAAGTTTCTATCCTCTTTAGTATGAAATTGTATTGCTGTTCTGCCTGTAATACTTCTTTTGTCAGGTTGTTGGAGGTTTGTTCAGGCTAGCTGTGAGTTCTTGGCTGCATGTGAAATACAGCCAGAAATTAGGTCCCATATGGTTCTGGACACAACCCAATGCTAACATCAGAGGGGTTACTTATAATTTGGGAACTCAAATCTACTCCATACCCAGAAATCTGAAAGCACTCAGATCAAAGGTCTGTTTCAGCTGAGCTCTCATCAAAGGTCTAAATGTAATGTACATGACAACAGGAAGCCAATGCAGAGAGGAAAGAGTGAGTAGGCAGAATTCCACTCTCTATGGCCAGGAATAGATCTGCCGTTGTTAGCAGATCTGCCAGTAAAGGCAGTGCACAATGCTGTAAATATCACAGCGTTGCACTAGCTCCATCTTACAAAAAGATTACACCAGGGCAATAGTGATGTGGTCTCCTCTGCTATATACAACTGCCGTGTTAAAAGGGGGGAGGGTTGCCATTGTGTTCATACATTTTTTGTTGTGAAAAGTATGTAAGATATTTTTATAGCTGTCTGGATTCCATCTTTTCCTTCAGACATTTTTCCTCAGGCAGCCTTCCTGAGGCCATCATGCAAACAAAACAAATAAATAAAATAATTGAATGAGCACTGCACATATAAAACCTAGGCATTTTAAAGGAACAGGTTAGAAATTTGAGTTTTGCATGGCTTGCGGTTTAAAAAGTAAGAGAAGATAAAACATGACAGCTAATCTCCAGTGATCACTGAAAATGTTCTAAACCTGCCTTTTAATGTTTTGCTTTTTAAAGGCACATAAATAGTCAATTTACCTTTAATTTTTAGAACTTGAAATTCTTTTCTTATTCTGCTTTTTTTTCTTTGGTGTCATATTGTTCAGGTTCCGTCTGTTCTAATCCATATTTTTTTTGCAGATACATGGTAAAATAGTTCTACAAATTCTCTGAAATAAAACTCATATGAGTGAAACAATTGCCATCAGTAACCATCGGGGAAGCCTATTAGCATTGATCTGATGATTTTTGACAAAAATAGATTTCAGGAAGAATTTTGGAGGCCAAAACCTGCATTTTTTCAAGCACAAATTGACTGGTAAGTGTTCATTGGTGTTCCTCTCCTGATAGCTCCAACCCGTGACTCTCCCTCTAGAGCACTGCAGCTGCTGGGCCTCCAGTTTCCAAGTTACTCGTGTCTGAGTGAGAGGACTGAGAACAGCTGTAGTGCTGTATTGTTCTGGAAAGACCAGACCTTTCATCATGTAGAACCTTTCTCGTAGTCAACACTGCAGCTGGGAAACAAAGTTAACATGTTTCACTGCTGATCTGAACTCTTCCAGTAAGACTGAGTCTTTTCAATGTTTGCATTCATGTGCTGTCCCTGTGCAGAAACCTCATGGTAATATGGTAGTATCATGTGTGAGGTATTATGCATTTGATGGGAAATAATTTATTCTCCTTCCTTCTGTAGAAATCTAAAGACTTGCCTGTTTCCATACAGAGATATATAGCAAGGCCACCCCAGTTGAGGCAGAAAAAGGAAGCCAATGAGAATTCAATACTTCAGTACTGGCAGACTTTGGCAGTTCTGCAAGAATGACCAACCTGTGTCTTGAAGGGCAGAAGTTCATGAACAAATGGAAGATGGATGCAGAAGGAAAGAAGACAGAGTCAACAAGTTAAGGCATCAACAGACAGCAGGGAAATTACACAGATAGTATTACTTGACCAAGAGAGATAGGAGGAAACAGATCCAAACCATTCTACAGAAACATTCACTAAGCTGGAAACATGAAGAGTAAGAGAACACCCAACTGAGGAGAAAATAGGAGGAATAATGTGTGTTGGTAGATTAAAGAACTGACTGATTACAGAACTGACTAATTAAGTGGAATATTGTGCAATGCAGTAGTACAGGCAAAATACAAAAGAGAGAGCAGTTTCCTGAAGGGTGCAATCAACAAACTGGGATTTTCTGAGCTTTTTAAGTGAAAACGTATTGTATTACTCTTGTATGAGGGGAGGCAGCCTTAAGCTCATTTGCACCATCCTCAGTGAAGCAAAGGAAGAGATTGTTCCTGAGAGAATGAAGAGCCTCCTGTAATGGACTGATGTGCATGAAGGGTAGTGACTTCATGCCTTTATTTAACACAGTGAACTTGTTTTTTGTAATGCCTCTGCTCCATGGACAAGGAGGAATTTCTCTGTGTATTCTTTTTACTAATATACATGGGAACTTACTGAGATTTAACCTAGCAAACAAAGAATTAGGAAAGCAAATTTAAACATCCGCATATGCCAGCAAGGACAGTCAACAATCGGCCCTTATTTTCTGGGTGTGCTTTTTGGTCACCTGTGGGAAATACTTTGTTGCAAAAATGGAGCTTCCTTTTCCAGAGGGGTCCGAAACAGCCACTACCAATACCGTCAGTTTATGGAACAGTGGTTGTCATGCACTGGGGGATATGGTTGAAGCAAACACAAATCTTTAGCAATTTCCCAGTCTGTGCTTGTCCTCAGAGCTATCTTAGATGAGTGCTCAAAGACTATATAACCTGGCAGCAGCTCTTTAGGCTGGTTTGTGAGCCTACAATATTTGCCATAGCTTGCTTAAACTAAAAAAGTTGTGCTTGATCAGGGTTATTTAAATACTGTTGTCACAAGTGTAGCTTCTCTCAGATGTCAGACATCATCACGTTTTTTCTAATTAAAACAGTTTGCAATAATTAAATTTTATGTGGCTGTATTTCTACTTAGAAAAGGCTAAATGGTTGGCAAGCCTCCTAAAGTAGGATTAGACTGCAGACCAGCTCAGACAATGCTTCCAGGCATTGGGGATGTACTGCAAAATGAGTTTAATAAAGTCTGATTAGATTAGATTACTTTCTCTGGTCAATTTGAAGCACACTGGCCACAGGATAAATCATCTTTTTATCTCACTGTGCTGCTCTTTTTCTTTGCTGAATCATATTTTAAAAACATTAAGCATATTTTTAAACATATATTTATTTAAAGATGCCAGGAAACATTACGTTGTGAGTTCCTTGTTGCCCAAGTGCAATTCGATATTATATCTCAGTGTAAAAGATCCACCCATTACCTGAGATGTCTGTAGTGATTTGTTTACCTTCTTATTTTATCTCCCTTTTCTCCCTTTTTTCCATACATAGATGGCCTTGCTAGCATCACTAGTAAATAGTCTTGCATTTCTTAACCTGATCTGTCAATATAAGAGTTTATGTATTGAAAACAATGGTAGTTAGATGGTTCTGACAAAAAAAAAAAAAAAAAAAAAAAAAAAAAAAAAAAAGTTTTAGTGTGTTGATTTCCTTCACATTGTGTTAATGCACTTTTTTCAAACTGAACAACATAACACTAACTGCCATTGGTATCTAGTGCACAGGAAATGCCAGATATACTTCTAATTTGTGCATGGAGCTGTAATATCACAGGCATATGTAGAGTTTGAAGGCTTGAGACACCTTCCACTTTAGGCATTTAAGGATCTGAGAATCATCCTCAAGTTCTGCACTGGTGAATGCAACACCTTTGCCTTTTCTAAGCCTGGGCATACCATCACAATACACAGCAGTATTAATATGCTGTGAGAGGAGTCCAGAAGCTGTCCCATGTTAGATAAGGACCAGTTTCATCTGTCTCCAAAGGGACCCGCCACTGCCCACAGCTGAGCCAGTAAGCGTTGTTGTTTGTGCCTCTGTGAGAGCAGATTTAAGAAAGGGCAAAAAAAAATCTTCTGCATAACAGCAGCTGAGAGAGTGAGGAGTGAGAAACAGCCTTGCAGACCCCAGGGTCAGTGTAGAAGGAGGGCAGGAGGTGCTCCAGGCAAGGAGCAGCAGTTCCCCCACAGCTGAGCAGATCTCCACACTGCAGCCTGTGAAGGAGCCCCCGGTGGAGCAGGTGGACTTTCATTGAAGGAGGCTGAGGCCTGTGGGAGGACCCCCGTGGGAGCAGACCCCAGGCTGGACCTGTAGCCCATGAAGAAGACACAGGAGCAAGGCATCTTGGGGGTTACTGCTGCCTGTGGGGGACCCATGTTAGAGCAGTTTGCTCCTGGGAGATGGACCCTGTGGTACGGAGCTATGTGGGAGCAGTTGTTGAAGAGCTGCTGCCTGTGGGAAGCCCCCGCAGGATCAATTTGGGAAGGATGGCATCCCATGTGAAGGACCCCACCTGGAGCAGGGGCAGAGAGTGACCATGAAGGAGTCGTGGAGACAAAGTGCTATAGACTGACCGCAGGCCCCATTCCCTGTTCCTCTCTGCCACCTGGGGGGAAGGTGGAAGAGGGTGGATGAGGGTAAAGTGTTTTTCAGTTATTTTCCTTTGTTTCTCACTTCTTTAGTTTGTTAGTAATAGGCAAAAAGTTTTACCAATCTCCCTGCTCTGAGTCAGTTTTGCTTATCATGGTGATTGTTGAGTGATCTCCCTGTCCTTAACTCAACCCCTGAGCCCTTTGCATTGTATTTTCTCTCTTTCCCTTTGAGGAGGGGTAGTGAGAGAACAATTGTGGTGAAGCTCAACTGCCCACCTTAATAAAACCACCACAGATCTTAACAGATTAATGAAAACAACAGCTATTTTTTTTCAAGAGTAATCTAATCTCAGGGGGTTATATCTTCCACAATTATTTTCAAGGCAGAAGCTTTATAATTTCTTGAGAAAAATCATTAGGTGGCCTTGGAAGTTACAAAACTCTGTGGCTAACTCCACAGCAATATCATTTTCTTCTTCCAATAAATCCAATGGCAAAAAGGATTCAAGCTCACTATGCTTTTTAAATATATTAACTCTGAGGATTTTATCCCTTCTCTATTATATATGAACAATAAAGCTCACTGGTTACTGTGAAATCTTCAGAAATTGAACACTTTGAAAGCTGAATTGCTGCAGTTTGTCTAATTGCTAGTAAAATGTCATTAGGTGCTGTTAAAACTTGGTTAAACCTTACAAACCAACTCACTCAGCAAAACAAGTTAAAATAAATTGGATAGGAGCCAGAAGAGATGAGACAGGATTATTTAAATCTAATATGTGTTAGAATACAGCTTAAGTCCTCTGACCCTAATCACTTTCCACTGGAGTACATCAAATTAGGATCCTGGGACAATTTGCGTAGGAGTCTGAGTAAATGCACTAGTTTTGCCCTGTGAAAGAATTCATGCCCTTTAATAATAAGTGAAAAGGCACAGATGGCTTCATAAGAGTTCCAGAGGCTATCTATATGCATAAGAAATCCCAAGATACAAACTGCAGTGCTGGTCCTGACACCTAGGTATAAACACAGTGAACAATGGGAAGTGTTACACCTTTAGCAACCTCTAATGTTCTTTTTTATGTTAACTCATACATTTCAGTTTGTATAACAATAATTGCTGTGTACATAGTAAGTGTTCATTTTCTTTAGACGTTCTCTTAGACTTGTGTTTTCCTTCAAATCTATCTTTCTCAGCTAATGCCCTAGAAAAAGCTGAGGTGGGAATGGATAACCTGATCCTGTCTGCAGCACTGCACATTGTTAAAGAAATTTCAATCAATCTTGTGAGCAGGTCACGGTAATGACATTGCCTTAGTGGGGGCATTGAAATTCTCAGGAGAGCTGTGACATGGCAGTACTCAGAGATCCTTTGGACCACTCCCATTGCCTCTGTTCTATGAATAACAGGAATGCCTTGAAGTAACTAAAGAAGGTCATCAGTACTGACACCTGGGGTTGTTTATTTGGCATGGATATATTTGTTCCTGTTTCTCTGAGTATGATGGGGTTGAGGGTAAAGCAGTATATGTGTGGATTTTTTTCACTTTGCTTTACCTTTTCCAACTTTTCACAATTCCTTTATTATTTCTTGGAATGCTCAGAATAACCCAGTTCTCAAAGCAAGCCTGTGTGCAGTTTGCCATCAAATCACTTACAAAGCACCACACTTCTGATCATTTCTGCTTTCAATCTTTCTCTCAAAATATCACTCTTATCTTCATAAGGCTCAGAAGAACAGTGCTGAGTGGACACTATCAGTTTATTATGGAAATTTCACTTTGTAGTAGAAATCAGTAATATATAGGTGAAAATAAAGTCTTCGACATATTAGCATGATTACAAGAGACTACCATAGAAAATTAGTCAGATAAGTATGCAATTAGGTATAGATATAAGGATAGATCCTTATGTACCTTCTATCTGCTTTTTGCCCTGCATTCTTATTTAAAGTGACTAAAAGTTAAGTGGTGTGGATCATGGCACATAAGATGAATGGTTAAATGCAGATGTGGTTGTTCTGTATTACAGGAATGATGTAGCTAACTTTTGCATAGTTAGGAATACCCTATGAAGCAGACTGAAAATACCAAAACTGTGAAATAACCATTACCTGTAAATAACCATTTAAATACCTGTAAATAACCATTATAAATTTACAGGTAAACATTACCTGTAAATAACCATTATAAATAACCATTACGTGTAAGGTGTGTAAATGATAAAAAAATAAAGTAGTGTAGGGAGAACCATCATTTATTTTTATATTGATAAAAAGAATTCAGGCTGATTTTTGGTGTGATTAAGTTAACAACAATAAATATATTCTTAGAAGAATATATTTACAATTTCATGTACAATTTCATATGTACATGAAATTTTGTGATGTTATTTTAAACTAGTTTCAGACAGATGTTTCTGCAGCCTTTGATTCCTTCTGAATTGTATCAAGTTGTTCATTGCTGACACATTAAAAAACAAACAAACAAACAAAAAACCCTACAGCTGTGGCAGATTATTGGTTCTCTTTTCTCAGTTAACATTTTCTATATTATTTTGTCTGAATGGAGTCTTCTGTAGGATAACAGAATTGTGTAAGCATTTCTGCAATCAAAGCAAAAACCCAAGAAACTCCTGGCTTTTCACCAGAACTGAAGCATTCTAGAAAGACTTTCATCTGAGATACTGCAGTGGCAGCATCAATTCTTGTGAACAAACACTATTGTTTCTACCTAGGAAGCAAACTCCATCAGTCTGTACATTAAGGACATTTTAAAAGTGTTCCCCATTCACTATCCTCACAAAATCCTTTCATTTCTCAATAATTAAAGCAACACATTTCTCAATGATCTAAATAATATATTAGCAATGAATAAATTATTTGGCCATAAGGCCACTTTCAAATTTTTATTTATAGTCTCACAATAGAGAAAAAATGCTTACCTTAATCAGTATCTCCTATTCTTCAGCAGGTCTCACTAGACCTAGTGGCTTTAAACTGGATCTAAATCTAAATTCATATTTGTTTTGCAACTTAGACTGGGATGTCAGTCCCTACCAAAATCAATTACTCAGATTAGTTGCAGTGAATGTAACTAATATAAAATATATTTTTTTTCAGAATTGTGTCTCATTGCAACATAACCTCTTCTTTTCTGAAAGCAAGCTTCATAAGCAATGAAATAAAATTTTGGTTCAATGCAATTAAGACCTGCAAATAACCACAGGAAGTTGCTAAAGTTTCTGCTGCAATTTTTGCTGAAGTTCACCTTCTGCCACACAGAGAAATTCTTATAGCAAGTGGAAAAATAATACTACAAAGACTGTTGTGGTCCCTTTATAGAACTGAGTAAAGGTGTTTTTCAGGACTCTTGTTTCTTTCTTGGACACCCATCCCCTCTTCATCTAGGTTCATATCTACACCATGTCATTTATTGTATGGAAAAAAAAAAAGTTTTATAGAAAATAATTGTTACATTATTGAAAGCTGCAAGTCTAATGGGGACATCCCCAGACCCAGAAGGACCAAGGACACACCTTTAATAGTCAAAATGTTAGATTAATTTCACAGCTCAAGCAGTGTCCTAAATCCACCTTTTCACCAAGAGATTCCCAAACCAAGAGGTTATAGCTTTCACTCTTTCTTCCTCTCACTTCAGAATTTCTCTTATTAATTCAAAGGACAACATGGTTGGATGGTGTTCTTCAGTTTGCTGGCCCTGTTGTTTCCTGTCTAGAGGTCTTCAAGAACACAGAGAGGAGATTTGGAACCAAGGCCTTCTACATCTTAAGTGAGATTCAAAGTCACTCTGAATCTTTCTCTCTCTGGTCTCTGTTTCAAAACTTCGGTCTCTTTCTTTTTCCATCCTCCTCCCATCATTGTGACCAGCTTTATTTACAACTTTATCATTTTTCAGTCATGTGTAGAAATTACCTTTGTTTCTTACAAGCCTCATACATTTCCTTCTGATTTCTGTGGTTCTTTGAGGTTCTGATTTAAGTAGTTCAAAGGTTTTAAGGGTTTAAATTCAAGGGTTTTTTGTTGTTGACAGTGTTGTTTTTTATTTTGGTTACACGTGGATAAGCAGAGCTGGGGTCCATTTTTTTCCTGAAAATCATGTATGGCAGCACTGGGAAGCAGCCCCTATAGCTGTGCCTCAGCATTATTTATTACGCAATATTTTAAAAGTGTAATTTCTTCCTAATGAGTAGTTGATAAAATGATTGTTGGATAATTGAGTTACAAATATTTAAATAAAGCAACTTCTAATATAAGAAATAAAATATATTTTTTATTTGTTAATTACTTGTATGTATCTGACTTAGTAGGCAAGGTAGTCTAAATCTTCCAAAGTCCCCATCATCCTTAGAGTCATCTTGGATGAATAAAGAAAGCAAAAGAGACATTGTGTCTTAAAATAGCAAATTATCACTATAGCACAGAGGGAAAATGTTCATGGCTTCTCCTTAGCAGTCTAAAAATAGAAAGAAAGAGAGAGAAAAGCATCAGTTTGTTTATTCAAGCTGGTAGAAGTCACAACCCTGCTGCTTTCAGTCTGTCCTTTCCTTCAGTCAGAATGACTGGCAGTTGTAAACATATGTTATTCCCTTTCAAAAATCTAATATGAGCATCCTGGCTAGAACTGCTTGCTGACATGTACAAATTATCCAAGGATACAATGTTGTTTATCACAGTATGAGCTTCCTGCTATGAATGTGAATACTCTCCAGCCAAAGAGCAGAGCAGTTGTGTTCTGGGAGACACACTACATGTCAGAAACTGAATCTTAATTTTGAGTCTCTGGATGTTTACTGTTTAACTGAAAACTGATTATCATAATTATTCAATATTGTAAAAAATCAAGGAACTGAGTTGCAATTATGATGCATTTGTAAATGAATATGCAATTATTAACATCTCATATAAACTTAGCTTCGGTGTGCCTTAGCCTTATAAACATGGTAGAGGCAAACAATTGCGCAGGTGATATGAACAGAATGCCACAAAAGCACCTGCAAGATCAAGATATTTCTGTGAGCTGAACCTGCTCAAAAGTTGGCATACCAGAACACCTATTGTCTTCCTCAGCTGTAATATTCATAATATTAAATAATATTCATAATATCTAATATTCGTAATATATACTGTAGCAGGGAAGGATATAATGGTACATTCTTTCTCCTGTTTCTAAAATTTTTGTGCCTTGCAATGCGTTGAATATATCACTAAGAATTTGCTCATCTGAAAACCTCATCTTCCTACTTTGTAGATGCCAGATAAATAACACTGCTCACTGTCTGGGGACTTTGAGGAAGTGGAGAAGCAGGCAACAGGTAGAAAGTTCACACCTCTTTAGCCAATCACTTTCACTAATGCATGGTATGTTTAAGAAATCCTTTTACCATAAGCTTGCTTGAGACAACCTTAAGACTTATTACTTAATCCCTCTGAAGGATTTTTTCTTTAACTGTCTAACCAAAGAATTCAAGTAAGTGCACTGTGCAAATTAAAAAATGAGACAGGCTGAGGGAAGCAGGCTAGAAAGCCACTGATAAAATATAGGGACTCAAGAGACTTCCAAGTGAGATGATTCACAAGGGTAGTGGAAACGCTCGTTTAAAGCACAAAAATAAAGGTGAGTAATGCAGCTCCATGTTTTATTAGCCCCATGCAGCTACAGCAGCATCTGCTCACAATACTTATATTTTGTAAGAGGGCTAACTGGCTCCTAGTGAACTGGACCAGTCCCAGACGTAAATTTACACTTCCTCCTTTCAGTTGAGCTGCAGCGATTTGGTTGCTTGAGAAGTTTCCATAGCCAAAGAGTTCAGAGCCATGCTATATCTTACATAAAAAATCAGTGCTATTGAAAAATAAATTCCAGCACCTCTTCCAGCGCTATCAGTACATTAATTACCCTTACCAAATAAAATGTTTTTCACTTGTAGTGACTAAGAAATGTTTACACTACTGAAGAGAGTAAATTATTGATGATTTATCAAGAATATGGCTTTGTCAAACCTGTTATCGAGGTAAAAAAAAGATGGCTAGAAAAAGGAAGTCACAATTTTGAGATTATACATTGCGATCCTAGTTATGGATATAAACTTGGTTATATCTGAAAAATGTCCCACAGAAAGTTACTACTAGTATGGACAACATTCAAAAAGAGACACTCTAGAATGTTGATTTCAGTATTCATGTACTCAGTTTTAAAATAATAATAATAATTAAAAAAAAAAAAAAAGGCTTTCTGCATTTGTCTTGCTTTTAGTCAGTGCTAAAAATGAAAACCTGTACCTAAGTGTACCTATGTACCTAATGTACCTGTACCTTTTATTGTTAATAAAAGCAAAGTAAATGAATTTACTGAAAACATTGAAGACAGCCTAGAGTATGATACTTTAGAACTGTAAAAAAGTTCTACTCCAGCAACGAATGACACTCAGAAGGTGGGCATTATTAGTTCTATTGTAAATTTTAAGGATTCGTCTATATTTCCTTCTGTCCTTTCAGATGCACCTGTTACACTATTATTAACTTCTCTCAGAATACTTTCAGGCACTTCAGTCTCTGTGTGTGAGGCTTAGAACCATTTGTCATTTGCAAACTCTCTCTCTCCAAACTGTATAAGAAGTGATAGAGATATAGGAAGTTCATTCAAAGAATTTCAGGAGTTTTTTAAGGGGGAGACTTTTTTTAAAAAACAAACAGACAAGCAAAAAAGTCCTTACGACTCATCTTTTCTCCAATTACACTGACCTTATAGAACCAGGAAGAATATAGATTTTTCAGGACACAGAACTTAAAGAAATCTGTAATATCACATCTGTACCAAAAAAATAAATAAAATAAAATAAAATAAAATAAAATAAAATAAATAAAATAAAATAAAATAAAATAAAATAAAATAAAATAAAATAAAATAAAATAAAATAAAATAAAATAAAATAAAAAAGAAGTGGATTTTTTTTTTCATTAAAATGGAAAATGCATAAGAAACTTTTCTGAGAGACTGTAATTGACATGCTGGTTAAATCTAAATGTAGAAAAGGGCAATAGTGGGCAACGAGGTTAAGCAGAGATCTAAAGATTAGTGGAAGCAATAAACAGAAGGCTTTCAAAAATGAAAAAATATAGCAAGTCTGGGAAGGAGAAAGATTTAAGAACTACAAAGTACAAAAAAAAAAAGCTGTATTGCAACTTGAACTACAGATAATGCTTCAATATGTTGTTGTAAGTCATCAGAATGCCTGTTTTAAAATATTTTTTAAAAAAAATTATTAAAAATAAAATTTATTAAAAAATAAATATTTTTTAAAATATTTTTTTTTTAAAAAGGCTCAAGTACTAACAGCTGATGAAGTAGAAGAAATAAATACCGTCAGCTTCACAAAATGATGTATTTTCTGGTCATTATTGTATTAGAAAGAATAACTATAGTCAGTAACAGGAAGCTAGAGATCAGTTAAAGGGAATAGAGAAAGATAACAGAATGATAACACAGAAATGACAGTATATTAAATTACAGTATTAGAAAGAAAAATTCAACGAGGTTTAAGTAAAGTTTAGAGGTGTGATATTTCATGAAAGATTTAGGTGGAAGAGCATGGGGACATTTTAGAGATTTTGTTTCTATTCTTTTGTTGTTTTTCTTTTTTATCATGGTTTTGCACATTTTTTAATTTATCAAATCAAGCTTCTCAAAATTATCGTTTATTCAAAATCAAAAACATATAAAAAGTAATATTTTTGCTTCAGAGCAGGTTTCTTTAAGAATACAGAACAAAATTCAGTTACATGAACTTATATTCTCTTCCATGGCTGCAAAATATTATCTCATAGCAGTATACAAAGGAGTTTTGCTTGCACAGTGAAGTGAAAGAAAATAAGAATACAGAAGAATAGAGGAGAACTTTTGTGTTCTCAGAGTGTGCTAAATATAGATTCATGCTAAATTAGTGAGATGATTAAGTGGGTTCATTGTCTTATTTTTAAGAAAGCCAGGGAACCTTTCTTGAGTAGATAAATTCTACACTGTTTTATACATCAGTTCCATTTTGGAAATAAAGACAAGATATTTTCACTAGTTTGAGCAGGAAGCACATTTCTGAATTTGACATAAAATAAAGGTTAGAAAAAGCAGCTTTGTTCAGCATCACATACCACTGCCAAGGCTGTTCCAAATCTATGACCTTGGATGATCAGCTTATGTCTACTTTTCAATGTGTCCCTTCCTAATACATATAAGAGCGTCTAGACTGTAAGAGCTTGATGACCTGTCCTTTTCTGTGCACACATACACACACACACACGCACGCATGCACGCACACACAGTGGAGGAAATTTTACTGTTATTTTATATATACATATTATTACATATTACATATTATATGTATGTTGCTGACCTAAGTATTCTTCAAATCTATAACGGAGAATGTGGCCACAATTTTTTCTTCTAAAATCAAATCCACTAAAGTAAAAGTGGTGGCTCTTCATCTTTAGAGATAAAAGACAGTACTTAATTTAAATTACGCTAGATAAATTTAAGAATATCTTTAAAACAATCTTTTGCATTTTCTAGCTTTTGTTTAATCTCATAACTCAAAGTAGAGAAATCTTGCCAGTATGAAAATTAACATTCTGCCTGATAGTGTAAAAGAAAACACAACTGTTCACATCAGTACTTTCTCAGACTGATGACTGACCCAGAATTTTGCACCCTTTAGCTATTTATGCAGCTTATGAAGGAAAGTTCTTAGGTTTGTCTCAAGGACCTAATTCAAATAAGACTCCCCTGCAGTTCCACACTTGCTTCATGCAGGTACAATCAAACACACTCAAAAGGAATCAATACTGGCTCGGTACAGACAGTGCAAATGACCCCTTCACCATTTTACATTCTGTGGAACTGTGCAAGAACACTCACAGGAGCTGAAAACTTACAATTCTAGCATGACAGCTACAGGCTCCTCTCTTTTAGCTACTTGTCCTACTTCCTCTATTTTAGTGTCTTTTCACACCAGCTCTCAGAGGTCCATGCAAAATTTGTGAAATTGCCTAGTTTTGTGATGGCTCTGAGAGCATAGTATCAATATTTAATTTCTCCAAATCAATTCATTTCTCTGCGTTAGACAGCACAGTGGCTGATACTGCTTCATTCAAGTTTAAAAGACAATCCTTGTATCATTTTTCCACTTCAAGGAAGGTTATATAAGAGGGTACAAAATGACCTGAAGAAAATACATTTGGTCAAAAGTAAAAACTTGAAAACTGTAGGTTCGTACACAGCAGAAAAGGATAGTGAAGGAGTCAAAAATGGACAGAGTGAAGAAAGGAACAAGAGACACAGGAAGAATCCCAACACAGCAAGCAGAGAAATTATAAAGATTTCAGGGGCATAAGCAATCAACATTTTACAGTTTTACAGTTACAGTTAGTCAACAACCTTGGTAATGTCATTTCAGTTGTGTGACAGGTTAAGGCAAAAATAATGTTGTTTCTGAAACTATCTATTTTGTATTTCCCTGACATCCATTTATATAAGTTGTTATTATGGACTTCTGATCAGTTTTAGACACAGAATATACTACCTCACCTCTCAGCAAAGAAAAAAAAAAAAAAAAAAGTAATAAAAATCCTCTAGTACAAAGATTTCAATCCAATTACAAACCACTCTCTAAAAAAACACTAGATCAAATCACAAAATTATCAGAAATTATTAAGGATTAAAATAAAAAACAGTGTAGGTAAATAAATGAATTCAACTCCATATCTTTTGATATGTTTTTACCTTATTTGTTCACCAACACACATATGTTTGCCCTTCTGAATGACATAACAGAGAGTGAACAAACATAAACACATAAATGCTTTTCTCTCTCTTAGTGCATAGCTTCTATCTGCATTAAAGCAATGGGATCACCTCACAAATGTTCAGTAGACACTTCTAAACATAGTAGGCATAAATTCTTGGTTTGTTTCTCAGTACAATGAGAAGAGACACAAATCGACTGATTTTGAGTTGGAAGATAAGGGAATCCTGGTCCCACCAACTGATGGAGACTTTGACCAAATCTCATTTGACAGGGAGAGTCAAATGTAACCTGTCCAATAAGAAAGGGTCTAAACCAGAACTATGAGAAAAATATAATTTCTGAATAAATAAAAATAATTATTTCAGTATGCCAACCTCAAACCCTCTCCCAACAAAAAAGAATAGAGAATGTATTCTAAACAGCAATAATTTGCTTTCCAGCCCCAGATAGCTGTGTCTATTGGAAAGATTTACATGTTTGGGGCATTCATTGTATAATGCAGCTTCCTCAGCTGATTTTACTAGAAGTAATTCAGATTAATGTATCTGTGAATCCAGAATGACTTCAGCATAAAGAAGAGCTGGTGGGTTGATGTAATCTTCTCTCTAGGATTATTCTTTCTGAAATTATCAGTTACTCATTTTGCCATTGTTTTGAAAGAAATCTTTCAGTCTCAGATATAAAGGTGAGGATCTGAGAATCTTATAAGGTGCAGAAGGAAAAATTTTCTGTAAACAACGTATTTTTTGAAAGTTTGCTTTTAGAAGTTAACTGAACAAGCTGATAAATATGACTTACTACAGCCCATGTTAACATGACATGTATGGGTAGGTGCCAATGAATATACAGATAAATATATACATACACATGCAAGAAGTTTTATACCACTTAAACAAGTCCTTGAATGCCTCTTTCAAACCTTTGCTAGATTTTTTTCTAGATGAAACTTTTCAAATAATGTGTGTCTTTGTTTGACCCTCTGAGCTCACCAACATACAAAAGCTTTGAATATTGCATAACTGAAAACAAATGACATGTTGTTAGCTTGAATATAATAATTAATTTATAGGTATTTAACCTTAAGTTTACTGAGAGTGAGGACATCTGTTATTTATGCTGTACTGCAAAACCCTTCCAAAAGCTTTTCTAGATCATATAGAGTAACTAAAGTTAGCTGTGATGGGCCTGACTTAAAACAACAGTTTGAAAACAGTTTGACTTTAAATGATATCTAACATAATTGAACCCTTTTTTACTGCTATTATATTAAAAGTTATCAGATAATAATCTTTGACAATGGATTTTACTTTTATTGAAAGGTATTTTAAAATTTCTTAAGAGGTTATTATCTTGAAACAAAAACTTCTAAAATTGCCAATAATACAAACTAATTTCATGAACTTCATTTTGGATCTTTACTTAAGGTTTTGGGTCATATAAAACTTTGGAATGTCATATGAAACACTTTCATGGTTTAGGAGCATTCAAAACTGATGAGCACTCAAGACAGGATATGTTATATTAACAGCAAATATTGAAAACAGAAATGAAGTCTTAGAGAAAGGAGAACATTTCTTCCATAAATCCACATAGGATACATGTATCATCTCTGTTATGTATACATCTGATCTTAGAAGTAAAATTCATTTGAGAGCAGGAAATGAATGAAGACTTCTGTATAATGAACTATATCTGATAAGAGTTATTCCATGCTATGTACTGCATTTCAGCTCTTTTCTGGGAAGATATCACTCAAACAGAAGTGTTCCTTTAATAGCTCCTTATCTCTGGAGTAATTAAAACTACATCAAGTCAAGTAATATCCTTGCAAAAACCTTTTCCAAATTGTGTGCATTTTACGTAATAAACACTATGTGGCATTTTATATAAACAAAAGCAAGCAAAAAAGAAAACAACAAACAGCTACAATAATAAACTTTCTCTATATTCTATCCATTTAGATGTCCAGGTTCAATCAATGTTTACTTCTCCTAGACAACAGGATTTTACTTTTTATAAGAAAATGCTGAATTTAAAAATAATGAGAAACAAAAGACGTCCTTAAAAAAGCATCTTTATATACATAATATATAGTTCTCTGAATTGCCTTCTGTCTAGTTATTTCAATTTTTTCCAGAAACCACTTTAGTATTGTTTTGCCAGTTCTGAAATGACAAGACACTTGCTTTGAAAAATATTTTGAAAAAACAATGTGGACAGCAATGCTGATGTTCTTTTTTTTATGTCATCAAAAAAAAAAAAAGAACTGATTTATGTTGCCAAAATAATGTCAAAGTAAACAATATATGAAAATGAAATGGTATTTTGAATTAGATTAAGCATTTATGTAGTATGTGAATTTAAATCCAAAACAATTAAATTCATTCAAATCAGAGTATAGTTAAAAGGTGTCTCTGGATGAAGGCTTTATTCTATAATAATCCAATTGTAGTTGTACCAACAAAATGTATGGCACTAAAAACATATCATAAAGCAATAAGTCAGCAAATATCAAAGTGTGACAGCTGATAGTTTTTGGTTTGTTTGTTACTTGTTTGTTTTTGAAAATAGTGGTTCTTGTACATTACCTGACACCTCAACAAATGTTAATAATACTCTCAAGGACACTGAGACAGGCAAGCTTCAGTGAAGTGACTCAAACAAAGGAAGATTTTAATAATATTTAATCTGAAAAACTAGGATAAATTGAGCTTATCCCAATTTGTAAAATCATTTTAAATCTGATTCACTTGAAGTGGATAATTTAATTTCAAAAGGTCAGGAGTTTACCTAAATATCTGGGTGTATTTAATAGGTGATAAAGTTTGCATCAAAGGAAGTTTGCCCTTATATGTAGTTATAGAATTAAATGAAATTATAGAATATTCCTGATAAGGCCCAGGACAGCATTAGTTGTCATTTTTTCCAGAATCATACAGAAGGCAAATTAATGGCATGATGCCTATTTTATCTAAAACTGAACTATTTAGTTCAGTTTGGAATGGTTTAGATCAATTCAAAATACCTGAAGATTTTTCTGCAACTACTTTTAAAACTAACATTTAAAAAAGTCAGCCTATAGTCAAGCTGGACACATTTTACTTACAGCAAAAGAGATGTGAGAAAAAACAAATAAACCATAACAAACAGTTGGGAAATCTGGACTCTGATGTAACGCATGAATTTTACATCCAGCACAAAAGCTTTCAGGACTGTGAAGATATTTACACTTGAAGAGAAATACAGAGAGTAAAACATACTACTGTTATCATAATGAAAACTTAGGCATTTTCAGAACCAAATGACTTTTCAGTTTATTTTTGGGTTTGAAACACATTTCTAAAATCACAAAGCTCTACAACACCTAATAAAGTTCAGAAGAACTTTAAAAACGGTAATTTTTCTTAATATCCCCCATTATGGTGGTGAGAGAAAGTTTCCAAGCTAACAGCTAATCCTAGCCATCCCATCTGCCTGATTACATCTCCACTAATCACAGGTTTCTTCTTTCACAAAAGCCTACCATGTGTTGAGAAGACAAACAAATTTAGATATTTTTCACAATTGTTGGAACAAAGGGATTAAATGACCAAGTCTGGAGTTCTCACGGAGAACAACCTGCTTTCAATCAAATGAATCATAGCCTCAGAGCTGTTCATTTCATCAACTGAAGGCATTTCATGGTATGGCAGTTTAAAAGCTGGCAGTGGATGTATGGACTTCATCAGTTATGAAAAAACTTTTGCTTAAAGATAAATGAAATTCTGCTCTTGTTCCAGAATCCTCGTGACTGTGTTGTGAATAAGTATTTGAACACAGTGAAAGTAAATCAATGCAACTTTCAATTAACTCCAGCCTCCCTTTGCAGTTAAGATGTTCTACACAAAGGGGTAATAAATAAACTAAACTAAACTAAACTAAACTAAACTAAACTAAACTAAACTAAAATAAAATAAAATAAAATACAATACAATAAAATAGCAGCAAAGCAATACATTTATATAGAAATGTAAGAGAAAAAATACAGCAACTGTCTCCCACCATAAGAGCCTTCATTTTTGATTTCTTCAAGAGACTGGCAAGTCTTAGTCATTTTACATTTAAAACTGCAGCAGATGAGCAGCCATGTTACAGATATCTGCATGCAAAATATAACATTGACTCCTAGGCTGCCAGGCAGAATCTCCTTTGAAAGTTGAGCTCAAAAAGTTCCATCAACTTCAGTATGAAACAAGTGCAGGGAGGATTTCAATTGTGATCCTTCAGGATCACAATTTACTACTGTAAGATATAACTGAGAAATAAGCTTACTGTAGAGCTTGGCAATCCTTAGACAGCCAGGTGAATTGAGGAGGTTGAATACTTGGTTCTCTCTCTATCTATGTATCTATTTTCATGCAAAACTGAGCTTGTTTCAGATTTATTCATGACTTTCAGATTAATCTCCACTAAGTTTCATACACTTCTAGGGTAGAGGTGAAGGGAAGACAAATTTTTGTTTCCAATACTGAGATGGTTGTGCTTTTAAAATTCCCCAAAGGAGCAGAGATTTGATTTTTATTCTGTGTTTGCTTATGGAAGGCACTGGCTATGTTGCCAGGTTCACTTCTTTTTCTGATGGTGCTTAATCTTTTTCACTTGTGACAGAAATTCAACATCTGAACACAGGCCTTCAGAAATGGAAGTGCCAACATGTGTTTGTCTTCAACTTGTAGTTCAGACAGACCCTATAGTAACTTCTGTCAGAGATAATAAATTTGCCACATTTCACTAGAATTTTTTCATCAAATGCCCCCTGCATTACCTACTAAAGATAGCAGGTTCTCAGCTTGCAGCATCTTCTACCACAGTAAAAGTTAATCAAAAAACATATGTTACCTGTGCTGCTGTAAGCAACAGAAACAAGATGAGGGACTTTCTTCTTTCTCTGTCAAGCATAAGCTTAGATGAGATAGATACAAAGTTGCTTAAACTTGCTACAGGCATTTTATCCCAACAGCTAGCATCTGTTTCCAGTGAACCATTTTATCAAGGTATAATTTCACTGGAGTGTGAAGTGGCAAAAGTTATCTTCATACAAGCTGTTCTGTTTTAAATGTTAGGTATGCTTGGGCCTTTGTTGTTGTTTTATTTTATGCATAATTGCAAATTATCTACAAATTATCTAACATTTATCTCACGGAATACTTACATTTTTTTCCATACATCTTTATGAAGAACTTAGAAGAACTTATGAAGAACTTAGTAGGAGAACTTTGCCAGAACAGAATGATCCAAATTTTAAATTCTGTGATATTCTTCCAAAAATGTTTACATACAAAGTACTTACTAAGGAAGAGACTGCATTTTCAGGCAAGGTTTGATTTCTTGGATGATCAGATCAGATATATTTTATTATTTTATTTTATTTTAAGTGAAATAGATCTGTTAATATTACTTACTAGATAAAAAGAAGTTCTGAGCAAGAGGCAATTTTTTCCACTTAGAATGTTGGTTTGTGAACATTTAGAAATTCTGATGTGAAAAGATCACAAGCAAGCCATACAACCATGCAAACTCTTGTTCTTAACTGTATAAAAATAAAAGCTGTTCTCTAGTTTACTTGCATAATGTTTTCTTTTCAAATACAGTGTAGTTATGAAAAGACAGTCATAACTATTCATGCACCCAGTAATATTTGACTTTTTTCAGTATGAGAAAAAAATAGATGCTTTCCATCTGACAAAGTGGTATTCTGAAATGTTCTATTCTGAAACTGGAAAAAAAAAAAAAAAAAAAAAAAATTAATCAAAGAAAAATCCTCTAAGACACTTTTTAAAAAATTAAATAGCAGGAATTTCTTACTGGAGGAAAATCATAATTTCTACTTCTCTGAGCCATATGAAATTCTCATATTTAATATGCAGCTGTTACTTTGCTAGTGCTTATTCTGCTAAAATGTGTACTGTCAACAGGAAGGCCAGCACCCAGGTGTCATTTCAGCCAGTAGATGTTCATTGTACGTGAGCTGACAGTTCTTCTACTAGAAGTGTGGGTCCAGTCATATCAGAGCCTGCGTTATGGAAAGATAGAGCTGCTGGTTGATGACACGCCACGAATGTCCCTCAGAAAGAGGGAAAAAAGTGAGAATATCTAACTTCCTTCCTTAGATACTTAAGGTAAGGTTTAATCCTTAAACTCAGTATTATGGAGAAAGATACATGTAGATTCTTACATAAAATGTAAGATGTTCATGCTGAAATATGAGTCCAAAATAAGTAGTCTCCTGGTTTAGACATAAGTCATGTTAGCAGCATTAACAGCAATGAACTGTGGTAAACTGAGTTTGTTGCATAAATAAAAATCTAAGCAAAATTTATCTAACCTATTTTGGCAAATTCCACTATTTTTAATGTTAGCCAGAAGTCTGGAGACCCTACCTGTCCCACTGAAGAAATACTACTTTAAAGTGAAGAAATACTACTTTAAAGGAATCCTTTTCATCCTTTCATTTACTATTTAAATGGAACAACTAGTGAAACTTTGAAAGTGGAACAGCTGAATAATAAACTCAAATTTGCTTCTAGCAAGAAAAAAAAAAAGTTTTATTTTTTCTCTTCTTCTTTCTTCTGAGCTTCCATATCTCTAGTCCCTTGCAGCTCCCAATGGATTGAAGATAATGGCCTTCAACACAGACACTATAAAACAGGCAAGATGTCTGTAATGTATAATTCAGCTCAAGACTCCTTCAATTCATGTGGATTAAGAAATGGCACCGCTATCACCTTTTACAAAGAGCTAGTGTTGTTTATTGGTTGTATCTTATTCTTTAACCCATGTGTGCTAATCTGCATGGGAGAGAATTTCAAGAGTGATGAGTAGGCTGGATTCCCCAGGGGATCAGAATTATTTATGAAGTTACTCCAGCTCAGTGAACAGAGTAATTCATGTCAAACTTTGTGACTTAAACCCAGTGAATTACAAACTTTGCTCCAGGAGATGATTTGAAACCTGGAGATCAGAAGAAGGCCATGACTAAGCAGTGGGTAAAGCACATATTCTCAAAAGTTCCAAAACTCTCTGTGCAGCTTTCCATCACAATGAAAGATCACATTAATAAAACTTTTTCCACATATTGTCCTATGTTTTATGTGACACAATTATTTGTCTGTAGTGACAGACAAGTTCATTTTTGCTTCTTAATAAAATTCATTTCTTAATCTTAAAATGTTCACAGTGTCTGTGTAAGAAATTATTGTAGCAAAAACATACAGCAAATGGTATTGGCAAATAGTATGGTCCCTTGAATATTTCTGTATCAAAGAAAAAAACAAACAAACAAACAAAAAAAAAAAACAACAACATTTTATGAAAAATCTTATCAGTTTTGAGCAAATTATCATTTGCTCTTTGTGTTCCAGCCATAGCTGTCAAATTAACACGATGGTGCTATTGGGAACTCTTTAGTTGTTACTCAGATCATTCAGTCCTATTTTTGTTTCACCTTCAGCTGCTACCCCATGACACAGCACGTCCTGCTCCTGTATACAGGAAAGGAAGGAAAGGCTCACAAAGTTCTATGCTATTTAAGTCTGCCATTAAGAATTTTCATAAAATCAGTTGATTTCATTTTAAGAGCGTATCACCATAAAAGTCAAATAAATTAAACTAGCAGGTAACAGATTCAGAACAAACAGAAGGGAGTACTTCTTCACAGAATTAGTAGTTAGGAGTAACTCTGAGTTTCTTCATGGATTTGTTCACCTAGATTGAAAAGACAAATGGGCAAATTTACAGAAGGAATAGGGGACATTAAACACTCTGGCATTCTTCTCATTTCCCAGCATTCATTATATAAATATATATAGCTAAGCTAATCTTTCCAGACTGTCTTTGCTGTCTTTGTTTTCTAGGGAGAAAGAAAAACACTTCTTAGGAAAAACTTATTACCTATTTAGGACATCTGCTTCAAACTGAGATTCCACCAGCTCTGCTGACGATTCTGTTAACTGCGAAGAACCTCAGCTAATAGGTTCAAACTGAAATGTTGTATTCAGCAGTCAAACAAACAAATCCCACAGGTTTTGCTCTTCCCCAGGCATTTGCCATTGGGTCTAATCACAGACAGTTTGCTCGGATGTGTGTATCTTTGTTCTGACCTCTGGTAGGTCCATTCCTGTGCACACTGCACTACATGTTCCCTCTGAAGTTGATCTAGTCATAGACAGACGGGAAGTTCCTGAATATCTTATTTCTTTTAGAAAAGAATAGCTATATACACATAGACAGAAGGGAAGTTACTGAACATCTTATTTCTTTTAGAAAAGCATAGTTATACACACAAAGGATGACTTGTTTCACCTAAATCTGGCAGAACATTAATCACCTGTCAGCATTTCTGATTCTTGCAAGGTAAATTGCTGTGTCATTTGGCACCTGCTCTAACTAAGCAGTGCTTGTGTGAAACTAAGCAGAAGTCCCATGCCTTTCCCAGATATTTTCCAAGAGAAGGAAGCATACTGAAAAGAAATCACATGCCTCTGGATCAACCTGTTTCTTGTTTTCTGAACTATTACAATCATTACACTAGATGTTTAGCTTTGTGAGTTATTACTTAAAGACTAACTCCTGTGTAGGGAGATGCATAGCTGTGGTGGGAGGAGCAATATTGGCACTTTCCAATTTGCTGGCTTTGCTAAGGTATTCATTCTCAAAACACTGCTCTTGTTCCCCTGCTTTGTTTAGTTGGACAAGAATCAACTTTTATTGTCTTTCATTTAATTTTCAAAATGTTGATTTTGAGCATACCGAGGAAGGGATATACTGAAAGGAAATACTCGATTTTTTTTTTGTACCATACACCATAGATAGCTACGAAGATCAATGCAAGGATAAAATCGGTAAGTTGGAGAATATAACTGTTTACCTACTCCAGCTTTTTCCCAGCTTTTTTCACAGCTAGAAGTCCCTAAGTGTCCAAATAGACCATACAGCTGATGCTTCAACTTAATGAGTGGTTTTTGTGGTGTGTTTTTTCTGTCAAAATTAAATCTTAAGTGTGGCATCTCTTTTCATCACCTTCTGAAATAAACAAACAACTGTGACCTAGGTAAATCTAGCCTACATATAGAATGATTCAGGAGCTAGGCATATTTAATGTCTCCAGCATGATACTTCAGCTGTTACAGCTGCTACAGAAATAGAGTTAAGGGAGGAATCCAGTATTTCTTTTTAATTATGCTTTTCTGTGTTATATCATTTGTAGAGGTTTCTATTGTTTCTCACCAAAGCTGTTTTTGTGCATGTCTCACTGCTCTGGTACAGTAATAATGTACTCACTACACTGAATTCCAGTTAATTTTAAAGGCCTTCATTGAAACCGATTTCCTATGTTCAAAAGTTGCAGTGATGATCTATCTATCTATCTATCTATCTATCTATCTATCTATCTATCTATCTAACCTCTGAGCATCTCTCTGTAACCTAATGAACCAGGCAGGATTTTCAAGGGCAACCATCCAATATTCCAACCATAGAAGCCAGGTTCAGGTGCTGCAATTCCTCAGGAAAACATTTAGGAACACTATCAGTTTTTCATGAATTCTGACTATGAAATTTTACTTCTACTACTGAACTATGTTTTCTACAGTCTCCTGACATCTAAGCCATTCAGAACTAGACTAAGCCTATTTTTAAAAGACAGCTTCCTTCCTTTAGATCTTTCTTTTTTTCACATTTTAATGATTTTTCATTATCACTTTGCTTTGGGGGAGGGAAGGTTTATTATGAGAAGGATTATTCATTTTTTTTCACCCCTATTTCTTTATATTTTTATCCTCTCACTTTCAGCCTCTCTGGACCACCTGAGATGAGGGCACACCCTGGCCTCTTAGCATGGAGGCTCAAAAGGTACCCGGGCCAAGAGCCTTGGCTCTGTTCTGTATGTTAGATCCTTAGATGTTTGGCTGATTACGTTAGGGCAGCTGTCAGAGCATGGACAGGAGGTGGACGGTGTTCAGGGATCACCTCTCTATACAAATATGGCTGCAAGAGTCACCCTGGGGGATTGGGACATACAGCTTTTTATTTTTATTTATTTATTTTTTTATGAACCTTCAAGAACCTGATGAAAAATTATAAAAAGAAGGAAAAAAAAAAAAAAAAACACACACAACCCTTGACACAATATACTTGATGAAACCTCTTTCTGCTACAGGACATTCAGAAAGCTGCAAACCAGGCAGTGGAATCCACAAAGCCACACTATTGACTTTGAATTCACATTTCCAGCCTTTTTGTGCCTAATTTATCACCTTTGTTCACTTCTCTGTCCTATTTGTTTGCTGCACCCACTTGTTTGGGACTTGTAGTCTTTATTAGATCTTTCCATAGGAACTAGATGGGTATGCTTCAGAAAGTCCTCAGAAATAATATAAAATTGTTGTTTGCCCATTGATATTTAAGTCTCATTAAATATATTAAAAAGATATCAGATTACTGGAGTTCCTACATATTGAATAGTATTAGGTTTTTAAATATGTAAAACAAAGTAGAGCTATTCTCAGGTTATGCATGCAACTTCAAAGTTTCAGTAAATACATGTACAGATAAGGTTAAAAGAATAATAAAATTCTGTATTAGGAGGGACTTTATCTGGCATGCAGTTCTAGAGTTTCATGTTACTGATATTAAGTAGCACACCAAAAATAGCAATACCTTTTTATTTTAAGTTAGAAAACCACTGTTTAATGTCTTTTGGGCTGACACGCACGATAAACTTTTTTTTTTCTGGATGTGCAACTCACTGCAATATCTGTTTTGAATAATAAAGTAAAACCTTAAAAATTAAACATTCTTTCAGTTACTTACAAGGCATTAAAAAAAAAAAAAAAAAAAAAAAAAAAAACTAAGTCAAAAAGAAAAAAAAAATGCATTCCTTTTCTTATGATTAGTTAGCATCTAGACCTGTATGTCCTTTTCTTTTTCTTTTTATTAACACTGGACAAAAAGCACTATGCAAAGCGTAGTTCAGATTTCCATTAACTACCAAAGCTCTCTGATTTCCTGTTAATTTAGGAATGAGCACACTGTTCCCTGGTAAGAAGCTGCTATGCTAAACATGCTCCCACTCCTTTACCAGGGTATTATATGATCTGTCTTCCATCAGAGCTGAACTCAGGGATTTTTAGTGTCAACAAATTAAACCAAATGTCATGCAGCTGTCTTGTCTAACAGCCTTGCTCAACAGGGAGCCTGGCAAGCTCACTTTGTCTGAAATAACCCCCCTAAGATCAGCACACAGTTTCAGATATGCAGACAGGCAGAAAAGCAAGGTCAGCAACAAAACACTGAATGATTCAGAGTCTTGAGACAAAATTCTATGGCTAATGATGCTAACAGATTATTTTTTTTCTCTCTCTTACAGTGCAAGGAATAACTGTAACTCACCTAATTCAGGCCAAATGCATCAGTATCTATGTTCCTTATGTGAGGAGTTGGAAAATCTGTCATAGAGACTGGCTAATTTTCTTTTCTTCTTCCTTTTTAAATGGGATGTGAGGACATTGTGTTTGATGTGACAACCAACCTAATTCCATCTTTGAGGTTTGTTAGTTCAACAATTTAGACTGACTATTTAGACAGACATTAAACAAATAAGGCTTTGGGCACTTCAGCTCTAATGGCTGTACTATTGAATTCTTTGTTATTCTACATTATCTTCTAACCATTAATGGCTTTTAGTCTATGAGTTGTCAGGCTCTATTCAGTTGTTTGCTGTGGTCACTTAGAGTTTGTTGCTCTTCTAACTGATGTTAAAAAAATTACAATTATTGATTGTTAAAGTCTATGTTACCCTGTAAAAGATAAAAATTGTGACCTGCATTCTCTGTGCAGTGACTTTTTATATAAAGCAAGGAACATGTTACTGAGAATGGAAATATCTGATAGTTAGGCATCACTGTGATGCTAGGAGTCCTGAAAAAAAAAAATTGTCTAGGATGATATTTTCAAAGTATTTCACTTGTAAGTATAAGTTCCAAAAGACTTTTGTTTTTAAAAAGTAATTTACATTTTCAAAATGACATGGAAATTAAAGTCTCGTTGCAGTCTCTTATGCTCCCTAGGTTATAGACTTAAAAATGAAGTCTTGACTCAAGATTTTTCTTGACCATTATAGAAACTCTACTTTTAGTATTAAACAAAATCTAAACTCAAAATACATTTTTGAGAGGGAGAATAACTATCAATATAGAAGCATATATGTGGCCACTGGGTTTGAAAATATCACCCTCTTTTTTTTCCCCTTTGTTTTTCCATCTGTAATTTTGAGACATAACATATATCAGTGAGATACAATCTGTATCTAGAAAACTAAGTATGAACCTTAATGAAAAGAAAGTATCTAATATACTGCATGTTTATTCGTTCACATATTATTTAAAGTAATGCCTTACAAAATAAGCACTTGCCCTGTAATGACTGTGACACAATCTTTAAATCAGTGATAAAATATTAGTAATTCATTATTCATTAAAGTGGTGAAGTCTAAACTCTATTTGTGGCCTACTTAATTTTTTTTAAGTATTTCTTTATCAAAATATTCAAACGACAAATTCTTTACCACCAGAAACATCATTTTATCTCTGCCACATTTTTGTAAAATAAAGCTATGTGTTTCTGCTATTGTGTTACAGAGCTCTGATTTTTTCTCATCTGTTCACATGACCAGTTCTGTTTTTTGACAAATTTTGAAATGTTGTAAATGAGAACTGACACCTCCACTTTTTATTCAGGTAAACTGTTTTCAAAATAATCTAAATAGCATTGTGGATCTTGAGATTCCTCTGCTGAAGTGAAAATAAAATATTCAGGGATTGGGTCCAGTATTTTTTGCCCATGGTGATAAATGGCTTGTCTGACAAGTTAATATTTCTTTTCCATTTCCTTAGAATGATCAAAATCAAAATCCCATGTAAGACTGAACATCTGTTTATCCATAAAAACCCTTCGTTGTTCAACCTTGCATGCTGGATTAATATCACTTCTGAACTTTCTCTCACCAGGAAGAAGCTGTGGAAAACCATTAAGGCTTACATGCCATGCCTGAAAATATGTTTTAGACAAACAGAAACAGCAGAACTTTATGTGTGAATATCTGAGTGACTTTCTATAATCATTGCAAAGTAGATCTCAGTCCAGAATACTCTTCTCTTGCCTTATCTACTATTGCTATAATAATTACTTTTGAGAAAATACACTCACAGAATAGCTTTGCAATTTAAGGACACTGACTGACTAAGATAATGCAGCAATAACTGTATGCCAGTAGAGAATATTATGATCTTCTTTCATTAGTAACAAAGCATTAAATCTGTCTAAATAGAGCCTTGCCTAATTAGCTTTAATAACAAAAGGGAGTCTTCCAAACTGCATCATTTAAGCTTGCTGCAGGAAGGGATTCCAAAACTAGACTCAAGGTGGGGTGCAGAATATTCTCCTCTAACTCCTCTTCTATTCAAGTTCCTCTTAAGCTTATTAATGCAAAAAGAATCCTAATGCTAATATAATCCTCTTAGGTTTGTAGAGTTTTTCTTCTGCAAGAAGTAGGGTAGGATGACCATGGCACTATTTAACCTTCATTAAACATTTATTAAACCTTTTTCTATTTATTCTTTTATTTTCAAAGAGTGAGCAACAGAGTTCACATAGGCATCATTTACTATTTCGCTTCAGCATTTTATCAGGATTTCTTTCCTCCTTGGACATAGCCAAATAGTCTTTGAGGATCTTGATACATGAAAGATAAGTAATTTTGGTCTATATTGTGAATGTTAAACTGAGATTATATTCCTAAAAGAAATTGGTTTTATAGAACACACTACAGCAAATACAAACTTTTTAATCATGGCTGACAAATAGGGTGGTGTACCAGAAACACCCTCATAAACATTCACTGATTAGTCTTCATTGAATATTTGCTTTGCTTTGAGCATGAGTTATCACATTCATATTTAAAAAGTTTGTACTCAAACTTTCATATTTATTAAGTTTGTGCTCAAATTCCACCTAAGTCTACAAGAATTAAGTATTTACTGTAAATTAAGGATGTATGTTAGTGATTTTTGAAGCTGTGATCTTAATAAATGATTGGTAAAATGGAGATGTATAGTCAGGTAGACTTCTTTTCTTACTTTTTCTTTCCTTCCTTCCATCAATAAATATTTCACCTCTAGAAAAAAAAATAAAATAAAAAATAATATATATATATATTGCTCAATCTATTGATCTTACATTTTCTTATTTTTTCATGCATATATAATGAGGATTGTTAAGAACTACAAACATTTTTTCATTTTTTTAAACACCAACTCTTTTATATCAAAAATTTAAAACTCTGAAGTGGGAGATAAATATATCTGTATCTGTGTGCCAAATTTTCTCAAAATTGTTTGATAGCATTTTTTAAATTTTAATAGAAAAGGAAACAGAAATAAATTTTCTCGAAGCTTACAGCATTTATACAATATATGTGTCCTACCACATCATTGAAAACAGTAAAGATAGACGGGGCTGCATAGCATCATGAAATAAGTTTTTCATGGAAAAAACTACTGTTTTATGAACAAGACTGTGTCCTTAAGTCAAGCGTGTTGGTTTTTGTTTGTTTGTTTGTTTGTTTTTTATTTATTTATTTTATTATATTAATCGTAAGATACCACTCACTTTCAAACAATTCCAAAACCTTCACTTTTTATATAGTGCACATAGTACGTGACACCTCATTAAACAGCTAAAGGAATTTTAAATGGAAATCTGTCATTATACAATCATTTAAAAGAAAAAAAAAATAATAGAAAGCAGCTTCTCTGTTGTATTGACTAGTCACTAGGTAATTTCTGTGTATGTTCCACCTTTACAACAGGGACTGAGATGATTTGGGCCAAGCTTCCAAATGGTTAATTTCCTATACATATATGCTTCAACAATCATTAACAGGCTTATGCTCCATGCTATGTAAGTCCCACATTAAAACTGACTCTTTTGGTGCATCAGCTGTTTTTAACTTCTACAATCAGATTTCTCAGCCATACAGATCTCCTGTTTCTGCAGCATTCTTACCTAACCAGAAAGCTACACTTCAGGGCAGCTGTATTAACTCTGCTCCTGACTGCTTGCCACAAATTACACGCTTTTAGGAGAAGAGGCAATAACAGTGGCTAAATACTAAACGTGAAATCAGTCCCAATGGCCATTTTAGGATTTCTGGTGGATGAAAGGAAGGTGATTCTCTAACAAGATGAGGAGAGTAAATATTCAAAGTTCAGATGATATAATTGGAATATTTGAGCTAGTTCTAAAAAGTGGACTGAATAAAAGCCAACTTTTATGATATTCTTTGCAGCTGTGCAATGTAACAGAATTAAAGCTCTGCCAATGGACTGAAAGGTATTAAATCTTCAATATCTTTCAGATGAACATTTTGGTCATCTCATTTATATGAAAGAATGGTTACTTGGTTTGTGTTAACTTGAAAATATGAATGTGAATAAGATAGTACTAAAGATATTACACTGGCTACACCTGGATCATTCAGTGTACTCTGAACTGACATATTTAAATCCTAAATTCCTTGAGGCTTGAACCATTTATTCTTCATTTTGCTAAAGATGAGGCATATGTCAGTGATTTGTAAGCAACATCTTGTGAAAACAACTCTCAGAGAGTTTTGGAGTAACATAAAAACAATTAGAAGTTTGTTATTCATTCATTGGTCTGACATAGGGAAAGCATACACTGCATATCTCAGTTAAAAAAATGCTACTGTCAGCTTCAAGATTTGGTTGCTGAACAAACTTTACAATCTTCACAGTGTGAAACTAAAAATTAAGACCATAAATGCAGCTGGGACACTCAACAGGCCATATTTCATATTTAATTGCTTGCTAATTAAAAGTAATTGCAATTCAAAACCCAGAGTTTTCCTTAAGAGGCTGAATTGCGAAATATGCACTAAAAGATACCATGGGGAATATTCCAACACAGCTTGAATCTGGATAATTTTATCTTGTCACTAAATGAATTTATTTGCTATGGCAGCACAGTAAAAGCAGAAGCAAGTATCAAAGGGAGGTCCAGCTGGTGCCATGAGAAGTTTGTGTTGCTATTGCAATAACTTAATAAGTAACTCTGAGGATCTGTACCCCTTGGATGCTAGAGATAGACCCACATTCACAAACCTCAGAATGCTTGACAATAGATCACAAATAGCCCTTGCATGCTGTGATCCCTATATACTAAATTTCTAAAATAAATGTCTTAAAAATGAATTAAAGGAATTACATAAATTAGAGGTGGAAACAAACTGCAATTTCTGCACTATCAAGCCCCAGACTGGTGACCTATAAAATTTTCATGAAAGTTCTGGATACTGTTTGTGGGATAATGTTGTTCTCTTTAACAAAGTCTACAAACTGCATTGAAATTGAGGATGCTTCTTATTCGTATCACATAATCCTTGAGAGATGGGCTATTTAGACATGGATATCATTCTCAGTGGTATATAAGTTCTAATTTTAAAATGGGAGTGAATTCAAAGAGGAACACAGGTGACATGTACCACCCGGTTTCAGAGATTCCTTAACCACAAAGTGGAGTTTGTTAATTTGGTTAAACTCAGTGCCATGTGTTTAGTTAGACCATGAGCTAGGTCCAGAGTAAGGTTGAGTTCTGAGTTGTTCTCCTGCACAGACATGACTATAGTTACATAATTTTCAATTTTTCAATTACACACTTAAATTCAAAACTGCAATTCTCCTAACCTCCAACTCAGCTGCCACACCATTTTTTAGGTGCTCAGCCTGTAGACACCCTACTTTAAAATGCTTAAATTCAGCCTATGCTCCAAGTTCAACTTTTGCACTAAAAATCCTTAGTCTTTATAGGAACAGGAAACACAATGCTTACCTCAAATCAAAATCCCGTCAGGATCCTGAGTTTATATATTTATCTTTTGAATTTTGGGAAGAACTTGATTTAGTACATTATCCCCTTACATACCTAAGACATAATTGCTGTTAGGCTCCTCATAAAATACATTGTTAACCTGCATTGTCTTCTATAAAAAAAGACTCCATTCCTTTCCCCAAAGCACAAATTCAGGTTGTGAAAGAGATTAATTAATTCTAACAGATTATACAGACCCCCACCAGCGCCTGGACAAAGCCCTAAGAAACAAATTGCAAGATGTTCTTGGAGACAGACCACTTTCTTTCTCTGAGGCTAAGTCGCTGTTCAGAATTCATTACAAAAGTAAAGTGATCCATCATCTGTGAAGTATGCAACAGAACTTCACATTGCTTGAAGAGGGCTTCAGACTTGTCAGATATTTGTATGAAAGGCATCGGCAATTGATTAGCTACTACTGTAAGTAGACAGTCATTGTTGCATGCTCTGTAGGTAATGTTATCACAGGAAAAAAAAAAAAAAAAAAAAAAAAAATCAATAGCTGTGACCTACCAGACTTCCAAGATATTCATTTTTCAATTAGTATTAGTACTATTTTTTACAAATTCCACTGTTCATTAGCTAGACTTGACAGTCTTGACAGCTGGTGCTTTGGAGCACTCCTGTATAGTATTCTTCAGTGACCTTGATGAACCTTTTAAATCACTTTAGCTCTGTTTTGAAGAACAGATTGTCCATGCTGAATATATAACCTGCACTTCTACTGAGGCAGCTTTCTTGGCCAGCTTGTGTCTTCCAATTTCTGAACATCTGCTGCTCAGAAAATACAAGTCATCATCTAAATATTGGATGAACTTAAAGGTAACCAAGTTCATAAGAACATAATTTGTCTCATTTCCCATGTGATATATTGACAGGAATATGCATTTTTCTAATTCCTATAACACTGGGTGTTGCAAAATGAAACAACTGAAAATGAAATTTTGATCGTGTAAATCAGTTGGCAAAGTTGGCTATATTGGAAACTGTTACAGAAACCTTTACTATTGTACTCAAAGGGAAAATTAAAATAAGTAAAATAAAATAAAATAAAATAAAATAAAATAAATATATAAGGAAATGATTTGTTTCTTTAAAATCTTAATGTTTTATTTAATTTCAATGTTATGGTTTCCATTTCAACTGGCAGCACCCTGCCCTGCAATCCTGTACTCTTTCCTGACAGTCAGACTCATCTCTATCTGTCACTGTAAAGTCAGGATTTTTGAACTGCTGCCCAGACCATCAGCAGAGTCGCTTCTCTCCTTTGTCTTTCCAGTACAAGATAAGTGCTTATAAGTCACATTAACTAAAATTGAGGCAAAGCAACAAATTGAACAAATAACTATAATTACCAGCAGGGAGAGCAGAGACCTGTTTATAAATGCTCAGTTTGCTGAGTGCATGGATGTTAATATGACTCACTCCACAGCAATTATGTTGTAGCTTCTGACAGGTGTGATATGGGACTGTTGATTTTGGCAAATATCTGTAGCACAAATACTCTGGTCGACCTTGAAAAGTGCATGTCAGCATTCAATATTGTGGTCTTATATTATTCTTGAATTCCCACCTTGTTTCTCAAGAAATTGAACTTTAATCCTGTCAACTCAATATTCCAATATAAATCTCTGGCCTATTTAATTTCATTGATATTTTTGTTTGTGTCTTTCTTAGAATAATTGTTGATAGAAACTTTTGCAAACTACCTTGCTTTATGACCCTTTTTCTAATGTCTAAAAGGGACGTGAGTTTGGCAGAGAAAGTGATCTATGATTAATCATCTATGCAAATTATCTCCCATTTTCTTATGCCTAAAAATAAGAGCATTACTTTAACAAGTCATTTTTTTCCTTTGGCAAAGTTGATTTTGCCATACCAAAGCCTGAGCTGCTTCTATATGAGCCTGTTTAGCCTGGAAGTCCCACAGTCTTCACAGCCAGTCTTTTAGCAGGACTTTCTCTGCAGTCTAATCTGTGTTAGCAGGACTGCATATCTTCAGGGTCAAAGCTCACAGTTGTTTGGCCTGAATATTTTTCCAGCACAGTGAGCTTGGATCTATGTACAAAAGACATACGTTGACCAGATTTTAAAATGGATTTGGGTTCACAATGTGTTTATCTATTTTTGACAAATATTCTAGATCAGTCCATTCCCATTTTGTTTTAAAACCCCAAATACAATAGAAATGAAAATAAGAAAATATAACAATGACATTAGAGCCCAAAAAATAAAAACTCTTCCTACTCCTTTTAGTTACCCATATTTATTGCAGATATCAATGGGATTCTTTCACAAGATTTTCTCCTTTTTGATCACAAATATTTACAGATTAATCAGAAAGAAATAAAAAGATCAAGAAATAAAAGATAAAAGATCAAGAATGATCTTTATAAATAGTAATGAGGACTTGTAGGGTGTCATTTTCACTTCTGTTGATCAATGTTTAATTTTTCTAATGTCTCAACATTTCCTCAAGAAGTTCCCACACAATATCTAGAATACTTGGTTAGTCATGGCCATTGCACATTGCCATTTCCATTCTCCAACATGTATCAAGCTCTGGCAGATTAAACACTTGTAATCAACAACATTTTGCTGACTGGTACATGAAGATAGTGATCCGGATGCCAAGCTAGAACACTTCAAAATGGGATGGTTTGATAAAGATCAGTGTTTAACCCATCTTAAAAATCAAGCACTATAAATGTAGTCCTATTTGGCACTAAAACTAAGGGAAATAAAAGTGCGTATTTCCTAAAGTTTATCACTTTGCTTCTACACACATTCATTTCAGGAAAATTCAATTAATTGAAGGTGAATGAGAGTATTCTTCAAGCAGGGACATAAACTCAGCTAAAATAAACTCATTTTTTCTTGCAGGAAATGTTTGAGGAATGTGTCTTCTTTCTTTGCCAAGTTCTGATATTTATTGACCTTCAGGTGAATGTAAAGTAGACCACAGTTATCACTGCAGCCTTGTCATAAAGTTTATACCCTCAGAATTAAAAAAGTAGAAAAAAAATAGAATGACCAAATGCAATTTGTGCTCAAATTGTGAACTTCTAGTTAAAAAAAAAAAAAAAAAAAAAGACATTTCCTCCCTACTGTTCGTTCTAATGCCTTCTAACAAGAAATAAATACATTCTAATAAAAAATAATAATTAAATTATACACTGGAAATTTTAGCAAGGGTAATGAAATTATTCCCCATACTACTAGCAGATGTACAAGAGACTTGTACTGTCCAGAGAATGTGGTAAGTGACTTAAGTGAAATACTTGCCTTACACAGCAGTCTTACATAGCATGCTATAACTAGTAATCTACCCAGGATCAGAGCCAAAGAGGGATTAACCCATCATAGAAAGACATTCTATTTTAAGCAGCAGGCACAAATGCCTACTGACTGAACACACTGAGCTTTGTGCAATATGCCACTGCAGTTTGCTGCTTGATGAAAAAGAATGCTATAATTTATCTTAAGCTCATAATACTGTGTTGATGCATCACACCTGTCAAACTGATGTTAGTGTAGTAAATGTGATGGTAAATCAGATGCACCTTCCCAAACCCTTCTTTGGTGACTCTTGTAGTCAGGAGAAAAAAAAAAAAAAAGAGAGAGAGAGAGAGAGAGAGAGAGAGAGAGAGAGAGAAAGAAAAACAGTTATGGCTTTACAGCATCATTCTTTATTCTTTCAGTGTATAAAGAATCAGATCCTTCCTACCATCTCAGAAGGTCTCACATTTACAACAGAGAATTTAGGTTTGCTAGCAGATCAAATTTTTATCCCCTTATTAAACTGAATATTGAGTCACTCGTACAAGTGACTGTACTGCCCAGAGAACTGTGCTTTAATCCTTGTACTAAAATTCATAAATCTGATACAGCAATTGGAAAATATTTCTCTGCAAGGGGTATATGTGAATCCTTTTTGAAGTATTGTCTATATTAATGACTGGTTGCCTCGGTCTAGTCTTCTACTACATTTGATGACACTGTAGACCTTAGCTTCTGGTCATGAGAGCTTCCATTTGTAATGAAGGTTTAAAAGTTGAAAAGGCTAAGTATCCTACAAGTATCTGCAACCCCTCCAGTTTAAGGATTTGTTTAACCAGATGTAGTTTTTCCATCTGTTTTTCAGTAATACAGTTGATTCAAAAGTATGTATTGCTGCATCCCCATATGTGTCCATGTGCTGTAAGACTGCAGTCATTTCCCTTGGATTGCTTCACACCTGCATGAGCCAAGGGGTCTGACATACAACACTGTAGAGGTTCAAAAACACTGCTCAGCTATCGACGGAAATGCTTGTAGCGGGAAGGGAGTTATATAACTCTAAAATTCTAGGTATGTTACCTTGAAGGCATTTTTGATCAGCTTTCTTCAGATGATATATCAAGGAATATGACTTTTAGACCCAAAACTCGGCTTGAGAATAAACTGCTTCATGTTGCTTTGTACCTTAATCCTTTTTGATTTATTCTGGTTATACTCTGCAATTATTGATTTTAAAGCATAGTGTAGAGTGCTCTCTGGCATTTAAATGGTTAGTCAAGATCCCTGTCTGATACAAGCTATCTGCACTCATCTGACAGTTTAAATGAGCTGAAAAATTGAGACTTTATCTGGCTTTGTACATCAATAAAATAGGTATGGAAGTTAATAAGACCATTTTTATAAGCGTTTAATTGTTATTTCATAAATTAGATTTACTTTCTATAGAAGCATTTCTCATCTAGTGCAGTAGAGGAACGAGCAGCTATTTCCTGTGTTGCTTTTTCTTCATGAATAAATGTGTAGTACTCTTATTTACTGCACACCGATTGATCTCTGTTTTGAACACACAATTACTTACCTCCTTGTGTAGTTCTCTTTGTAGAGATCTTGCAGCTCTTTACAATGATTACTGAGCTTTGTACCATTTTGGTGAGCTGATATCCTTATTACCAGGTGCATAAAGTCAAAATTCTGCACTAATGTAGATATTCAGTTTCAAACAATTGTGCAAAGAATTTGTCAATATATACCATCATTTGTGTACAAAACATAGGTTTTTGCTTTTAATTGCACCCTTAAATGCCCAGTATTCCAAACAAAAGGCTCAGCAATTCAACTTATATCTTCAGAAAATAATAATTTCATGTGGACACCCAGTCTAAATTTACACTATACAAAAACTATGTAACAGATTCAAGGATAGAACCCAGAGTGACCTTTTTTTTTCTTTCAATTTTTTTTTTTTTTTGGGGGGGGGGGGGAGGGGCGGGGAAGGGTTATCCATCCCACCTTATATATCTCTCAAATTCTACAACAAATGGAACAGTTATCCCAGAGACAGCTAACTAATTCAGCCCTAATTCAGACACAGCACGGATCTACCTGGTGCACTGCAGTCAGCATGGCTGAGGGGAAGATGGTGGGTGATCATGTCATGTTAGATCAGAGTTGCATAGGTTACTGAACTCACAGGGCCCATCTTGATCATCCAGTCTGACAACCTGTATAGAACAGGCCGTGGGAACGGCCCAGGATGAATTTTGCTTTCATAATGCATAAGTACAGAGGTACAGAATAAAAAATGTGTGGGCACTTTTATTCTGACAGCCCACAATTTTGAAAGCTTGCTTTTTTGCAATACAGATCTTTTTCAGGAGAGGAAGAAGGGTAGAACAATTTCCTGTTTAATTCGTATCTGTTCGTTTTTGAAGCAATCAGAATTATCTATAAATATCTTCCTGAATCAATTTCCTTCCCACTGGGGTGTGTAAAATAATGGATTTGTAGAGTGCCAGTGAAGTGACCATGTTGTCTTCCTACAGCAGATGCCAAGGGAGGCAGGCTCTGGAAGCACTCCACAAGATGAAGACATGCTGTTTGTGGGGCAGTGAATGAGGCTGGGGAATGTGACATGGAGCCATGCTTACAGCTGGGGAAGTGGGAGCTGGGACCAAAGCAGGGGAGGGGATTTGTTATACCTTTTTCCCCGTGTGCTGTCATTACTGTGTTCACAGTCTGTGCAACGTGTACCTTGGAAAGATGCCCACTTCTATGACTATTTTGCTACTTTATTTACTAACAGACTAAGTCCTGTTTCTAAGTCGCTTACCAATTTTAGTGGCAAACACCTACCCTGCTATGGCACTTATAAGTGAGACAGCTTAGCTAGTTTCACCTAGGAAGGTATCTGACAGACAGATTGTTTCCCTGTTGATAGTTTGTAACTAACAAGCAGTAAAACTTGGCAATGTGTCTGTATGTATTAAATATCAAAACTCTGTGTCAGTGTCTCATCAGAATAGGGTAGACTGAGCATTCAGTAAATTGCTGAAGGAATCTCTTCTGCTTTTTAGTTGCAGGCATTGATACACAGGGGTTTTGTGCCCTAGATGACATGTTTTAAACCACATGAGGTGTGCACCAAGCCCCAGGTTTGACCAGTCACACGGTCCTCCTCCTGCTTTCCTAAGGGGACAATATGTCACTGTGTTCTTACATCTAGATGTATTACTTTCTATAAAGCATAGCCACAATATTAAAAGCTTGAAACTGTGGGCCAAATTCCACTCTCAGGCGTACTTGAATAAATCTGGAATTCAATAGCTAGATATTTTTGGGGTCTGAGTACATACAAAATCTATTTCTCTCATCAAAATGTCTTTTAATTCAGTCATCCAAGATGTCTGATCCCAACCATTTACATTTGTTTTGCCAAATCAAAAGGAAATGGCCAGCATAAATGTCCAAGTACTTCAAATATCATTTTACCCACAGTCATCATGCAGTTAACGCTGTGAAAGTAACAGTGCTGTGCTTGGGGGATGGGGCAGAGCCCTGCTTATTTCCTACCTAAGAAGGAAAGAGATCTTTCTTTTTTACTGCTATTCATCTGACAGCAGAGCTGGAGGGACCAATTCAAATTTAAGAGCTAAATTTAATCTGAAATGATCAATACCCTGGAACTTGTCATGTCCCAAAAGATTAGGCCAAACAGCAGCATCATGTATTCTGAGCTTGTGTTGCAAACCACTGTGTGGTTACTAATTCTATAAGGGAGAGAGTCCATATCCTCCTCCTCACTCATTTTCAGTGGATAAGCCCATTCTAATGAATTTGACATTCAGTCCTCTGAGAATTGGCTGGTAATACATAAAAGAACCTTATCTGGAAACAAGCAAGAATGAATTTCACAACTCTGTCTTAAGAGAAAATATTTTTAATCCAAACATGTAATGCCTTTACCACAGTAAGTGAATATTTGTTCCTGATGAACAAATCCTTTAATGGCACAACGCACACAAAGCTGTGTACTGCAGGCTTAAGGGCCCATCAATCCACACACATCTTAATACAAGACCAGGGTCTTAGCTATTTTCCAATCATCACCCCACGATGGATCTAAAAGTCTCTGTGTCACTGGTCCTGGCAGTTCTTCTTAATGCAATATGCAGAAATGAGCTTTGGATTCTGAGCGATGTGACAACCAGTTTGGATGAAGCTTTTTCTAGGGGCTAGATTATTTTTCCTATGTTGCAGTGTGCAGAAGGTTGTGGGGCTTTGCGGTGGATTTTTATTTTATTTTTTTTTTTTTTGGTGGTGGTGGTGGTGGTTTTTTTGTTTTGTTTGTTTGTTTGTTTGTTTTGGGGGGGAAGAAGGGGAGATTGTTGATTGTTGAAACAAGCTGAAAATTAACTCTAAGTATTTGAAAAATGGTATAGAAACATGGCAGATTTCTGTGCAGTTGTGACTGTTTTAGTACAAAACATTTGGATTCTAAAGGGAGAGGTACCTTAATTGATAATATTGTGTACAGAGCCATCAGACCTCAGGAGAATAACACATCATGAGTAATTACAATCTGGTGACCTATTATTCCTTGTTTTGCTTAGCTAGAAACAGTGGACCAGACACTGGGCCAGATGAAGCACCTTTATGTATAACATCAGTGGCATTTAAAGGCAGATTTTGTTCAAAAGGGATAGTATGAACTATGTACTTTTCTGAACCAGGGCCATAGATGTACACCCTTGAAATCAAAGATTTAATTACTTCTGTGAGAAAAAAAAAAAAAAATGCACTCTGAACAGGGTTAGAGGAAAATTTACTCTACTGAATTCAATTTAGCTTCAGCACTTTCAGAATATTGGAAACTCTTGAAAAGTTTCAGAGTCAATGTACATATATTTATATTCACTTATCCGAAAAATAAAATAGAATAAAAAATTTTAATGACATGCAGTATTAGCCACATATATCTTTAGTCATGCTGAGAAGTAAAAATTCTTGTCTGATTCTACACTGAAATTAAAGCAGATATATCTAAATACACTTATAGTGTAAGTATATAAAATGCATAATTATTATTGTTTTAAACTACGTCCAGATTATCAAAAAATTTTAACATAGAAGCATAATGTATCTTCTTTGTTGTTTGCTGAGAAATCAAAGACATCTGAAACAAAAGGAAAAGGCCAAGACCTGCATGGACAGAAAATTGAGGCCTAGCACCGTTTTTAACTGCAGTTTTTACTTAACACCCAGTTGTTGGGCCAACTGCAGAAGCAACTGTTTGGCTTGGGGCCCTCTTTTGCTTCTCTTTCTTTTGATATGACTGACATGGCTCTCTTCCAACAGTTCTTCCTCTCTGAATAGCTGGTGTAGAGACTGTGGAAAAGGTACTTTAAAGCCACCTTAAAGAAGAGAGAGAAAAGTATGAAGATACCTGTTGTCTTTAGTGCCATGAGGTGCCACCCCAAAACCACACCCCACCCACAAAAAAAAAAAAAAAATCTTTAAAACAGTTTTTTCATTATTTATTGGTTTATTTATATGAAAGGCGTACAGTTCTGAGCACTGCCACCCACAAGAAATGGCAACTTGGCAACTGTTTAAATATTCTGTAGAGGAAGAAAAACACATTTTCTGCTCTGTTTTGTAACTGACATTACCACCAGGCTGCCCAGTGATAAATGTCCAGGAAGAGCCAAATTCTCCTTTCTGACTGACAAATGAACAAGCCAATGCACTTCAAGATATTACTTTGCTATCCCACTCTCATTCTAAGCATGCATAACATTCACTAATTCAGAGCATCCAGTCCTCAGCCTCTTCTTGCTCCATTTAAAGCCAATGTCAGACTTTCTGTAGTGTGCAGTGTCATAGTGAAATTTGCCCCAGTCCCACTCAGCTGCTGCTACCTTGAAAACATCCCTATTTGGCTTTTTAAATTTGCAGCACAGATTACAGCAAATAAGCTAGTCCACACAAAGTGACCTCCTTCTGCAGCAGCTCACAAAACATAAATAGTAATGTAAATCCAAAACATCTCCCTGCTGAGAGGTCCTCTACCTTTCAGGTTCATACCCCATCCTTGAGTTTTCAGCAGAGTAGCATTCTGTACTTGGTACCATTTACCTATTTTAATAATCACTCAGCTTCTGAATCTGACCAAACATCTGTATTTCTATAAATCTCTATTTCTACATTACATAATGCACAACCATTCAGAGACACCATGGTTCATCTCACAGACATGCAGAGGTTATTGGCTCAAGCAGAGCTAATACAGCTAATGCAGCAAGGGTATTCAACTAGCTCCCAGAGTTATGCTGTATACACAGAACCTGATCAAATGTCACTCTGATGCCTTCAATGGCAAGAAGAGCCCTATCAAACCAAATAAGGCCAGGATCTCACCATAAATATATTTCAGTCATTTAAGTGGGAGGCAAGCATGCAAAGTTGTTGTGTTTTTTTTTAAGTAAAATCACCATTTCATGGTGATACTTAATGATTTTTCAGGGTCAAAAAAAAAAAGAATCCTGGCCCTTAGGACTCTCAGAAATACCACGGAAAGACGTAAGGATAAGCATAAGACTTTACAGAAGATTTAACTAGGACATGAATTGGTATTTTGCATGGAGGAAGGTTTCACCACTGAGCATTTAAATACAGGGATTTAGTTCACAGACAACACTAACTGTGGTATGGAAGAATACAGCACTCCTAGATGAACTGAAATATCTTTCGCAACAGCAAGGACTCAGAAAGTAAGGTTTCTGGCATCTCTAAAAGAAGAAAGACTACTGAAACAACTGGCACCATCAGAAAGTTCCTGGTTCCCTGTTTAATAACCACTACTGAAAAACTGGGTTAATAACAATATGTTTGAAAAGGTATTTGAAATCCAAGTACCTTTATTGAATTCTCTCATGTTCTACTCAGTGCTTTTAGACCCATATAGAACTGGAATTCTGTTTCTATGAAGAATGCAGAAAGCCTGCTACAACTTACATCTGTGTCTGCCAGAAAATTCTGACTGAGAGATTTAATGGCCAATGGTTCCACATATGTTTCTGTCAATATGATCCTTGACTCCAACTGCATCCTACAGAGAAATGTTTGAACACACAAGAGCTACAGCTGAGCCACACAATGACAAAGGCAAAACTGACACAGTGATCTGGTTTTAGAATGGAGACAATATCTTAATTCATCATCAAGTATAGAAGATGTACTGCTTGAATAGAATGCCACAGTTTTTAGCTGGATTGCCATAAAATAGCAAGTAAGCTTGATAGGACTATATTAATTACTGTCTGTTAAATTATTCTAAGGTTTCTATTGCATGAATTCACAATTTTATATCTGGTACAACTTGCTTTATTGTGTTGGTTTACCTGCTGTACCTTTTAGCTAAATTTCCTTCACTTTTCCTGTATATAGAACATTTTCATTTCATCAATATTCAATCATGTTAACACATGTTAAGATGTAAGGCTTTAAGGGACATCAGAGAGCTTGTTGTTCACTTACTCCTTTCAAAGATGTGGGCTTAGAAACTCTGATCTATCCATAAGCTATTCAACAAGGAAAAGCTAATGCATAAAATCTGAGTCAAAATCAAGCAAACTCAATGCTGTGGGCTGAGATTTTGTTTGTGTTTCAAATCAAAACCTGGATAATAAACTCCTATTAAATAAATCCATCTGTCATTCCATTCTAATTGCACTGTCTACTGATAACGAAAAGAGAAGAATCTTCTTGGGCAGAGCAGGTGTTTGAAAAAAAAGCAACCAGTCTGAACCCCAAGCCCACAACATGGTTGTGTTCCACTGGGTTAAGTTACGAAGAAATCCAAATCATCCTGTGCATGGGTGAAAGGAGGGAGAGTGCCATGCCTTTGCTTCTCCTTAGGCTCCTCATAAGTCTACCACTGCCCCTCCTCTTTGAATAGGTTTATCAGCAAATCTAAACAGCAGCCAAGAGTTATTCAGGATGACAGCAGCTGCAAAGTTGTTAAAAATATACACAATTTCATTGTGGAGGTGGAGAGATTGCCTTTACTGAACACAGACAGGAATCTTACTGTCCCAGTATTTTTGGCCACAGATTGCTATATTTTGACACATAGTCCAGGAACCACAATCCCTGTTGTCTTTGTTTTGTCTTTGTCATCCTTGTGGAAGATGTTTTAAATATAACCTTTTAAAGTAAAAGTGTGAGGCCGCATTTTTGTTCCACTTGAACAAGGCTCTTATGTTCAGAGATGAGAAAAGAGAAATGTTTTTTCCACCTGCTATCAATTCATGGGCCAAGCTGCCTGGGATGGCTAAAAAAAACAAAAACAAAAAAAAAAAAAAAAACATTCCACAACTCCATAACTCCATTGTGGATTGCTTAGCAGAGCCAAGATTTTCAGCTTTCAGCTGCTCCTGTTGGTTTGCATGGCAAAGTGCACAGAAAATGCCATGCCAGCCATTCTTTCAGAGCAGATGGGTAACCACATATTTACTAATCATCACAGAAACTGTTATAGGTGTTTAAATCCTCTTTATTAAAACAATTTGCTTTTCAGCCATTTATTGCACAGCTATTAAGCAGAATCTCTAACACACATTAAATTGTTGCTTTCTTTCCAAGATCCAGCTGGGCAATGAATGACAGTGACCACAACATGCTCACACTGTAGCTGTGACTCCTAGCAGCCCTATTCTCACAGCTAAAATTGACCAAGATTTTACAGTTTTGTGTTTCTGAAAACAAGGTTGCTAATTAACACCTATGTAGAACATAGTAGCTAAAAGCGGGAGATTTTTAGCTTAGCCTATCTTTTTTCCACGATGATACAAGTTACCTATAGAAATGCATTCAGGCCAAACTAAGAGATATATCAGGTACAACTATCATGTCTTAAAGCTATGTTTTGCTTTCTAGCCACTTATCCAGGTCTTTAAACCAATCTGGATAAAGGTCTGAGTTCCTTGGCCTCTGTGAAAGCTTCACAAAACACCTAAAACAAATTCTAAAAATATATCCTAAGATTCAAATCACCCTTTCTATAGCTGAAGGCAGACAATACTTGAAAATACTTTTACATTTGTCTTTTTCCCTTGTTTTAAGCCAAATGGAAAGACAGAATGATTTCTTCTCTACATAGTGAAGAAATGGCGAATATCTGACCCTGTGTCCTCTCAAAATCACTGTTGCCCTCTTCAATTATCTTCATCCTCCATCATAAAATTAATCCAGAAACGACTTAAAATATCAAAGCAGATAAAGGCAGCCCTGTTCTGCAGTTTCACAGTTGCCAGGGGCATTGGCCACAGGAGGCAGCACTGCAGAATGCACAAGCACTGGCACTTGTCTGCATAGAGTCTCCTTGCCCCTTATTCACCTCAACAACCTTTTTGTATTTCTTTTTTTTCAGCTGAAATCACCAAAAGAGTTTGAGGCAGCTAGTTTTCATGTCTTATGATTCAAAATGATGTAAAACTTTCTGGATGCTGCATTATTGTTAGTACTATTAATAAAAAGCATGTTATTAGTACATCGCTGCTATCCGTTTATATGTTCTGCACCATTTGCTACATTGCTCCTTTTTAGGCTTCTCTCCTTTCTAGTTTGAGAAAATTTCCTTCTGAGTGAATTTAACATCATTAGTTCTTGCTTTTTTATAAACCAGATCAAATTCTGTCTTTATTTCAGCTATTTATATTTTCAGTAATTTATTGCATTATCTGCAGAGTGTCTACTGTACATTGCAAGAATTAATCTTGCAAGAATTAATCTTGTTTCTTAAAATTCACTTTCAAGCAATAAATAAGAATAGCTTAAGACACCATCTTGTGTCCTCAAGAAACAGTGTCATTTGTTTACAGCTAAGAATCATGACAGCAGCTGCATGCAGTCCAGGATTGCAGTGATTACTATGCCATGGTATCACAAGAATGTTATCTCTATTTGTAGCTGCAGACATATTAGAGCTATCACTCAGAAAGAAGATGTCTGCATGAAATCTCTGATGAGTGAAACAGATACTGACACCTAAAAACTTGGCACCTAAAATTGTAAGAGAAACTGTGATAGAAACAAGTCACAGAAATAATCCATTTCTTACAAAAGATAGGAACCTAAAAAGCAGGAAAGACAATTTGCCCCAGGAGCAGCAGAACTGAGAAAATATGCTTTTATCCCGGTCTCTCTCCCTGTTGCTCACCTCATTATAATAATTACCGACCTTTCTGTCTCCCTTTGAAACATCCACTGGGAGAGAGACAGCAGGAGCTGTGGCTTGTTAGCAGCTACATTTGCATTGATAGGCCATGGAGTTATTCTTAAATAGAGAATAAGACAGCTGAGCTTGTCCTCAATGAGAGCTTATATTTGGTTTTGCTTTCTGTCTTGCTCTCCTGCTTTCCCTGCTACTAATTTTCTTAAAACATTTTAGAGTTTAATTCTCTTTGAAAGTTACTTATCTTTCAAATTTATTTAAGTCACTGATAGGAGTCAAAAGTGGTTAGGTCTAGATGTCTCAGTAGACAGAGAGTTTGATTGCATAAGCCTATTAATACTGCCTTTCCCTGGGTTAGACAGGTATGGCACTGCTAAATTGGAATGGTTCTGGAATTAAACTTTCAAAGTAGCATTTCCAATTGTCACCTAACATGTAGACACCGTATTCTAAAGAGTACAGATGCTGGTCTAAGGCTTTTAATTTATTCATATTAATGGAGCCAGAAAGTATCAGAACATTAATGGGAATCTGAAAGGAGTGGCAATGTCTTGTCCAAGCATGATGGTGCAGGATAAAATAAAGTTGAATAATGTAGTAAATAGAAGTGGGTGGTGTCCCAGGTCAACAGTAGTACCAGAGGTTTTGTACCCTCCCCCCAGGGGGTTGAGAGTGACTCAGAGTATTTTGAGAACAGAGGATGTGCACGTTTATTTACAGGCTGTATGGACAGATGATAGAGCCAAGCATATTCCACACCTCTTTTTAAGGAGGTGGCACATGCTGCTACTCTAATGGAGGATGACATTCATCACTCTTCTTATAGCTAGTATAAGTTCCATTTCTATTGTTGTTCTGTTGAAGAGCGAGATCAACTTTAAGTCACAGTCATGGCCCAGAAGAAGACATGGTTGTGTGCTGACTCTGAAAAGTAATTTACACTATATCAGGTTGAGATACATACTATCTTTCTCTTCCTCTCCTCAACAGCTAGCAGAAATTTACTTCAATTGCAAAATTTTGTCAAAGATCATAGACAATTATTTGACGTACAAGTAAGTAAATAACATACTCAGGCTCAAAAGTAATTCTGGGTGTAGAGGGCTGTAGGGAGTGGAGACAGTTGTGGAAGTGGGTGTTGAAAGAGGCTGAACTGGAATGTTTACTGATGAAAGAGACAGAAACCAGAAAAGTGTAGGACTTTGAAGAATGAAATCACTCAGAAATTGGAGGCATCTGAAACATCAGGGAAACAGAAATAGTGGCCTGAAAGATGTCCAACTAGTATGACAGAACGAAAAAAAAAAAATAGTGTTAAAGAACTGCAGATCCTAAGAGAGGCAAGTCTTATAATCAGTTAGTTTATAGCACAGAAGACAGGAGTAGACAAATGGAGATTGAGTTTTGGACAAAGACCATGAAAAGGAGAACATAAAATGTGGGCAAACATTGGTTTGTATCGTGAAATATTTTATTGGAAGCAGGTTTTATACATACACACACACATATTTGCACACACACACATATATAAAGAATAATTCTTAATACAAGAAGTATAGTTGTACTGCCCTCAAATAAAACTTTTTCAACCTAAATACAGTAGCTTCATAATATGTACAGAGCAAGAATCCAAAAGCTATACTTTACATTTCATCATCATTCCAGCAGTCTACGGTTTAGACTTTCAAACATTTTGAACCAGAGGTTAGACTAATATTGTTGTATTCAAAGTCCCAATGAAGTTTGCATCCATAAATCTGTCAATTTATTATGCTTAAAGTATTAAGTATATTTCTTGTCAAGAAAAGATGGAGGGCAGAACTTGAAGCAATTTCTTTGAAAAGGAAATTCAATGTCTGTGAACAGAAGGGGTCAATCAAGGATATGGTGACTGTAAAGCACCAAATCTAATCCAAAGACTTCATTCCAGCTCCTGCAGACTCCAAACAAATTCCCAGGTACGGAACAATGAAGAATAAACAGAAAGTAATCAATTATGCCTTATGGCTAACCTCACTGAACTCAGTGACAGAACCTCCTTTTACCTTGTGAAAATGCCCTGAGCTCTAAAAGGAATGACTTAGCAGTGCTAACTACCCTGAATAATGGAAAAATATTAAGAGATCAAGAGAAAAGTAATATTCCTCCAGTAAGCCAGAAATGAAAATTATGCCTCTCATCCCAAAATAAAGATAAAGAAAAAATATTTTCTGTGTAATCTACAAACCTTTGTTTTCATTTGTTATGTGTCTTTTAAACATACATAAACACAAGAAATGATAGTATTTTCAGAATTTGCTCATAAAATTATTTATTACATTTATATGGTAAGTCAGAGCATGACAGTAGCTTTGTTTAGTCAGTGTGATATATTTAAATGATTCGTACAATTTTGAAGTAGTGTAAGCTATACAAAGTTATTCCATAGATACCATGTAACACAGGAATTCTATACACTTTCCATATCTCTTTATGAAAAAAATAAAAAATGTAAATTCAATGAATTATGAACTCTAACATATATTCCATCTCTGCACAAGGAGAGCTTTAGTTTTGTCTGGTTTTAACTGCTGATCTAGTTTTTGGTTCCCTTTCATTCCTGAGTTCCATATCATTGCGACCACAGCTATGGACAATCAACATTTATGTTCACATACCAACAGGTCATATAAAAGTTTTCTATTGAGCAGCAGGCAAGTTGTTTCCTGACACACTGCACAGCCTTGAGAGGATTTCTAGGATTTACCCCACAAGCTACATAAATTTTACCCTCAACAGAGCTTAGCAAGTCAAAGCCAAGCAGCATTTTTTTTTCTTGATGATTCCTGGTGAGTGTAATGTGTATGAACAGCACTGAGGCTTCTACCCAGTGTTAGCAAGTTTGCTTCACTTGTTAATGAGGTATTCTACAATACAGTTCACTAGAGTTTTTGTCACTGATACTTTACCATGGACCTAGGGAAATTTCCACTGCACTCAGTCAAATACAAGTAACAGTTCTTATAGGATTGCCAGATCCTGTCTCAAATATCTTTCAGAGTGCTTGTTGACAAGCACAAAGGAAGAGAATTTCCTGTGTAATGCCTTTGATGAACACTGTACACGCACCACTTGGCAGGTCCTTAAATGATTTCATGTTCAGTACTAGATTCAAATTAAATCTTTACCTTGAGTTCTCAATGTTTAGAGATTTTCATTTATTGTTAATGAAGTGAGCCTGCGCACCACTATTATTTTCTCAGCAATATACAATGCTACAAACATTTTTTGCATGGCATTCATGTTTAGATATTGGGTGTCTCTAGGCAGTTTACCTAGAGAAAGTATCATTTTTGAAGATCACAGTGATAAAAGTACCAAGAACAATTTAAGTGATAATGTTGTCAAATACAATAGTTCTTAAGCTATTTTTTGTGCTTTTAAAAATGCAGCAAAATACATACCTTACTGTTCTATTCTGGCTCTGACACTGCCTAGCCAAGGTCATTTCAGGTGATCTATAAATAAAGATCCTAGTCTCTTGAAGACTATACAGGGGGAAACTTAAAAAAAAAAAAAAAAAAAAAAAAAAAAAAGTATAGTTGACTGCAACAGGGAGAAGATCCAGCCCATTATTTGAATTACACATTCATCTGTTTCAGTCAGTGTGGTTTATAAAGAGGGTTTAAGAGTTAATTGAAAATGTCAAATAGCACATAAGATATTTTTAAACTGTAGAAGAGATATAATATTGCTGTTGCTTTTGTGAATCAGCTTTTTTTTTTCTTTCTTTTTTTTTCCCCCAAAGATCCATGGAATAAACAAATCTGTTTTCTAAAGATTTATTACGTAAACAAGGGATTTTAAGGACTTTATATCATCTTCTTTTTGGCCCTGGACTAGCTGTTATGCTGAGCGTGAATTTTACGTATTACTTGCCCCTTTGCTTTCTGATTAAATTATTGTATGGAGTTTAGTCCCTTGTGTTATTTCTCAAGGTTAAATATTTAAAACAGAAATATTAAATAAAAACTAACACAACAATTATATATATTTTTAAATAAATCTTTATTAAAATTCCCTTTTAAATTCCTTCCTGCCACATTACAGGAAGGAAGAATGAAAATAACTCTTTCTACGGGTAGACTTGTATTTCATCAACATTCAAGTTCTTAATGTTCTGGCTACTCAGAGATTAAGCACACTTTAACAATGTAATTTTACATGATCTGTTAATATGGCTCACATGTGGAATCTCGCATATTTATCTTCTTTTCCTTGTTTTAGCATTAGTTACCATAAGCTGAGTGCCCCAATGTGCCTGCTGCTGAGGTGCAACTCACAGCCCATTGCTTCCAACCTTTCATGAAATCACGAATGGAATCTGATTTTTGTGGTCTGGAATTTCTTATTGTCTCAATGAACAGCATTTCTGCTTTATTCTTTATTATGTTACATATCCTCTTTGAAACCTCTGGGAGCCACTGCTTTTGTTAATCTCTGGATCACTATAATAAGTAGTGTGTTTTTTTGTTATTAAGTCTAGATGTTAAATTCAAAATGATGACAAATATATTGTTTTGAAGACCTAATTTGAAGCATTACATTCACATGTTCTAAGAAAGTACCTTAACTTTTTCTTCAAATATATAAATCCAGAAATACATAAATACAGAATATTTCAGGTTATCTGAACCTACAGTGCTTCTGTTATTTGACAGCTGGCAGAGGACGTCTGCTTATAAGGACCATCACTCCTCTGCTCTTGATCTTCCTGTTTTTATTACAAAGCAGCCGAATTGCCACAGATCTATGTTATTATACTCTTATCTCAGGATATTTTTATGTCTTTTAGATAATGGATGAAGTGGGAATTTTCTTGTAAATATGCACTTGTGTCATCAATTATTAACAATTCACAGACATGCTAATTTATTTCTACACAGAAGAATGAATTGAGATAAAAATCGAGTTTCTCTTTCTTTAACCACAGATGTGGAAAACCTAACCTACCCCAAATATGTCCATAATACCTTTGCTCTTTGAGGTACCAAGAGCACATTAACTCAATAGTTAAGTACAGCATCCTTGTTAATTGCACTGACATGAAGTGCAATGATGGAGATTCCATTGCCCGCAAAAATCCCATTGCTGGGATTTTTTTTTCCACCTTCACTACATTTCACGTTTTCTGACAATCTTTAAACTAGTAAGTTGAAGGTAGCAGACAGTTATTTATGAAGTAATAGTAATTTTTCTTCCAGATAGCGATAAAACAGATGTCATGAATCCTAGGCCATGGTCTCACAATTGCAATGAAAAAGTTTAAGTTAACATTTCCTCCCCAATGAGATATTTTCCCACCTGAAGGGTGGACACATTTCCACTGGAGTTGCCATCACCTCTTCAGTTGCCCTTCTTCTGTCACTTGTTGTCATCAGACCAGAACTCCTACATACTTGCAAGTCTTCACAGTTCAGAGGAAACAGTACATCCTGCAATCAATGTGAGATTAATTTAACCCACCTTGCAGTTCTCCATTGGGAACAGAAATGATAGCACATCACTCTGGCCAGGATCAGAAGATTGCTTGTGAGGATGCAATTTAAGCAACCCAATCTCCCCCTACCACCCCAACCCCAAAATAAAAAATGAAATGAAATGAAATGAAATGAAATGAAATGAAATGAAATGAAATGAAATGAAATGAAATGAAATGAAATGAAATGAAATGAAATAAATCAGCTTGGTCAAATAGGCAAGCAACATGCTCTCATGGAGACAGGAGAAAGACAGGAGACACCAAGGAGGAACACAGACTAAATCACACTACCTATTTGTGTCCCACTGGGCTTTTAATTCCCATCAAGAAAGAACAACTTAGTCTACTGACCTGCCTGTGCCCTCATCCACCCATCTTTTTTTGTTGTTGTTTTTGTTTTTAATTATTTACTTCACTTGCTTGAATAAGCAATGTTTTAAAAAGGGCCTTTAAGTGGCTCACACAGAACTAATGTATGTGATTCAGCAAGGCAGCACTCTGGCCCACAGGTCTACCTGCCCCAAAGAAACAGCAAGGTCAGACTGACCATAAAATTTTCTCAGCATAATAGGAGGTTTCCAGATTGACAGGCTGCTGCAGCTGGCAATGCCTGTTCTACCAGCTGAGATGATGGACAGAAAATGTTAAATAACTGACTCAGTAGAACCATATTTCATGCTGAACAGCCTTGATTTTAAGCATAAAGGAGTTATAAATACTACAGACTATTCTGCAGCCTATACATATAAGGTACATAGGCTGGTGGTATTCAAGTAATGAATTTCTGCTATCTAATTTTAAGTATTCATACAAAGAAGAGACTGTTGCTGCTTCATTTAGAGACTGAATCAAGAAAAAAATTATGAGTGCAACATTTATTTCTAAATTCATTAAGTTATCTGCTGAACTAAGCTACAGTGATTCATTTGAGAATAGCACATCATTTATTGCAAATGGTGGATGATCATTTTTAGAAACACAGGTATTGTTATAATATCTTGTATAAATCCTATCAACTGAACTGTAAGAAACATCAGCCCCTGGGAATACAAGGCAGAAACAGATATAGTTTTGCAATATAGTTTTTTTCCTGTTAAATATAATTTTAGATAGTGATGGTAGAGAAGGGATAAATCAGCCTGTCTGAGTAAGATTTAAGTTCCAGGAAATACATACCTAAAGCTGAGATATTTTTTTCAGGCTTCTGATTTTTCAGATTGAATATATGAAAAATGTTCCTATAAAGCAGTAATTCCTGCAAATGTCATATTGATGCACCCAAAAAATCTTCCATTGAATAAAATTGACAAAAGAAACACATTGCAGCCTTTAGGTCTTATGAAACTTTAAAAAAAAGTAGCTAAATAAATATCCAAACTCATAGGCTGTCCTGTGGCAGGTTATGTAACCATACTCTTAAATGAAAATATTCCTATTCAGGCTGTCATTTAAGTATTTGATCAACTTTAAATACCCAGAGTCTAGTGATTTAGAGTTTCCCACCTTATTTTCAATGCCTGAAAACATGAAAGCTTAACGTTATCTCAGCCACTTCTCAGAACATCTAAGACACTTTTATAGGACAAAGACAGCATCTATCCCATCTATAAATATTTCTGTTAGGCTCTTTTGAGGATATTCAGACCATAATCCACCAGCAGATCACAAGTCATCCGAATAGCTATTGAAATACATGTTCTTCACCAGGCATACAAAGAGTTTCCACAGGGCTGCCCAGTGTAGCATCAGACCCACTGCTGTATTTGGTACTTTCTCAGCTAGTTGTTCTTAGCTGAACATTTGAAATCATCAGTTGTTCATTTGAAATGAGTCAAAACTCAATCCAGTGTGAACATCACCCTATTTACTCACACTTCCAACTATAAAATATTTAATCAAGCAGTACAATATACCAGGTCAGATAAAATAGAAAAGTCTATGTTAGTTTATTTTTCCAACTTTCCTTATTCAGAAGAAATGCTTCACCCAATTTAAAGGAGAAAGAAAAATGAAAGAAAAAAAATAATATATATATATATATAAATAAAAAGAATATATTTCAGGCAGATGTTAGATACGAAAAGTGTCAACTCATACAAACACATGATTAAAACCACTTTATGCTGTACACTATAGAATTTGGATATTTTAGAAACTTTAAAAGTGGAAACGAATACCCTGAAGAATTAACCAGTTCAAAAATAAAAGATTCATAACACTCTAAAGTGCTCTGAGGAGATACTTAAACTAGCTTAAGATTTAAGATGAAGACTAGCCTTGTTAAAAACCCTAAATAACCCAACAATGTTAGGCTTTTGGCTGCTACAATATTATGAGTACTATATTGTGCACTGCAAATATTCCCAACAATTCAAACATAGCTTTATATATATGTTAACTCTATTGAGTTATTGATAATAATAGACTTATGCAGTTCCTGTATTAGAATGAAACAAAAAATGTTATACATATCACCCCTACTGAAAAAGAAAAGATACAGTAGGTTGCTGAATTTCTTCTCTGACAGCTCCCTTAGGAGATTGTACAGAAGTATTTATTATTTATATATAAGCCAGCATGTCAACACGTTGTTAGATAACTGTTGTTTTTTTTTCTGTCTGGCAATGGAAACTACAGAATAAATTATATATGACATTTGTATCTATTCTAAGAAAAATGGTACTGCACAGCCAGCAATCTACAAATTAGATATGAAACGGTGCATGGAAGTATTGGCAGCATACAGTATTGTATGCTGTTTAAGTTCCTATTTCATGCTGCTATCTCTATAAAATTCAGATGAAAATTACTCAACATAATCTTCTATAATCTGATAATATCTGTCCACTTTATGCACTTTCAGATGCCCTGAGGTGGTATGCCAGCTGTTAGAAAGGTTGCATTTTACTTCAAAACCCACAGGTATAGAGCAAACATATTTTGCTATGCATACCATCTGGTACCTGTTTTTACCAGAGAACAGAGTGCATTTAATCATTAAATCCCATCCTGCAGTACTTAAATCAAATTAATTTATATTGATAGATGCATTTTACTCCCTGTGGACTTTCCTATCAAAATAATCTGGTTACTTTTTGTGACAGCAGATGAAGTCACTAGACCAAATTCTACTATAAGGTACCCAGAAATAACCAGCAGAAAATCATTAGGTTTGTACAAGTATAAGTGTTCACAAAATAATCAGATGTGAATGATAGCTGTATTCAATATGTATATTATTTACATTACAGACTTTTCTGATTTTATCACGGTATGGTTTAATTAGCAAATCAGACAAATTTATGTTAATGTTAAGGATAGACATCAGTATTCTTCACCTTATTTATCCCTGTAATATGGATATAATAATGTTACTTCTGTGACACTATTCAAAATTCAAGCAAATGAAATTTTTGCGTAGTACTCTGGCTCTTTGCCTCATTATGCAAAGGTTTTTCTAAAGAACAAAACAGTGTTAGAACTGTTTCTTAATAACTTGTTTTCACCATTTGTCCTCTGTTTTCTGCCATCATTTTTTTGTAATTGATGGTAGAACAAAGCAGGTATTTAAATCAGCAGGTTAGATTTTTGTCAAAGAAATTATAAACATTCACAGACATTTCTTACTAAACAATGATATGATTATCTTCCAGTCAACTCAAGAAGTAAGATTCCCACACAAATTTTTCCTGGTCTGATCAGAGGTGCTCATGGCATCTAGCTGCCAATGTTTGTGAATTAGCTTGTACCCTGAAACAAACTCTAGCTTCATAAGACTCCATTGTTATTTTATAACAAATACCACCTTATTGAATGAGCTGTGATGTTCAAATAGCATTCATATCTCTTTCACAAACAGACACAGTTAGTTGACAAAAAAAAAAAAAAAAAAAAAGAAAAAAAAAGAGAGAAAAAAAAACACAGTTTAAAGAACATGACATATACAACAGTATTAAATGGCATGTCCTGGGTGAGAGATAAATTAAGCAATTAAGAAAATTGGTTAGTAGAATGACCTACATTGAAGAGGTGCTGTGGGGTGGGAATATGTTTAGTATTGTTTTTTTATGAGTGGAGGAAGGCTGAAGTTCCTTCCAAGCACAAGCAAGACGTTATCTGGAATTTACATCTCAAATAGAAATATGTGTTAAAGGAAAGATTATCCTTTCTATTCATTTGAATGAATAGTGACTTTGAAAAATGAAAACAGATTTTCACTCTTACTGAAAAAATGATTATATTTCTTCCCCTTAGAACCAAACTGTATTTGGTGGTTAGAAAAAATGGATCTGCAAAGCTGTGAAATAGTAATCCACTGAATGAAGTCATTTCAGAAGCCAAAAGGCTGCAATTAGCTGTATATCTCACTTTCCTCCCTGATATCAAGCTCTAATCAGGTGTCACAGCACTACATATGGAGAATATTTTTGGAATCCCCAGTTCTTTCACCTTCAAGATTTTTGCATAATGAGATTCACTTCTATTCATCTGCTTTTTCTCAGGATTGCTAATGAATTACATGTTGCTGTTTTATAAGCATCCTCAGATTGGACTTAAAGGATTAGAGCCAAATAATGAGCTGAAATTCTAACAGCTTCTTTTTGTCCTGGGTTTTAGATAGTGGTCAGACCCTCCAGACTTATAAACTGGCATACTTCAAACCAAGTTCTGTGCCCTAAACTAAAAGAGCTTCAACAGTGCCAAGTGCTGGCTCCATGCAGAAAAGCCCTAGGAAGTTTCACAAATTTCATAATGCAGGAAGAACATAACATTAAATGTGTATTAAATGTGTTTCAGGGAATTTAGTATCTCTCTTCCTAACGCAGAGTTTCTGCTAACCTCCTACTTGCACACCTTTTAGGAAGCTTGAGGATTGTGTGTTGTCCCTCATCCAAAACCAGCTGACAACCCTACACTCTAGTCAGTGCTCCCTGTTTCTTATACCCTTTCACAGATGTATGGGTTAATTGCCTTATTTTCACAGGGTGCTTGTAGAGTCATAAACACCTGTGTAGGCATAAAGAATTAAGCTCAAAGTTGAAAGAACTGATGCTATTTTGTTTTCAGTTCACTCCTTTTTTTGCATCACTGTAAGACAGAGAGTGGGGGAAGTGTGAAATTCATTTAATTACAAGCTCTTAACTTGAAAAACTAATTCAGAATACCAGATCTTAATAAAGCTGTTTAACTTTGTCAACAGCATTAGGGAAGCTTTTAGACCAATTAGATAAAACATCTCTAAAACAGCTCTCAGCTCTTCAGAAAAAAACAGGGGTAGTCTCATGGTCATTTTGCTTTGTTACAAGATAAAAGATTTTGAATTATATTAACATGATTTAGCCATGTAGTTCTAGGTCATTTACTTTAAGTAACTCATCTTTGCCAGCTTTGTTATTGTTCACCTTTGTAGCCCGTGTATCAGCTATCAAATGGATGCTTAGATATTGCTCTCTGCAACTACCTAAAAGGAAGGTGTGGGGAGCTGGGGGTTGGCCTCTTCTCACAGATAACTAGTGATAGGACTAGAGGGAATGGCCTCAAGTTGCACCAGGGCAGGTTTAGGTTGGAAATGAGGAGATATTTCTTCTCAGAAAGAGCAGTCATGTATTGGAATGGGTTGCCCAGGGAGGTGGTGGCATCACCATCCCTTAGGAGAGGTTGGGAGTGGTGCCGAGGGGCATGGTTTAGTGGGTGACATTGGTGGTAGGGTGATGGTTGGACCAGATATCTTGGAGGTCTTTTCCAACCTTAATGATTCTATGATTCTTTTGAATAATTAAGAACAAGGGTTTACCCACCTTTAAGAGCAGAATACTAGAAATCATAGACAGGTACTTTAAAGTTAATCAATAGTCCTTGAATTTTCCTAAGTTTTACTCTTAACTCAGCCACTGATTTTACTGATATTGTGTAAGTTATCCTTGTAATTATTTTCAATATCATCCACAGACTGCTACCTGTACATAAGGCATCAAATGACACAAAAAAAGCTGCATTAAAAAAACTAGCAACTACTTTCTCGTATGTTCAAGGAAGGAAACAAAGAGAATAAAACATACAGAAGCAACTAAAATTTGCTACAACAAATGAACATCCTTCTTTGAGCTTATTATTATTTCATCTTCTGTTGTAATGTAGCATGTAGTATTTTTTCCATAAAACTTCAGTTAATATGTCTTGGTCCACCATGGGCTTTTAGTAAAGAGGGGGGAGGAGTCTTTGCTTCACCTTTCCCTTTTTTATGACACTGTAGCTCCACCAAAATCCAAAGGTTCATGAAAAACCCACAGATCAGAGGATAGAGGTTCCTAAAATGCCTTCAGTGGAGTATAATGAAACTTGAGTTTATTTAAACCTGGGCAGCTGAGCCTCAGGAGGATGTCAGTCAGCAGACACTAAAAGCTCCTAGCTCTCTGGCACCGTGGTTAGGCTCATAACAGTGTGTGAGCATACCTGTGTATGCAGCATATAAATAATCCTCACAGTGAGTGACAGCAAGGGGCAGAAGAAGGAGATGTCTTACAGAGATGTATAAGTTTTCTCAGGGTACATTCAGGTCAGTGGAGTAACAGTATATAGGAGTAACTGCTAAATTCAGCAGAAGCTACACAATCATTAAATTAAAGGTGACTGAATTTCTTATCGCTGTGACAACAAGATGTTCTGCTGTGCCATGGGGTTGAGCCACACACTTTCTTTGACGAGTGTTTCTGTCATTACCTTTTAATGTCACCTGAATGCAGTTAAAATAGGCCTATGGCTAACCAACTATCGAAGAACAGTCCCCATGGAAATGAAGGCCTAACATGTCTGCTCAATGAAAAGGATCTTTCAGAATATTGCCTTTTGTGAAGGTTGAAAAGGCAGCATAAAAACACCAAGGGAATTGACAGTGCCTCAGATCTTCACAATAAACACAAGTATTTTTACATGTGTATGAATTCAGTGGGGAACTAACAAGCTGACCAAAAATGTGACTGGAATAAAGAAGAAAAAGACAGCTGTCATATTCATTTTGAAGTGTTATATTGTTCATATTGACATGCAGCTGCAGCAATTGCACAACAGAATAAATTTAATCTGAATTTTATTTTTATGACGTTTAGTTGTAAAAACAGTGCCAGGCTGTGTTCTCAATTGATATGGTGAAAATGTCAGTCCAAGCTGAGTTTATATATCCATCTGTATGCTTCTGAAGGGAAGCAAGGTCCAGACCACCACAGGCAACCAAAACTACCAACATTTCTGCGTATACCTTTTTATGCAAGTGTTTATGTCCTCATATTTGTATAGTTTATACTGTGCTTCTTGCACCGTGTTTGCAAGAGGACAGACAGTGAGCTGCTGTCTTCTGAGCAGTAGGTAAACTCAGACTTGCCACCTGTAATAAAACAGTGAAAAAATATTCAAGTAGATGATTGCTGAGTTTCTAACAGAGCATTTGTGAGAGGATTTTTAATAAGTTAAAATACTTTCTTCTGTGCCTGTCAGTAACCATTGAGTTGTAGAAAAAGGAACTGAGTTACAAGAGCAAGGACTGAGATGCAAACTGCTACTGGAATTAATCAGATTAATACAATGAATGAAACCAAAACACAAGCAACAGGACCTTCATATATATGATGGTATAAATCAGAGACAGTCAAAACTTTCTCATATTCTTTTTAATTATTTTTTTAATGTACTCTCAGTAACACAGTTGTCAATAAGAATAAAACTATGGAAACTGCAATGTAGATAAAAGGCTAAGTTTTTCACCTTTAAGATGAAAACTTTAGATAAAAACCTGTGTTCTTTTCATGGCCTATAAACCCTACATGTTCATAAAACCACTTACCTGTACAGAAGCCATAATATTCTTCCTGTTGATTTTAGTAACACTATTGCATCAGGGCTACGGAACCAAATGTCTCAACCCAGAAAAGCAATTTATCACATGCCATGGACAGAAGCTGTTTTACTGAGAAATTGATATAAGGGTGCTGACAGATATTTCAGAAGAACCAGCTGAGATGATTTTGAAGTCACCAGCTCCAACTTTCAGTTCCACTTCTCTGCAGAAGACGTGTCAGGGCTGAATTTCTTAACAAATGGGAGGCCAATTTGCACTCAAGTTACGGTGAGATGTTTTCACTTGAGGAAAGAAATCATATCCTAGGTACAAAGTGACTGACTACTTTTGCAAAATAAGCTGGCAAAGCCAGCTCTTCCTGTTCTCTCTCCCCCCCACCCCCATGGTTTTGCTTATGCTGATGAACAGACAAGTCCATTTTGTGTTTCTAGGACCTGTGAGAGTACAATCCACTGTCCTAGGATGAACTTTAAGAAAGTACATTTGCTTCAATGAATATCATTTACCTCATAGTGTGTAATTGCATAAAGAGTGATGTTGGAAAACCAACCAACCAAACAAACAAACAGGGGTTTTAACTCTTTTTAACAGGCATGTAAGCCATACAGTGTCTTCAAGACATGCACTCAGACCAGTGGCCACTGGGGTGCTAATTATATTTAAATATTTGCACAGGGGAGTGCAGCAGCCTTACCGTAGCTGTCACAGCCCTATAGTATTATTCATAGCCTTATACTGCAGTAGCAGGGGACATTTCTGAGCAAAAGTCCTGTTTGGCCATGATCCATAATCTAAACATTGTTCCATTTTTACATTTTTGTTTCAGAACCTTACACATTTTGACCTTACTGTAGCTGGATACCCTGACCATGCCCCTGACCATGCTTTTATGCTTTTGGCAGGCTCTCTTTTTTGTCTCTTATTCAAAGCAGAAGGTCACTGGAACAAACAGAGAAGAAATTCATAGGCTTTACAGGATTAGGAGGAATAAAGTATCCAATGATGCACAGCTACTTGGCTCACTGTATCACTAAGTGTGTAATACTGCAAAGCGTAAGCAGCTAGTCCAAAGATGTGACAGTCTCAATGTATCGAATTTGACACCTTTTCAATAAAATAGGCTAAGTTTAGATAACCATATGCTCATGCTGACAAGCTAACTTCTCCCTGAGAAGTGTTTTCATGAAAGAGTACAGGAGGGGCTCAAAGTTTAATTAGCTTAAAGTGAATTCAAAATATTGTATTAATATACAGTGGAAAGGTCATGGTGTTGAGTAAACATCAGAGATGGATGAATATATTCTATTTAACACACTAAGGTTTAGCTGCACACAGCACATTGTTAATGAGTCACACTGCCAAATTCATAAATCATACTAGAAATGTGTTATCTGTCTATGCTCTTACTGCAGTGTAATAAACATTGTACAATTAAAGTCCATTCTCTCTTGACTGCCAGCAAGGCAAAGTTGCACACAAGCAAAGTAGTCTTTTATCAACAGAGATGTATTTATTGTCTGTACTTCAGAAATTTAAATTAAGAAGGTGCACCAATTTCACTATTAGAACTTCACAATCCTAATTAATACATCATGTTTAGAGTGTTTAGATACAACCATTTGAAAAATTAAAAAACTAAATATTTTCAAATAAAAGTCCCTCAGCAGTCACTAACTGCCTTTTTGTTAATAATACTGTGCAACATACAACAATATCTACTTATTTATGTGTGATTATTCCATAAAACTGACCTTATTTAGTACATCCTAAGATCAAAGTCACTTTAAAATTCACTTCTTTTTCTGATGTATCCCACTGAGTATTTTGATTTCCTGGGTTGCTCATACACTGGTCTTACTAATTTAAAAGAAAGCCAAAATCTGAGGTGTATATCACACAGCTGAAGGCAGAGAAAATCTTCAGTCTCCACTTAAATACAATGACAATGGCATGAATAAACACAGGACACCTAATTTCTTGAAAATGCATAATAATTAGAGTGATAAATAAAGCCCAGTGATAGAAGCTGAACTTCTGTTTGTTTTTATAAAACAAACCAACAAATACACAATTCCTGTGATACAAAATTGTCTGACTCATGCAAATTTGGACAAAATAATGACTACTTTTGCTGATACTCTTTAAGGATTACAGTACCTTAAAATACACACAAAATCTCAATTAATGATGATGATTACAAAATAAAAATTAGAATAATACAGTTTTCTGGACACATAATACCAAGTATTAAATCAAAGACTACATCAAGAAAATTTGCACTGCAAGAAATTAAAACGTACAAACAATAAGGTATGCTGCAAAATAAATGTCAAAATGTTAGATTTTTTTTCTTAATTGTACACATAATATTTTACTTAGAATGTGATTCCACCCCATTTATAGAGAAACCTCAATAGTCTCAATGGACAGAAATATAAATATTAAGTGTTTCACTTCTGAGAAATTAGTACAAAGTGTATAGCAGATGCAACAAATTATTTTCCTGCTCTTATAGCTATATTCCCACTTCCACATGAGAAAATGGAGGTAAAGAATTAAATGTATTGTGTATATAAAACACATATTATTCAGGTCCTACTTGAGGACTTTTAAGAATGTCAGATGTGGAGACTTTTCTCTCAGAAGCTGAACATACATAGAGATTCACATATTCTTGTATAAAGGACATTGCTAGAGCAAGGGAGGCTTTTTAAAGGTAAAGTTAAGAAATTTGTAAAAAGCTATCTTTTTTTCAAAATGCCTGTACCTCTAGAACATTGCATGCAGAGCAAACATGAAAGCCCCTTTATATTCAAGTTCTTCTGACCATGTAGTAATTCTATTCCTAATGCATGTTCATTGCAACTCACCTTTTAAAGCAAAGTTTAAGTCTGATCACCCCACCTATGCCTGCTGGATATCTGTGTCACTTATAGTTTATTTTCTGATGGGCAAATTTTCTGATGACAACATGGTTTCATCATGGACCAGTGATGGAGAATGTGGTGCATTTCAAAACACCTCCAGATATGTTAAGTTCACTAGAGCTAGGAGTAGCCCCAGGGATATCAGTATTCGTGATGACTTTGGACAGTGTAATGCATCATTTAGATTCTTCAAAGAAAAGGATGAATAATATTTGCTAAATTGATTCTAGAATGGGTTATCTCACATGATACATAATGCAAGAAATCACATGAAAGTGTTTTGAATATACTTTTATCCCTAAACTTTATGGGCTTAAAAATATTAAGCCCATACTCCACCCTTTTTTTAACATTTTCAAATCCTTACTTTTTCCACAATTTAGCTGTTCCTTTTTCTTAATCTTATCTCTTCATTATCTGTTATTGTAGTATCATAAAATCCTTGCCCAATGCTATTAAAAATTATTATTATTATTATTAATAATAATAATAAAGTAGATTTAACACATAAAGCTTATATTGACAAGGAAATTTCTTCCAGAGGCAATGCTGTTTACTGATGCAAATAATGCTTTAGTGTTGCTGTCTTCCAAAAAAATATTTTTTGTTAACAGATTTAACACAAAGTATTAACTATTAATAACATTTAAATAAAGAAAGACTGGATCAATTTCAACAAGCAATTTTTTGATTTTTTTTTTAAATAAAATAAAACAATCGTGATTGCATCAGAAACTTGATAAAACATAATAATAATAATAATAACAACAACAATAATAATAATAATAATAAAAGAAACTTACCTTTGATTTTGGTCCATGCAATTTATTTATAGAGAAATCATATGCAATGGAATTTGGTTTTCAGTGAAAGAAACTAAAAGTCTCAAATTGCTAAATCACTTCAGGATGCATGTTATTATCCAAATACTGATAAACTTTCCTTTTCATTTCCAGCCACACCACATGCACACAGAGAGGTAGAATAGTACAAAATTAGCTTACTTTCACATTCTGTTGAATCTGAGAGACCTTCACTTTGGGGGGAAATCAGAGAGTCAATATATATGTCGGTTTCCACAAGCTTTGGATTTAATAAATGCTGTATTTCAGTCATCACTATGAAAAAGCTTGATAGATTTTAATGTAATGAAGGCAAGCCTCTTTTTAGCTGTAACTTAGATACACAGCTGCTCAGTTAAACTTGCTAAAGCAATTAGTATAACCTATAGCTCCAGAATTTCACAGGAAAAGGGTGATTGATGTTAAATGCTGTCAGATTGTTGCACTTAGTTTTTAACTAGTCTCTTTGATTATGTCATTTCTTCTGTATCCATCTCTGAAATGCAATCCATAATATACTAACATAATTCAGGGAAAATTCCTTAACTTCCTTTAATAATTTTGCACTTATATGTATATTTAGCTATATATGTGTGTGAGAGATGTATGTATGTGTATGGTTTATTATCAATGCAGTTCTGTGGAATAATACAGAGATACAGAGAAGTATCATCTGATTGCACTTATTTCACAGGCTGCTGACTCCTGACTGACTTCTTTAGTGCATTTTAATGGATGTAATATGAAGCAATTCCTACTGTGATTCTGTTTTTTTTTTGTTTGTTTGTTTGTTTGTTTGTTTGTTTCACAGGGATACCAGTGTTTCACTGGGAGAGGGATGAGATTTAGAATCTGGTGTTAAGCATAACTGACACCAACCTAGCGTGTTTTTCAGAAGCTTACAATAAAGTTTCCCAGAATGTCCAGGGATGGGTGGGCAATGCAAAAATAGTGTAATCCCCACTGTTAGTCTCAGGAAATAATGAGACTTTTCCCTCAGCTGGTAATTGTCTTGGTCCCACAGAAAATGAAGTCTCATCATTTCATAAAGAGCAAGACCAGATCCTAAATGAGGTAAAACTCATGCCTGTTTTCTCCTTCATAGTTCTCCACCTTTTTGAACCCATTCCTACATTTGCACATCAAGAAAAAACATCTAACCTTTTCCACTGAAGGAGTAAGGGGGCACAGAACATTTATATCCAAACAAAACAAAGCCAGAAAATGGACAATGTCTGGTCTGTTTACTCTCTTACAGAGAAATGTAAGTGCTCTTTTAGTTGTGGATGAAAAATATTCTTCACTAACCTTAACTTTTTTATAGAATGTAATTACAACATATATACACCCAGTGAGACAAAAAATATTATTTAAAAGTTTTAGAAATTTATGCAGATTTAAGGAGCACAAGATCAGGACTACACAAAAATTAATATTGTTATTTTATGTCAGTTTAGAGAAAGTAATATTGAAATTCCATAGAATCAATTGTGTATTCAATCCCATTGCAGCTTTCCATAAAAGCTTAGTGTTCATAATTTTTGTTTGCATTTAAGATGAGATACACTATTGTCCACGAGTTAAAACAGTACAATAATACAAAGATAAACTGAATTATCATATTTAATACCTGTTTCTTCCACAGATATCAACAGCAAAATTGATTAATTTCAGTGAGGCAGGAGCAAGATCTAAGTGGCCAGTAATATGTCCTTCAGCTTAGTGTTCTCTCAGTTCTGTTCAGTTAACACACTTTTCCGTTGCTGTAATAGTTTTAAAGCATTTATTCTGTAAATGAATAGTCAGCTTTCATGTAAACAGTCCATTAGCATTAATCGTATGACTCTCACATGATACATTGACAAAAAAGATGTTAGCAATTTCTCTCTTACTCATAACAAATAGGTAGTAGGTAAAAATGAAAAACAGCAGTTGAAAAGGAAGACTATAGCACTTGATCTCCTGACACCATTTCATTTCTCTTCAGAAATACAAAAAGCCATATTCTAGTTAGTGAAAATATGGAGGATTGCATTTCTGTTGATCAAAATATGAGTCGTTGCCTTCTTTATCACAGATCCTGTTGCACAAATTTGCATTTCTTTATATACTTCTCCCATGAAAATACTGAAAAATCTCAGCTTACTGGAGTACAAAATGTGTAACTGCATAAAATAATTGAATGAACTGCGTCACCAGCATTGACTATTATAAACAGATCCTCTCTGTGTCTTATGCAAAGAAATTCAAGGTATTAAAACCTTACAGCTATCAAGATTTACGCCTTCACTAGAGCTTGACTGAACACTAGCTATTGAGCCACAGGAAATAACTTGTATTAGGATTTCTGCCTGACAGGATGAACCTGAACCAAAGCCCAGTGGAGTCAGCATGAGTTTTTTCCTTCAAATTTAATTGGCAATGGATCAAGGTCTTTGCACACAATCTCCTATTTCTTCAACATTAAAACAATGCTTTTGACTGTCAAACATTTTCCTCTTCAATATATATTCCAAAGGAGATTTTGCAAAGCACCCCAGGACTCTGCAAAATGAAAATCAGGCTTGGATTTGTGTGTCAAATAGTAATCTTTAGAAGCTTGTTATATTGCAGATGGAGATTTTAGCTGCCATGTTGTCTTTCTAAAAATAACATGCAGTTTTCCAGTGAGCATGCAGTCAACTAGCAATATCACTGTGCATTTATATTGCAGAGGATCATTTGAGAAATCCATTTTAAGGGTTTCTATATTTCTATAATCAAATCGTAAAAAATATTCATGTTATACATAAGGAAAAATATTTTTAAAAAATGTTTAAAAACATGACATTTCTCAAAGTCTTTTTATGTTTCACAACAGAAGAAAAAAAGCCCACAAATGAAAATGATAATGAATATACTATCTAAGAACTAATTTACTTTTTTTTTTTTTTTTTTTTTTTTTTTTAATGTGACAATGCTGGCAAACCACAAGAACAAAATTTTAAAGTATTTAATGTAATTCAAAAGGAAAAGATTTGTATGCATTATCTCCAGGCCAAAACACATAAAATCCATTGTCAGGCTTGAAATAAAACACAATCAAAAGAACATTTGCAGATCTAAGCCTTTGTCTCCTTCATGTATTATAAAGTATCCTCAAATTTTCCAGCACCATTCTGGCCCTTTTCTTTAAAGGGCTGATAGCATTTAGTTAGGAATGCACTTGTATGTTTTTTGAGTCCTGATCCAAGTCCTACTGTTGCCAGTGAGATTTTTGCTGTTGAATTCAATGAGAATTAAATAAGGTCCTTAAGTAGAACTTATTAGACTCTATTAAAATTGTTGTTATTAATAGAGATTTATCTGTGACTGCCCCAGTGGCTTACAGGTAAGTTGATGGGACAGGAACAGTATATTTCTGGAATCAGCTATAAGGCAGAAAAGCTGAGGTAACTGTTTGGATTCCCTGATGAAAAGCTGCAATTGTTTCATTTACAAGTTAAATGTACTCTGGCTATTCCCAGAGTGACCTTGGCGGCCAATTGTGTTGCCCTTAGCGTCAGCAGAAAGAAGGCTGTTGGTGTCAGTGGGCTTTGGATCAGGCTTTGAACACAGAGAAAGCTTGCTTAAGGAGGAAAACAGACATAATGAATAGTTCTGATTTCCCAGGTTTTATCACTTAGAGTTCAGAATATCAACAAGACACTTTAAACCCTGAAGAATTCTATGTCAATTATTTTGACCTTGCATGTTTCTGCAATTGTATGCAATAGTACAATAGTAAAGAAAAACAAATCTCTGGCTTACCAAAAAAAAAAAAAAAAAAAAAAGGCAAGCACTTTATTTATCAATAGAGATTTTAGCTTACATCACTGCAATGACTAAACAAACAGCATAAAATAAACATAGGAGAGTATAAAATCACTTTATTCCAGCTGGTATCCCAAGACAACCTTTTGACTAAGTACAGAGTTGGATGTTTCAAGTATGGCACTTATATAAATAAGAGCAGAGAGAAGGTGATATAATCACAGTTAAAAGCAATGTACTCTGTTCCTTTGGTATGTGTGTCATAGGTAACTGCAGGTAAATACATAACTTGGCTGGCACAAACCAACTCCATCTTATTCATGCACATATTAGGGAATGAACTGAAAAGTACTGATATATTTTGTAGATCACATCTAATCTATGATGATTAAGGTCGCTGGTGTGTGTGTGGACAGGCAAACAAAAAATGGCAAAATTATATTCAGCATTTATTGTTTAGCATAACTAACTGATGTACAAACTATGTTAGAAAATAGCTAGTAATACACACCAGGAATAAACTCTGTGATTTAGACAAGCAAAATAACATCAGACATCTGTGAGATCGGTGAAAGCAGATGTCCTGATTGAGCTGTGGTCAGGTTCCTTACAGTGCAATTACCCTCCTTTTAAAACATGCTTACATCTGCACATTGCAACAGTTTCCCCCACCCCATCCCACCCCATATAGAGTATCCTTGCAGATTTTTAATATGAACATTCTACATGTTTACAACAATTAGTCAGACAGTCCAAACTGTGAACTCATCCTAATGATGACCAAAAAAAAGCCGCTCCAACAGGTACCACCCAATTGTTAGAAAGAAAAGTAGTAATAGTAGTAGCTGTAAGGCTAGGTCAAGCATGGTTTTATAGCTGTTTTTTTTTTTCAGTCTTTTAAATAGCACTGCATTTTTGCAGCTAGTTCAGTAAGTGCAGATCCAATACCTTAATGGCTTTCTTGGTGGTTTGATAAAATGCTTGCCTAAGCAATGTACCTTTCTCTAATAGTGTCTGGGTCTCTTCCACCTGGCACCGTGTTTCAGGTCTGTCAGAGCCTCACACATAAGCTGAGTCACTTGACTGAGTCCTGCCAAAGTTAGGCATGCTCATTCTTGGCAGGTCCTTATTTCTGATTTCGTATATGGATTTCCTTTTTGCCTGTACTCCTCTCACTGCCATTTTGATCTTTCTCCAGCCCAAGTGGTTCAGTTCTGCCAAATTGAGCACCACACAAATGCCACTGACAGCAAACATGAACACCAAGAACACAGTCTTCTCAGTGGGTCTAGAAACATAGCACTCTACTTCTTTAATGCAAGGGTATCTGTCACATTCGTACATAGAAGGGACATTGAATCCATACAGGAAGTACTGTCCCACTAAGAATCCGATCTCTAGGGCATTTCGAAAGACCACTTGAATGATATAGAACCGAGAAATGCCTTCTTGCCTCCTCATCTTTGATTTTGTAGTTCTGATGGCAGGGTTGGGGATCTCCTTCACTTCTAAGCAGTCTGGCTCTGCCTCTTTGGTGGAGTTCTCAGTGTTCTGCAGCACCCCATTGACAATTGTGTTCTTGATTTTCTTACTGTCCTCACGTTTCATTGACTCCTGGTCCCTCTCCAGGGTGAGGAAGACAGTGGAGTACCTCCGTTCCCTCTGCTTAGCAGACTGGTGAACAGAGTACGTTATGAAGCACAGGCTGGGCGTGCACACCATGATGATCTGGAACACCCAGTACCTTATGTGCGAAATAGGAAAAGCCTGGTCGTAACAAGCCTGATTGCAGCCTGGCTGCAGTGTGTTACAGACGAACATGGTTTGCTCGTCATCGTACACCGTCTCCCCTACGATGGCCACGATGAGTATCCTGAAGATCACCACCACGGTCAGCAGGATCCTGCAACAGACAAGCCGGTCAGGGCGCGCCGCCGCCCGGGAGCTGTCCGGTGCTGAGCGCGCACGGAGCGCCTCGGCTTCGCGAAAAGGGGGAGACCCCCGGGACCGCCACCGCCACCGGGACTGGTACCGGGGCTGGGACCCCCGGCCCGAGGGCACGGCTCGTCACCCGGCTGCCCCGCCGGGAGACCCCCGTGGGATCCCTGGGGACAAGAACGGCGGCGTGCGTGGTGTCCCCCCGCCCCGCGCCCCCACGCACACTCCAATCTCCAACCGAGCCCTGCCCGGCTGGGACCCCCGCGCCTCCCGTCTCCCCTGGCCCTTGCCCTTACCTCCCTATCATAGTAGAGTGCTGCTGCACGGCAGCTTCCAGTAGCCTCTCTAGAATAGTCCATTCCCCCATCGCTGTTCATCCGGAGACAAAGACTTGGGCAAGCGGATCTCTTCACTTCTTCCTGCTTTTTTTCCCCTCCTTTTCTTTTTTTTTTTTTTTTTTTTTTTTTTTTATAAAATTGTGTTTGGTCGTTGTTGTTGTTGCAGGGGGCGGTGGGGACGAAAAACGAACAAAAGAGCAACCCCCCCCCTACCGCTCGCAGTCCGGCGGCGGGCAGGCGGAGGGACGCGGCAGCCTTCCGAGGTCTCCGGACCCGGCTCGGCTTCGCTTGGCCCGCCTCGTCCCGGCTCGTTCCGGCTCGGGGCCCCGCGACGGCCGACCCAGCCCGGCCCGGCCCGCTATGCTCGTGTGGCGGCGCGGCGCGGCGGCCCGGCGGTGGGGAGGGAGGAAGGTTGGCTTTTAATGTCTTGCTGCCTCTAATCTGCCTTTAAGTAGTCTCCGCTTGCGTCACTGACAGGTTGGTGGAGAGCAGCCAAAAGCAGCGCTCGGATTTTCTCATTTTTATTATTCCGGCGAAGATAAATAAATAAAGGCGGTGGAATACGCGGAATAAATAGAGGAGGAGGAGGAGGAGGAAGCCGGGCAGAGGAAGAGCCGCCCGAGCCGGCGGCAGCCCTGGGCTGGGACCCCCAGCCGCAGGAGGGCTCCCGGGGGCTGCCGGGCTCCGGTCCCTCCCTGGGCTTGGCAAGGAGCGGCGGCGTGCAGCGGTGGCCTCACCTTAGCGAGCCGCGTGCCCTTGGAAGAGAGTGGAGTTACCGCACAGTTAACTCTCACCCGATTACATAGAGAAGAATGGCTAAGGAGAAATGGGGCGGATACATAGCCATTTCAGACAGCTCCCAGATTGAGGCTGAATTCATGCTAGGAGAGGCACCAAACCTTCACACAAAGCATCCCTAAGCACTACGAGAATAAAGTAATTTAAAGAATTTCCTACCATACAATCCATCTACATATTCCCCTAAAATATTATATTGTGTTTAAAATATATATATTTACCGGTACCCTTTACAGACTGTACCTGAGACACTACCAACCCCACATAAGGCACTGGCACCAACTGGAACTGACACTTTCCTGGTGGTGAAGCCTGAAGTGTATTCTCTACCTTTCCTTAAAGATCAACTACAGATTCCTACCTGCTGTTCTTTTCGCTGAACTGATCTTATTAAAATTAACATAAGAAAAATTCAAGTCAGTCTGCTCACTATGTTCCTATTGCCAAATTCAGTAAAATCAATCTGCTTCCAAAGAAGAACTGCTCAGGCCACAGTAAACAGTGTAGACCTTTGGTTTTTTTGCAGCTCTCTCATCAACCAATTCTGTGTCGTGTTAATGATGTTAAGTACTTTCTAAATAGATGAGACCAAGCTTCATCTGAGCAAAGGTCATCTGTGTGGTTTAGACACCCCAAGATTTGTCTTTTCATTTGGTGTGTGCAGATGGTCTCTGATTCATATAATGCTGGGTCAGATGCCTGATTGGATCCCCAAATCTTTGAGCTGGGAAAATATCAAATAAGAGGTCAATGAATATCTCATTACCAGAAATTAGTAATCTGCCTTCTTTCCCAATCAAGAGTCTGTTAAGAAGCATTCAATAATCTGGAATGTTTCCTTCCCATACTGTTGGGAATTACTGGAGACACTGAGTAACCACTATTTTTTCTTAAAACCTGACTCTGTTCTTCCTTCAAGCTGGTTCTCACATTTCTTGCATTGTGTGTACAGATTTTGCATAACCTGCTGCTGCAGCAACACCATAATTAAAAAGAAGAGGCTGTTTCTTTTGTTTTTAAGAGGAGTCCAGTATCTATCCAACTACCCTGAACATTAAGTATTTCAAACGGACCCCAAAGTCTGTGTTTGGAGATGGATCTGAAAATGAAAGAGATCAAGTCAGTAAAGGAAGCAGTAATGCATGTGTAGGAGAGTGGGCAGGGAATATGCTAAGAAGCTAATGATGATAATCCTATTTAGGAGACCAAACAGAGAGGGAAAGCCCTTGACAGAAATTACTGAAGAAAGGAGATGAGATTTTGGTCAACAGTCAAGTATAAGGATTCCTACAAAGGGAAGCTGTTCTCTAGCATCAGGATATAACACCCACATATCTCAGTTTTTATGACCAGTAAATAAAAAGGAATCTAATTCTGATCAAATCAAACACTGACCTTTTAATGAACAATCAGTGTTTGCTATATGTGATGAGTTATACTTACTACTGGTAGCCCAGCTGTGGAAACATGAAGGAGAGATACCATAAATGAATGCTACATACACAAAAGCAATGTTATAAAATAGTTTTTGATTTAAATATGGTTAAACACTTTCAGGCCTGCTCTTGCAGCAGTTCAATCTCATTCTGAAATTGCTGACCTCTCCTTTTCTAACAGTGACTTCATATGTCTTACCACAACCGTATTCACATGGAGGATGCTTGGCCTCACACAATGAAGTTTACTGAACTTCAGACCTTAGAGAGTTTGGGTAAAAACAAAACAAAACAAAACAAAAACACTTAATTTCAGTCCAAGAACCTCTTTCTTGATGCTTACACACATTTTAAGTTTTGACTGGAAAACTCAAAGGACTTTGATACATCACGAACTTACCTGCAGGAGTTCTGGAACTAAGAAGTGTTGTCATTAATTTGTGCCCCTACGTATTTGTCAAAATAAAAGTAGTAAGAACCAATTGTGATATTGTCCAAGTGCTTACTGTAGCAATGCAAAGCATATGAAGAAGGTCATTATTTGCATTCCCATTATTCACCACATGTATAAAGACAACCTGTGGACTTGTCTGACAAATTATCTAAATCACAAAGTGCTCAAACTATGTATAGTCATAATTGTAAGAGAGAGTTACCAACATAAGAAGATTTTCAGCTTCTCAAGGTTCATCTTGGGTTTTACACCATTCCCCTGAATGCTTCAGCCTGTGATAAAGCTAGGATTTGCAGAGCAGCAGGCTGCCAAGAATGCTATGGGTGTGTTGTATTCACATTAGAAATGTGAATTAGAAAATCATGCCTCTATTTCATTCACAAACATTCAGGATTATCAAAGCTTTATATTTTACAAAGCTGATGGCTTACAAAGAACTATTGCCTACTGAAGCGACAATACCGGTTTGCAACAGGGTCAGGCCTGTTCTGTTCAATGGTTTTATCAGTTTTATACAAAAGAAACAAAGTCAGCTTCACACTGCCAGCATAGGCTTTTGAGTTGGAGGGTGTATTTTTGTTTGTTTTGCTTTGCATTTGAAGTGAATGAGGCTTCCTTTACAGATGAAATTCAGCAGGAATACTCTCATTATCATAAGAATATATATTCATTACACAATCTTCACAAACTCCACTTACATTAGCAAAAAAAATTCATACAAAAGTCAAAATAACAAAGGAGCTCAAACAGCCTCTACAAAAAGAAATTAGAGCTCCAGCTTCTGTATATGTTCAGAGATGACCCTGCCTCAATATTAATTCATGTTAAAATAATATAGACAGAGCTGATCTTGGATTAGGTTTGAAGAATAAAAACTGTGTGTGTCCTCAGTCAGATGCCAAACAGAGGTTAATCTGTCTCTAAGAAGTGATGGGACGGATTCTCTCTAAGAAATCCAGCCCTTTTGCTCTGATCTGGTTTTGTAAAGGGTGCAGGAAGCCATTGGATCCCTCAGGCTGCACGTTCCCCAAGCACAGAGCTGAGCACATGGGGACCCCCGCTGACACATTTGGCTCCGGTGTCAGACTCCCTGCAGCCAAGTGTGGCTGGCGTGACTGGGGCGGGATGAAGGAGCCACCTGGCCTGTTCCTACCCGCTGTCACATCATGTACTGAAAACAGTGTTCCCCCACTTCATTATTCTCTATGCTGAGATGAACTCATGTAAAAACAGGATCCAGACCTTACAGAAGTGCCCCCCACATACCACCTCCTTTTAAAGATATATATTTATACTATTTTTTACAAATATTTTTATCTCAGAAGAAATCTCTGCATTTTTAGTACTATACCAAGGTTCTTCCCTGGTGATCTTTGTTTTGCAGTTGTTCAAAGTGGATCCATAATTACAGCAAATAAATGAATGCTATATTTAGATTTAAAAACTGCATGATGATTGACTGTATTTCATGATTACATGATAAAACACTGTTTCCACCAACTATAGCAAATTGAGAGCAAAGCAAGAGCTGTTCATGGACAATTGTAAGCTATTACTTAAGTAAATAATAGGTTTTCCTTTTAGAATTTTTTATGTGAAATGTATTGCCCCACATCAGCCTTGTGATTGCACTTTCTAGGTAGTGTCACAAAGGGAGATATTGCAGCATTACTTTTATAAAACTGCAGTACTTTCTTTCAAAGGCTGTCATGATGAATGCTTCATTTTTGATAGCATTTGGTGTAATCCCCAAAATCTAAGTAGTTAGCTACTAAACTGAAAACGCCTATCTAAGACCTCTCACAGCCATCTGCTACATTCTGTTTTCATTTGGCGCCATGTGTGTATTAATGAAATGATTGCATCAGATTATATCTTTTATTCATAAAATCATCTAGGTCATCTGCTTCCACCTACACTTCCTCATTAAAATGAACAGTTGTGTGTTCATTCTCCCCTCACTGTGAGTACAATCCTCACTGCAGTCAGCTGCTGTGTGCATTTTAAAAAGAAATCCCCTTGTCTGCTTTTTCTTATATGAGATTCCTTCAAAAAACAGCTTGAGTGTTTCACACCAAAAGAGTGCATTTTTCTTATGCTTGGAAAAACAAAGACTTCCTAAAAGGTACAAGATCTGGATGCACTGGTGACCTTTGTCAGAGGTCATCTGCTTTCAACAGAAAGCAAGAACACTGTCACTTGTACCAAGACATAGGTAGCAGAGTCTTCTCATCTAGACAACAGTGTTTGTATCAAAGCTGTCAATAACAAGGCAAGAATTTGTGTTCCTCGTTGTAAGAATGGAAGACAGCCTGCATTTGTATACACCATACTAGAGAAGAGTAAGTTACCAAATGCATAAATGTACAAAATACTCTGTTATCCTAATAATCACAATAAAACTCTATTATCAGTCTCAGATCCATGTCACCAATGCATGTTATCAGTAAAGTTTTGTCAGCTGTTCACAAGGACCAGCTTATGAATGAATTAACAGCTCAAATTAATTTCCTTTGAAATAATTTGGACATATATACTGAATCACAATGGCATACACTTCTGGCATATATACAGCAGAGTCTGCATTCCTTGGAAACTACTGAGAATAGCTTCTAATTTGCTGGCAAACAGGCTGCAGCTAGTAGAAAGAAAACTTCATTGAACGAAATCCTTATAAACTGACAGGCTCCAGACAGAAGTGAAAACAAAGTAAAATATTCCAGGGTCCAGATCACCAGTCCCCAGTCTTCTGATTTTCTCCTCTTTCTTTCACCAGTTTCAAGACAGTGCACACATTCTGCTAAAACATCTATTATTGCAGCTTTATGACCTATGATGGGTTAAGTGTAAATTTGTGAGTAAATCTCATGTAGGCTCCCTTTATCTTCTGTTTTAAGGTTCCATACTTACTAAAGAAAGAGAACCTTTCAAAAACACCTGAGACACAGAGCAGTGTAAAGGATTCCATAGCAGATTTAGTACCTACCACTTGCATTTTAAAGATGGGAAGAATATGCACATCTTTCATTAATGATAATTTATATCATAATATCTCAGTCCCGTGGTAGTCAATTTTCCTGGTACTAACAGCAATTCCCACTGACTTTTGTGGGGACAGGATTTAAAAACTCTTAAGATTTTATTTACACCAGAACATTTTAAAATTGCTAATGGCAAAATGCTAATGATTAGAAAAGAAGTACTTCATAATAGCAACAGCAAAAAAAATAAGACCAAATAAGTTGAAGAGAGTACTGTATTTTGGAACTGCAAGCAGCTTTTGATTCTTCTTGTATTCTGTAGGGAAAAAAAAGAGGGGGGGAGGGAAGAAAAAGTATGAGAAACCATGCTGCAGTATTTCAGTATGAATGTATTACAACAAGCATTTTTTTCAGATCTACTGTTTTGCCTTGCCTTATCTACATTTTCCTTTATCCAAATGCTACATCCCTAAACTCCCAGATGCTTTCCATTCAGTGACATGGTTTGTGACAGAGTTGCTTTCCTTTGTTTGGACTGTCACACCACCATATGTCTCCAGCATCCTGGTGCCCCTCACTCTCCTCCCTACCTCACCAGTCTCAGAAGGGAATTCACATTACATTAAAGCATCCCAATGGAAGCCACGCTGAAACAGTCCCTTGAAATAACTAGGGCAGGCGAATGATTGATTTGAAAGTAAACTATGTCAGCAGGAGTGGCAAATAGGAGCTCAGTAAGAAATGCAGAATTTTGTAACCCGTCTGTCATTCAATGATTTTACAGTTGCAATAAAGTTGAGTGCCATACATTTGATATACAATCCATTGCAGATATATAAAATATAGATAATACTCATATATACACATGAAAATGCATGTATATGCATGTTTTATGATTAGTGTCTATTTGACAAAAATAAATATGAAATAATATTCACCAGAAAATTCCACAGGAATTCCTGTTTTTTTTTAGGAAACCTCTTCTATAAGATTGCTGAGACAGTTTAAAAGGCCTGCGTGGAGAGGATGCATTCAAATTCCACGTGATTTTAGACCTTCTTCCATGTAAGACCCAAGTTAAAAGCCATTGAGTTATCTTTTCAATGACTTCAGTTCATGTGGATTAAGAATATGTAGTCACAGGTTTGAGAGAAGAATTATTATATTTTCTACAGTCCATGTAATATTTAAAAGAAATTCTTCAAGTAAATTTAAATTTTATAAACATTCAAAGGGATGATAACTCTTTAGTCTAGAATCTTCAGTCAGTTTACAGATCTGCACATTTTCACTGGAAAATAGTGATTCATAAACTGGAAATGGTTTTCCAGAACCACCCAAGCCACGCACATCTGGAGTTTCACAGGTGGGGATTTAAACTGGACTTTTTATCACTTCTACATCTGGTATTAACACATCACATCTTCTCAGTGCTGGGCAGAGTGTTTGTGAAGATGATTTTGTTTTTGTTAACCTTTCCTAAACAGTAAGTCTTCCAGGATATTCCTTAAATTTTTATGTTTCTGTTTCAAAATGAAGCAAAATCAAATTAAGAGCTTCAAAATGTTCTATGAATCTGAAGTCCTAAATTTTGAAAAATTGTGATTATGGTATTCAACTTCTGTTATTCCCCACAAAATTGAAGTAGTCATATAGAGATTTTGCAATAATTTTCATGTTGTGAACTATTAATTCATATTTCTCAGAATCTATCAGCAATCATGAATTCTTGTCTATTCTACAAGAAAGAATTTGTGGCAAAACAAGAGAAAAAAATAAATTCATAAGATGTTGTAGAGCATCTAAGATTATGTGTCATTTATTTCTGTGCTTTTAAGAAAAAGAAAAATCATAATTATGCATAATGTCAGTATGGTACTGGAAGGTACAGTTTATTTTTCTAGATAACATAGAAGCCCACGTAATTTCTCACATAGGTCACAGTTGCTCTAGGGCTGCACTGATTTACACAAATCCTATGCAAATCTGACCTCATTTTTAACCAGATATTTACTCTTCAATTTAGATTTAGGACTTCTGCTTTGTAGCTGTTTGCAACCTCTTTCACACTTCACTTCAAGAAATCAGGGACTCTATTCCTGTGAGGAACATAACCAAACTAGCAGCGATTTTTAGGGAAAAAAAAAATAAAATAAAAATAAATAAAAATAAAGGTTTTGGTACCTTGCTTCCTTAATTTCCTTAATCAAAATGAAATCATCTTTCCTACTGAGTGGGAAGCACAGCATGTAAAGTACCTCCCTTCACCCTACCCACACTTTCTTCATGGCATCCCCAGGAGGCTGGGGGCCAGTGTGGGCAGCCAGGTCCCAGCACACAGAGGTACCTGCCAGCTGATGGGGCAGCCCCTGGAAACTGCTCCTGCCAGAGTTTGGTCAGCTCTACAGCCAGCAAAGGATGGCAGAGAACCCGGAGGACACCATCATCCACTTCCTGTCAGGCTTGACACCTCACACAGCCCCTGAAGAGTAAATGTATATACTGTTGTTTAAAATGTTATCCAATTGTACTCTAAAGGCCACAACAGAATGAGAGTAGTGCAATATATTTACACTTGCATGCAAACATACATTTTTATCAGCTATTATTTTACATCAGTTAATACGATTTATTGTAAATATGATTTGGGTTTTCCTGTCTTTCAGGTTTTGAAGCATCTCTGGCATTTGTATGTCTGTACTTGCTGGACACTAAAATAAAATAAAATTAAAATAAAATAAAATGAAATGAAATGAAATAAAATAAAATAAAATAAAATAAAATAAAATAAAATAAAATAAAATAAAATAAAATAAAATAAAATAAAATATTTATTTAATTAATTATTTTTTCTTCAGTCAGACCCTCCAGAATAACTCCATTTTGCAGTTTCCTCAGTGCAGACTCGCTCAGTCTGTGTTCAGACCTCCTGCCATGGGACGACAAGCCTCCCTTTCCCCATGCAGACTTACTCTCTATTCCCTTGTTCAGCACATGATGAGACAGACTTTCTTGAGGAAGCCTCTAAGAACTAGTCCATGGACAATTTGTCTTATCTCAAAAGTTTCACTCTGCTCAAAAAGAGATGGGTTACAGAGAGCCAACAAAACAGAAGGACCAGGGCATTTGAGGGAGCACTGCATAACCTCACCGTGGCCAGGCAGAGTGAGCACTAGCAGGTTTACCTTCCTGCTTGGGAAACCAGGACAGCTTCCAGGCTCCAGGTGACCAGCATGGGTAGTTAGGGGGCTGGATTTGGAGCTGAGTATAGGGAAAATCTTAACTGTAAAATGTGATGACAGCTGCTGCAATTTATTTTCAATCAAGCAGTAAAACTTATTTAGGGATCAGATCAAATACTTGCTTTGTTATGAGCAGGTCTTGAGGATATCTGGGTTGGCCCCATCTTCTTCTCTAAGTTTTAGATTTCATAAAAGAATTTAAAATATTAATTTATAATTATATATAATTATATAATATAATTACCCAATACTCAGCATTTTCAGACAGGGATTTCAAGGTCTCTTGTTGCAAAATAGCTTCCCAGCACTTTCTTAAACTCCAGACCTCTTCTGATGATAAAGCAATAGTTTCCAGCCCTGATTTCACTGCGTAAGTATATCCATCCTAGAATTACAGTGGACAAAAAAACAGGCAAGTAACTTGTGGACAAAAAATCAGGCAAGTGCTGATAAACACTTAAAGATTTTACCTGTTAAAAATATGCCAATATGCAAATCAAGAAGACATGGATAAATTATTGATCTGATTTATTTCATTAATGTTGTTTGCTACATTTCATAATGTCATGTACTTCTTTTGAGCAAAGGATCTGCTTTGGGGCAGAGATTGTGTTATAAAGAAAAAAAGGCTTACAGGAAGGCTAGTGCAGTCAGAGAAAAAGATGACAGCCAAGTCCTTGTTGGACTTTAATAAACATTTGTGAAGCATATTCAGATTAATTACACCAACTAATTATCAAAGTCCAGTGTCATGCTACCTGAAATGTCAGTGCAAAATGTTCCTTGGGCAGTATTGTATGGCAACAATGAATGTGTGAAATCCAAATATGACTGCCACAAAGGCAAACAAGGCATGAGGGAAAACATGAGCTCAAAGATAGATCAATTAATGCAAAGAATACCAACTAGACAGGTGGATGAGTCAGACCTACCAGGCAGGCAGAGTTCCTGTTGAATGGAAAATACATTTTTCCATTCATTTCCATTCAAAATGCATTTTTCACTGTGAAAGACAATGCAACCAAGAATCTAAGCTAAATTTGGTGGCACTGTGCCAAGTTGACAGAAACATTCTCAAGCAGAGAACAGGAAATGAGTTTCCCCTTTTATAAGGTTTCTCCTCTTGTGGTTACCCCTTCCCAAATCAAACAGAAAGGTTTTCTTCGGTTCTTAAGATGTTCTTGAAAAAGAAAGAATAATAATAATAATAATAATAATAATAATAATAATAATAATAATAATAATAATACAGCAATAGATTCTCTTTGATGGGACAAATAATAGATATTTTCTTTTTTTTTTTTCACTGGGTAGGGTTGGTCAGAAAAATATGTGGAGTAAATATATCCAAACATACCTAAAGATTTCTAATTTTACTTTCCTCTGACTGTAAAAAAAAATAAAAATAAAAAATCCAGTACTAGAAAGTGCTAATATCCTCAGGGATATTAGCACAGGGCTGAGATGACTGTCCTGCAGAGATGGTATGGAGCCACGGTATGCTCGCAGCTGGCTGGAACAAACCAAGTGCACTGCCACAATGGCTATGAATGGCTTATAACAATATTTTTTCTTTTTAATTACATGAATATGTAAATAAGAAAAATCATAATAGAAAAGGCAAATACAAAGTGGTACATCAATGTATACATGTATAAATGGTCTTGTGACAGCATAGCATTACATTATTATTTAAAAGAACACAAGGTGTTTCTTAAATTTGTCGCTTATTATGAAAATAAACTTCTCAGAAGTGAAAAAGTGTATTCAGATGTATACCACTGCATTTAATATAATATGTAAAACCTCCAGCATTTTGGTGAGTGTAATAACAATTCAGAAGTTGCACACACCAGCATTTATGTTAATTCTCAGTGCCTGCAGTGAGTTGCACTAGAACCTGGCACAAGATGCACAATTTAAAAAATCCAGTCAGTGCCCTTCCAAGAAAATAAAGAGAGTATCCACTTGACTCTTTTCAGCCACCATATTCAATGGTTAATTAGAAGCATGCATAGATTTGCAGCATAGGAATTAAAACAAACAAATAAACAAACACACTTTGAGAAATTTGTCATACCTTCATCTGCTTTAGACAGTATAATTGGCTTCAAAAAAAAAAAAGAGCAGATATTCAATTGATCCAAGCTGAGAATTTGGCCCTTAATTTTTTTTTTTTAGTGAAATGAACAGTATAGTGAAACATTCTTTTCTACATTTAGGTTATTTCAGTAATTCCAATCTTCCAAAGTCATATTTATTGAAGCAAAACACATTCCCATATTCTACTCTTCAAGAGATTTTTAAAGACGTCAACCTACCTATGAGTTGGGCAAATTTTTAATGGTTATGAAAAGCATTGATGTTGGATACAGTACCCTCTTTCCCTAGAATACTTCCCTTCACTGTTTTCACCAGGCAAATTTTGTTTGTGGAAATAGCACAGAATGTGGGAGAGTATGCCAAATGAAGGGAATAGTTCATGTCAAGAACTGACAACAGGGTTGAGCTGTAAAACACAATTTTTGTCCCCAGACTAGGAGTTTCATTATACTCTTCAGTGCCATCTGCTGTAACCAGACTCATTTGAAACCTTCAGAGATGACCAAAGACCCACTCTTAATGGCTCCATGGCAGGGACATAATATAACTCTAGGTTTAGGCCTGTCCTACAAAGTGTAAAAGTCAATTAAGGGATCATTTTAATGGTGTTGTTTAATGACCAAAGATTAACAGCTTCTCCACAACTATAGCTATGTTCTTTCAATTTTTTGGTACATTTTTAAAGCTATAGTAAAATATCTTTACACAACTTAATACCTATGTTATTAAGCACCACAGCACCTCCACCAGCAAGCAGGGACAGAACTGCCGCTGCAGCTTTAAAGACTTGTGAGCAGCAGTCCATTTCATTCTCACCCTCTGAACCTGGAGAAGATAAGTCAAGAAACTATTTTTTTTCAAAGTGTAAATAGTATTTTGGTGACAGGGCTCCAGAAATTCAGCACTGTAAGACAACGGCAAAGCCTTAATGACCTCTACCACCAAATGAAAGATATTTTTTTTAGGTGAAGAAAAAATATTTCCAATTTGCTCATTGTTACCTTAATGCCCTTTCTCCAGTTATTGCAAAGAAAATAATGGTTATTTTATTTATTTATTTATTTTGTATGTCTTAGAGTAAGCATACAATGTGATTGATTATGTCTGTTCTGTCCTTTGGGATTTAAGCAGAGCTATGGAGCTCTTAAGCTATGTCCAATTTATGTCCAACAACTCTCTGCTTGAAAGACCATTTTTCCAAGAAGACTTCATGTTGGGTTGTTTGTCACAGAATACACAGCATATTTTCCAGTTGAAGGTTTCCTAATCTTCATGTACTGGGCAAACTCCATTTTTTCTGTGTGAATGATGTGTCATGACCCGATTTATATTAACTTTACAACACTCAAGCTCTGCTAGGATATCTATTGCTCTGGACACTAGAAACAGACACAACGAGACATTTCCTATACAAAAGACCTTTTGGTCTTAATAGGCAAGATAAAGGAAGAAAAAGCATAACAACCTCTGTCTTTTTCCATACTGGGAAATTCCTAGTAAGCAATACCTGCAATGCATTTAAAAAGCATAGAGCACTCCAGGTTTAGTAAAGCACTTTGCACCACCAGCACTTTGTAGGTTTTTGCACAGCAGCAGTTATCTGTTCTGCGGTATTTGAGGCATTCTCTATACTTAGATTGGCAAATGCCACAAACACCATGATAAATTTAACCACTGTGAGTGATAAATGTCAGGCTTTTAATAGCACCCACTGTCTCCCCGTCACCACATGACCCTATTTGGAGACTGGACAATCACCACCTCATATTATTACTTCTAAAAGAAATAGTGTTTTTAGCACTTAAAATGATATTATATTTGCTTTGTATAATGTGCATGGACTGAACAAGCAGAGGAACCATTGTGCACTTTACGGCAGAAAGAAGAACCTGCAGGGTACTATTCCTGATCATTTTGTATTTTGTTTATTTAGAAAAATAAGTTCAAAAGATAGTTTCCTTTTTCTAGTAGGTATCAATACAATGGCAGAATTCACAATCTCAGTTGAAATGAAAGGGAAGAAACAAATTTGTCCACCCAGCAGGTGACCACTGCTTATGTTATATTTGATCAGAAAGGAAAAGTCTACAAAACTAGTGCTGCAGATCTTAAAATACTGAATGTGACACCAGGCAAAACAAACGTTCCCTACATGACTTTGGGCATTTTTTACACTTCCAGCAGTATGTGATATATTCCGGCTATATCTGATGTGCACACTTTTGTGTCCTGTTGACCGCAGGCTGCAAGAAGGATCATTTCACATTATGAATATGATTCTATGATAATTTTGATTTGCAAAATTCCAAATTTATGAGGTTTTACCTCAGAGCAGAAAACCAAACTGGGAATTAATTTCAGTCTTAGGAACCAGGCTACAAAATATCCACAGTTTTGTCTTAGTCAAATGTCTCTGAATTTGTCTGGCATAGAATATTTGTCCTCCAACCTATGCTATATTTCTAGAGGATACTCATATGCCATGTCATACAAACATAGTCTCTGAAACTTGTTTCTGAGTTAGGGGCATTCTTTCTTTGCAAAATTAAAGACATATCTTAGGGAAAATATTGGTATGCACATAAATGCACATGTGTAAATATATACATTTTTATGTGCAAATATATATATAAATACATATAATTGCTACATACATTTCAGAGAACTCAGAGCCAAATGCAAAATGCTATCACCAACAATAATATAATCACTCATTTTCCCATGTATAGGAAAATTATCAGTACAACATAAGTCTATTTCAAAGGCCATTAGTTTTAGCTGCCAAAATATACGGGCAAGAGACCAAAAGCTACTGCATTACTGCGGTTTGCCTGGTTACCATAAAGAGCTGAGCTGCACAAGATAGCTCCAATTCAATTAAATCATTTCCACACCAGTAAGTGTTGTAAGGCCTAAGACCATTTTAAAGGCTTTCATTTCTACAATACAAAAATAAATAAATAATAATAATAAAAAAAATCAGAATGAAAAAGTATATCTGGGCAGCTTGTAGTATATCATTTTAATGGATTATGATGTTTAGAAAGTCATAACAAACATTAAATATCTAGTACATATTAATTACTGCAAATACATTTTTTAAAATATGGATCAAATAAATCATTAAATATTCATAAGCCTATAACCACAAATTGTATTTCTCATGATTCACACTTCCAGCTGCAAGAAACACATACTAGATTTCAGTAAACTAAAAGAACAACTTAGTAATTTTATCTCTCCGTAGCTTAATTTAAGGATGAAACTGTTTTTCAAGTAACTGGATTATTTTAAGTCCTTTATGGTGGGAGTTACTGGCTAAATTACAATTAAAATAATAAACTACTCCTGCATATTTCTTTGTGATTATATCATGAAGAATGACAGAATGTTAACATTATGCATACACACAGGCTATCTGCTATGAGTTCAGTGTATTAATTATGAATGAAACAGTACAATAATAAAGTTGTTTTCATAAACAATTCTGAACTAGTAACTCATTTGACTAATGATATTAATTTACATCATTTGTTACTCAAATGATCAAACGTTGATCGAACAAATGATCAGATAATGGAGTTAAAAGTTTAGCACAAGAGGGGTGTTTTCTGTAAAGCCTGTAACAGAATACAAAGGATGAGATGATCCTTTTAATCTTTAACCCAAACTAAATTTACAACCACAAAAATGGCATGATTTAACTGATGGAAAATAATGTTTTCTTGCAAGTAGAGTCCCTTGTCCCTTGACAATGAAGGATCACCCAGTTTAGGTGGTAAATTCAAGACATCATTCAAGCTAAAGCAGTAAAAAGTGGTGTTTTTTTTTTTGTTTGTTTGTTTGTTTTTTGTTTTTTTCTTATGCCTTGTTCAGTGTTTTATCCTTAAAATCTGCTGAGGTTTCTATTTCTGCAAGAATTCTACTCTCCTCTGGCTTACCAGAGAATCAGAGCACTGCAATGCATATTGCGCTGGCTTTTGAAAGAAACAATTTTGTAGAAAATATTGGGCTTTTCATACCAAAAAAAAAAAATAAAAAAAAGTACATCTAATAGACAATTAGTACATCATTAGACAAAATGTACGTCTAATGGACAATTTTATTGCTTTAAAATAATGTTTCTTTTTCTGTTTTTATTATTATTATTATTATTATTTATTATGTTTTGTTTTTTTGATGCAGTGGAGATTTAGCTTTTGAAGACTTATGTCCTGAAAATATTCAATACCAAAATGCATCTATTAAATAAACATGAGGATATGGCTTGATTCTCCTAAACTTCTAAACTTCCCTTTTCTTGACATCACCTGCTGTAAACCCCAGAAGTTGACTCCAAAGCTCTTCATAGCTCACTATGTGTGAGCTTATATTACCTCATGATGGAAAATAAGATAGTCACCGGGTATGTTATTTTTTTGCTGACGTCTCCTAGATTCATTTCATGCACTTGACATGGGACAGCTTAATCACAAAGTAAAGCTATCTTTTAACTATATATCAGCATAATATTTTGTTCCAACAATTAACATTTCTGTATGCTGAGTTTACAAGTATCAACAATCATAGTCTTCCCCAGGAGAAATAGCAAAGATAACTGGTGTCATGTCAGCTGCCTGAATTGCTTCTTTCTTGAGTACAATGAGTGAGATTTACTAATCATCCTGTCTTATAAATGTTTTTTGTTTTTTTTTCTTTATCTAGTTTCATGGGGCTGGGCTCAGCTATCAGCAGAAGAAAGCAACAATCTCTTGCTGCCCAGGCTTCCTATTCAGTCTATCCAACCAGCAGAGAAGGGGGGTTCCCTATTTATTTTCTATTGTTGTACTATTATCGTAGATTAATCTGACTGTCACATATACTTATGGTCACCTAAGTCTTTAAGTATAAAACTGTCTTATTCTACATTAAAAACATTATCACTTGATAGAATTCAATTGTTCAGGCTAAACATTTTCATATTAGTGCTTTGCCCCAGGCTGGCTTTTTTAAAGCTTTAGCTAAAACAGCCTTTTTAGAGAAGATTTGTGCAAAGTAGACAACTATCAAATTTACGATGACTGTTGTACCAATTTTTTTGAAAGAGCCTTGAAGCACTAACATGAGACTTCTGAAACATCTCCTTATTTCCTGTCAAAAAGACATCCTATTAAACAGAAACATCGGCCTTTGGATTCTTAGCACATACTTAATAGAGGCGTTACAAGCTTTCTGTTCTGATCATAATCCTATCCACCAATACTCGTTAAGTGGCAACATGCTCCAAGATCTACAAGGAAAGTTTTCTGTAAGATCTGTGGATCAAGAAATGGTGGTAAAACCCAAAAGTCCTTGAGTTAAAAGCAGAAGCAGGCTATATTGTTCTGGCTGCAGAACAGACCATACAATTTTGTCTTAGCTCTTCCTGATGTATGTTAGCAGTTCTTAATACTTTTTAGCCCTTATTGCCTCTTTAACTAGCTTGAAAATCAAGTCAGCCTGACTTCCACTGAATGATCTTCTTAGTATTTTACATATAAAGCAAAAAGGAGCTGCAAAGTTGAGTAAAAGTACACATGGTGGTGTGGCAGGTAGACATTTTACTGTGTATTTATACTGCTTTTCAAAATGCATGCATTGAGTCTGTATATTTGGCTACCGCCTTAAGCTCCTCTCTTGCATCCAAAGAAAATTTCAGCAAGAACAGTAAAAGTGCTCTGTGAGCCTTTATTCTCACAATTCTGCTGCCTAGTGAACGACTACACAGGGCTTGGCAGTCAATTTCTGGTGAGCTCTGCCATCAACTTAAACATAATTAGGTCCTCATTACTTTGTCTCTTTACAACAGGTTACTGAACCACTGTGGAGTGTATAGCAGTATAGAAGGCTACATTATTCAAAACAGTTTCTTTAATATAACCAGACAAAAGTTAGGTCTGGGATAGCACCTACTGGGACTGCAGCCTCCAGTAGAGGGGCAGGAACTGCAGCTGGAGAAGAGGGGAGGGAAGAACCTTAAGGCACTCAAAGAGTGAGTAATGTATGTTCACGTCTCCATGCCTGGGGATGGTCAACCCAGAAATAATAGACTCTCACTGTATGTCAATGTCTCCATCTCTGCCATATTTCAGAGGTGAATTGTAGGTTGATCTGGTATAGATAACCACAGGCAGGTTTGGGTACATCTGTGTTTTATTTAATTTGCCTTTTTTAGCCAAATTACTGAAATAATCTTACTGGTTATTGTATAGGTGCTCTCCAATGAATTCCTGTATCCTGTTCTACTATCTTTATGTGCCATACAAAATGTATACAACTGTAATTGAGGCTTGCTGTTAAATGTAAACAAAGGATAAAATTCAGCAGTGGCATCTCTTAACAGAGTTTGGAATCCTATCTTATGTGACTTTATAATCAAATTCCTCTCAAACTGATCAATTGCATTATCTATGTTTAAAAAGTCTAAAAAATTCCCAAGTTCTGCTTCCATAAATAGTTACCATATTTCATATTCCATTGAATTACTCAACTTTTCATTGTGCTGAATGGGAAAAATGGCAAAATACAGGATAACCACATTAAAACTGAATACACCTAGAAACATGCTATAAGAGAAAAAGGGTAAGGCACTGGTACTGTTTCATCATACCCTACATATACTTAAGCATGCTATCTTTTGCAGAATCCTTGGTGCTCACATCCATCTCCATAAACTGTAAATTACATCACCAAAAATGTCCATGGAAATAGTTTTTCCACCAGTCATGCAATTAGCGGCTTCCTTCAGTTCCCTCCGTGTGCCCACATGTTCATGGGTGAACTCATACCCACAGCCCCAGAGGTGCTGCCAGCTGTATGCTTGCCATTCCTGACCTGTCGGAGACAGTCAGCCAGGAATCCAAGGGGTCTAACTTAACATGCCCTTTGCATACTTGCTTAACGTTTTAAGCTCCAATTAGTTGCAATTTATGTCCAGTATCACCCCGCTAATTCACGGTAAAACCTAGAATGACCTTTTTGACCAGCCAAATCTTTCAAATTAGCAAGGCAGACCAAGGAAAATGCAATGGTTCTAAACAACAGCAGGCGAATCTCGTTAGCAAATCTCATTTAAGTTTAAATATTTAAAATAATGTTCAAACATTTGGTGAAGTTCCTATATTTTCAAAATACACAAAGTTTCTCCATGATGTGACTTTCAACATGATGCTCTACTCTGGAAAACTTCTTGAGAACATTGGAAGATGTTGTCTTTGCCTTAAGAGAGATTTGCAGGTTAATTAATTTGCATTATATTGTGAAAATTCCTGCTTGTAGAAGGATTTCAATAATATTGTATGCAGTGTGAAGGTAAGTATTTCATATTTATGTTTAAAATTTATTTAACAACACCATCCACCTTCTATGCCCAAACACAAAAACACCTAGAAGCATCTAAATATTTCAAATGCAGACCAATAGTAAGCAATTACAAAGGTACCTCAGTAAACTGCTTTCTAGGAAGTAAATTAGACACAGGTACTAAACATATCTTCAGTAGTCAAAGGGTAAAATCAGTTTTGATTAATTGCAGATCATATCAAATGGCCAGTTTTAATGCCTTTCCAGAGAATAAGTGGGAGGAATAGAAAATGTTTCCTTTCAGCAGTGTAAACAGCCTAAACAGCCTTTTTTTTTTTTTTTAATTAGCATTTCAATATAAAATCAGCATGAAATCTCATCTTTCTAAATACATGTAATGGCCTTTAGCTGAGCACATGCTTAGCTTCACACAGGAAGTTTGATACAACTTCTAGGTATAAACTTTATTTAAAAAAAAATGCACAGTTAAGTCATAGAGATTTCTTAATACACAAAAGTCCACGAAAAGCGATTTATGATTGTAGTATCTGGGTCAAATACTAACAGAGAACAGCAAAGACTATGGATTAAAAACTGTCTAAGCCATATGAATAATAACAAAGAATAGCAAAGACCATGGATTAAAAACTGCCTAAGACATGAATGATGATGTGAAAATAATAAAAATTGTATGTTTATAAGGCAAAAGTTTGATTCTTTGCATTAGTATACAATAAAAGCTTCACTTATCTCTAGCTCTGAAGAGATAGGAGAAGATGAGTAAACTGTCAGTTTGAATTAATGTTTTGTCATAAATATTTATAGCCCACAGAAAACAACTGCATGACTCTTAAGGACTGAGCTAATTAATGCAATAAATTGCATTCTAAACATATCAACATAATTCTTTTTCAGAGGCTTTGGCTTTCAATATGTTGATATTAATATACTTACGTTGTAACTAATACAACAACAACAAAATCTAAACCCAGTGGGTGAATGTGAGAGGTTTCCTTTCTACTTACTAGGTCTACCCTCAAGGTTACTTTTGTAAGCCTCGATAAATGATTATTCTTTTGTTTCAAGTTTCAAAACTAAAACTAGGAAGCATGAACTCATACTAATAGTAAACTGCGACCTAACATGCCTACATCAGTTAAGAAGACGCATGCAGTGAAGGGATTGACAGGTTTGACGGTAGTTTCCAAATCCCAGGGTGTTTAGACTCATTTTTGTAACCATTTAAACACTTAAAATAAAAAAATAAAAAAATAATAAAAAAAAAAAAGAAGAAGAAGAAGCATGTGTAGGTTGCAAGTCCCAGATCTTTATTTATAAAGCAATAAATATTAGAAGCACAAATAAATTGCACGGGTGTGTAAACAAACTGTACAATGACTGAAGAGTTCAGGAAGGGATGCCAGAAGACTCCAAGAAGCATATTGTCGTCATCCTGAGTGGGAAGTAAATTGAGGGAAAAGTGCTTAGAAACACTTGCGGTGGACAATGGATGGACCGGCTTCATCGTACTCCTGTTTACTGATCCACATTTGCTGGAAGGTGGACAGAGATGCTAGAATGGAGCCACCAATCCATACAGAGTATTTGCGTTCAGGTGGGGCAATGATCTAGGATGAAGAGAAACAGCAAAATCCCCTGTTAACAGTTCCGTTACTGCACAATCAGCCCACACCACAAGCATACCAAATTGCTAGGTGTTTCTTTAAGTATGAGCCTCTCTGATATAGCATACTGATCTTCAACAGCTGAAGCAATTTATGTAATATTCTTTAAGAAAATTTACAGACCAACTTGCCTGTTTTCCAACATTTGTTTCTCATTAATATAATTATGTTGATTAAAAGGAAAAACTTCTCATTTGTCCATCAGCTGATGATCTCACTTTTGACTTGTTCCTATATCCCAATTTAATGACAAGGACATTTTCCCCATCCTTATCCATATATTATAATACAAAGTCCTCACCTTGATCTTCATAGTGCTAGGAGCAAGCGCAGTGATTTCTTTCTGCATGCGATCAGCAATACCAGGGTACATCGTTGTACCACCTGAGAGGACGTTGTTAGCATACAGGTCCTTACGAATATCAATATCACACTTCATGATGCTGTTGTAGGTAGTTTCATGAATACCAGCAGATTCCATACCTTGAGAAGAAAAACAGCAGATCAGTAAATTATACATGAGGTCTTTGTGAAAAGAATTCTTGGTATTTCCCCTCATTACTAATATGAGCTTCTATTAATTTTTCTGTTGCAAAATTACTTACCAGTACAAGTATTATTTTAGAAAAGTTAAGAATCATAATGCATGTGCAAAGGAGACGCACAACATACAGTAAGAGGTAGACACAAGATAAATTCATTTACTATATACTGATGGGAGCAAGTTATATATAACAGAAAACATGAGTATTGGTCTTTGTCAGTCTCAATAAAAGCATCAGTTGAATATAGTAAGAATGGCAATAAGAAAGTGAAAACAGTCAAAGTAGAACTAAAAAAAGACACTAGTAATTTCCTTTCTTCAGCCTACCTGAAATTCAGAATCTATGCCATTTGTAAACATCAAGGGAAGAGATAACTGAGACATACGCCAGGATATTTATAAGTACTTGGTGATAAGTAAAAAGAAACCAGAAGCAAGTGTTTGTAGGTTGCATTCCAATTTATAATTTTAACAGGTGCTTCCTGAAAGAGTTGACACTAGATATACAGTAAGATGTCAGCTGATGAACAACTGCATTTGTTGCTCAGTACTTACAATGTAAGCATTTGCTATTATCTGTCAGCTGCACCCACAAGCAGCAAAGACAGCCATCTTGGCCATGTCAATGTTTGATTTCAGTTCGTGTAAATACACATTCCATCTTACTCTCTCCCAGACATTTTACCTCTTTGTGGAGTCAAATAGTGGTGTAAGTGTAAGCTTTACAAACACAGCATTGAAAGCTGCTCTTGTCATTAGCAACATGACAATATTACAAATGTGTATTTTTTCACTAAAAAATTGTAAGTCTAAAACCTGGTCTAAAAGTTGCAATGAGAGCCCACAGCTCAGCTAATTACCAGCTGGTAATCACATTATGCAGAGCTAACAGGGAGCAGAAAATCTAACTCCCTATTTAAGTTTGGTTTTGTGCCAAATTTAGATAAAGAAGAAGGGGAGTGGGGCACCTTCTAGATCTTGTGATTCATTCATACCTCCTACTGAAAGGAGAATTTCCTGGGAAAACTTACCGATAAAAGATGGTTGGAATAAGGTTTCAGGGCAGCGGAAACGTTCATTACCAATTGTGATCACTTGACCATCAGGCAATTCATAGCTCTTCTCCAGAGAGGAGGAAGAGGCAGCAGTGGCCATTTCATTCTCAAAGTCCAGTGCAACATAGCACAGTTTTTCTTTGATATCACGAACAATCTCACGTTCAGCTGTAGATACATAGAAATCAAATCAAGGTCTGGAGAAACAAAACACTAGAGGAAGAAGATGGGTCAAGGGAGACATGAGGAATTTCACAAAAGGGCAAAGCTGGAGGACCGACCTGTTGTCACAAAGGAATAGCCACGCTCCGTGAGGATCTTCATGAGGTAGTCGGTCAGATCCCTGCCAGCCAGATCCAGGCGCATGATAGCATGAGGCAAAGCATAACCTTCATAAATAGGTACGTTGTGGGTGACACCATCACCAGAGTCAAGAACAATACCTGGGAGAGAAATTGTCAGAGACCAGTTAGAATCAATCACCTATGAAATGCTTCAAACCCTTACAACACAGTGAGCAGTAACACTGAAAACAAAACATAGCATTTTTCAGGCAGCATAAAGCAGCATCATTCTGTTTTAGGCAGTTACTGCCATACATTTGCTTTTGCATTTGCTTACATGGACATTGCCCATTTGGTCAAACATTCCCATGAAAGAGTTGTTCTGTATGGATTTTAAGCTAATCCATATGAACAGCCTTCTACTACAACACTGAGCACCAAGTGTGCTTGTGACAGCGATTGTCCTGATCCAGTAAAGGGCATCTTTTGGTGTAATACTCATGTTAACTGCAGTATCTTCATAGTAATGTTTTCTTGTTCACATCACAATGCAGACAAATCCATGGACTGTTCTTTCCAAAGACTGTTTTGCACTATCTTTTCTGATAATGTTATTTTTAGTCACTATAATCTTAAAAAAAAGTCTGCAAATTTGATTTTTTTTTCTTCATGTTTGGAGTGGGAAGGAAGGGAGAGCTGGGGGTCCTGAATGAAAAAAAAATCTAAATGGTATGTTTATTTTACCTGTTGTACGACCGGAGGCATAGAGGGACAGGACAGCCTGGATTGCCACATACATGGCAGGTACATTGAAGGTCTCAAACATTATCTGGGTCATCTTTTCACGATTAGCTTTAGGGTTCAAGGGGGCTTCTGTGAGCAAGGTGGGGTGTTCCTCAGGGGCCACGCGGAGTTCATTGTAGAACGTGTGGTGCCAGATCTTTTCCATATCGTCCCAGTTGGTGATGATGCCATGTTCAATGGGATATTTCAAAGTCAGGATACCTCTTTTGCTCTGTGCTTCATCACCCACATAGGAATCTTTTTGACCCATGCCAACCATAACACCCTAAAAGAAGAAAATACAGAAAAGCATGATTTGAGGAAGACAACATTACAGAGCCCAAACAATTACACCTCAGACAACTATGCTATTTGCCAGAAAAGTACAAACATTTGTGCCACTGAAAGCTTGTTTAGGAAAAATGCGCTTCACTAAAATATTAAGTCAACAGAATTTGAAGTTCTCTCTCAAAATCTGTTTTCCTTTAATCAGATGAAAGCATTTTCCCCCTTTTTGTTTAAAACACCATTTATTTTCAATTACCTCTTGTGGTCTAAAAGTTTGACTGATGGTAAACTGCACAATATCATGAGCAAGAAAATACAGATACAGATATGTACAAAGAGAGTTTATCAACATAAAGATAGGGAGTGGAATTAAGTCTTCTAGTGAAAAAAGACACAGTCAAAATGGCTTTATTGCTATGATGGCTCAACAGCAAAGTACTCGCAAGAACAGAATATTAATTCCAGATGTTTTAAATAATAGTATAAAAGACAAACTTTTTAACATGGAAACTGTAGGACAAAGAGTGCCGTTTTCTATATGCTGAAAGACTTGTCACAAAATAGGGGAAGAATGAAATGGGAACAGAAAAAAGGAGACTTAGAAGGTGGTAAGAAGGGAAGATCAGAGACAGACAATCAGAGAGGAGATTCAAGAGTTTGGTACATGGGACACTGCATCAGATGGGTGGGAAGGGCCTTATACAAACAGCTTCGTGCACGAATTGGGCCAACAGAGACACCTTTGCGCTAACACCAGCAGCACATCTGGCTTAAGGCATGGAGCGGGCAGCAGCTTTATATGATGCTGGGTTTGGGCTCATTAGGAGAGAGGACTGGGTGAGAGTGAAGGGAAGCTGATGAGTCTGAAATAGCCGGGGCAAAGGGAGATAGCAATAGAAAGGAGACAATGGAGAACCAAAGAGGGGAATTCAGGGAAGCCCCAGAAAGAACTGGAAAGGCGTCAGCAGTGCGAGTACAAGGTGTGAGCGGAGGAAAGGCAGAGTGTTAGGTGCAGGACAGAAGAACTGAGAGGTGAGGTGACCCCTGGGGAGCGGGGCGAGCCCCGGTGCCGTCGGAGGGCCGGGCATTTACCTGGTGCCGGGGGCGGCCCACGATGGACGGGAAAACGGCCCTGGGGGCATCGTCTCCGGCAAAGCCCGCCTTGACCAGCCCCGAGCCGTTGTCACACACCAGCGCGGTGGTCTCCTCGTCGTCACACATCGTAGCTGAGCGGCGCGGACCTGCAAAACAGCGCGGCGGCGCCTCCAGACCCCTGCGGGCACGGCAGCGCGGACCCGGACCCCAACCCCGACCCCCGACCGGCCGTGGGCGCCCGGCACCTCCCCGGCGCGGCGGAAGCGGGAGGTCCCGGGAGGGTGCTGCGGGACTCGGCCACGCTCTGGGGCTCCATCAGCCGCCTCGTAAAGCCCCCCCCCGTGAGGCTTTCAGGCCGCTAACACAGGGCATCTCCCCGGGGCACGGACTTCAACGGAAGCGTCGCGCCCCGTCGGGCGGCGGGCGCTGCCCGGGGCGGGCGCTGCCCGGGGAAGGAAAGGGGCGGTGAGGGAGCCTCCCCGTCCCTCAGCGCTACTCACCGGAGCGGCGGGGGGGCTGCCGAGCGGAGGCTGGGTGTCGTCCCGGCCGAGAGCCGCCGCTTTATAGCTGCCGTCGGGGCCGGGGCCGCGGCGGGCCGGGGCCGGGGCCGCCGCCGTCTCCTTATTTGGCCGGCGCCGCGACATGGCGGCGCGGCGCGGCCATGAATGGAGCAAGGCGCGGTGCGGCCGCACGGCCCATGTAAGGCAGGCGCAGGGCTGCGCGGCCCCGGCCGCCGCATGGCCAAATAGGGCCGGCACCGGGCTGCCGGGGGGACGCCGACAGAGGGAGGGAGGCCCATGAGGGAGGCCCCCGGCCCCCCTGTGTGGCCCGCAGGCTCCCGTGTGTGGCCCCCGGGCTGTGCGCCCTCCCGCTGCCCAGCCCAGGTGGGCCTGCTAGTGTCCCCTTCCAGGTGCTGAGGATGCTGGGGTCTTGCCTTTCGTTTATTTCTTTTCTCCGTGAAAACCCAAATCTGGCCAAGCTGCTGTTTAAACGACAGCCCAAGAGTTACCACTTTGGTGGTACCCACTGAGGCACGTCTCCTCAGGAAGGAGCAGAGCACACAATTTCTTTTGAGCCTTGATGAACACACGCAGGCAAAAAGCTCGTGCTTCTGTCAGCTTTGGGCTGGCAACATCTACAGCGCAAAGCAGGAGCTGTTCATTTACATTAACATGCAGATACTTAAATTCTCCAGGTTTGCTCCTGAAATGCACGCTGGGCCAGTAATGCGTAGCGATATGTGTAAGGCAGAGGTGGAGAGATGGGAATAGCTTGGACCAAAAAAAAAAAAAGAGCGGTGTTATTAATGTAATGTGGCAGTTGTTTTCCTGCTCGGCTGTTGAAACATCCACATTGATAATTTGTTCTAACCATGGAACCTAGAAAATCCATGTATCTTCAAAGGTTTTGTTGGTTTTTGCTTTTTGTTCTTTTTTTTTTTTTTTTTTTTTTTTTTTTTTCCCCCAGTTAAAAATAGACAGGAGAGGCATCCCTTGAGTGGGCTTGGCCTGGTATGCAAAAGCAGAGGTTGTCAACGTGTGTCCCATAGGAGCTGCGTTATAACACAGAGTACAGCGTCCTTCGGGCATGCAGCATGTGAACCAACCGGTGCCTGCTTGTGTAAGACACAGAAGCAAAATAATCGAGGTTTGGGGTAGAAGGCGAGGGTGGGATGTAAAAGTCAAGAGGGGAACACAGTCAACTAGGTCAATTGCTTAAACACCGGTCAAGTTAATTAGATGTCTGCAAGGCGTGACATCCATCACATGATTGTATGTCTTCAGTGAGCTGAAAGCAAAGAGCCTGTGAATGCAACACAACCTGCGATTTGGGGAACTTGGAGTTTTTCAGTTTAAGAGCTGTCCTTGCACTGTGATTAGGCTCTAACAAAAGGTACAAGAACTGGAAACTGCTTCTCATTTCTAAGCAGTATCCAAAGGGGGCGTCAGAGTCTCTTGAACTTTAATTTCTTCTGAAATTGGAGATAGTGGAATCAGTTTCCTCATTTCTAACACAATTAATGAGGTGATTAGCTCCACCCTAGCCCCAGTTTATCTTGGGGTTGTGCCCAGTTATGAACATGACTCTGAAGCAGATGTAGCAACAAACTTCTTGGCCATTGTTAGCTCCTGCTTTTCTTTAAATGCCCCAAGGAGACAACCTGTTTCAGGTGAGGCACTATTTGTGTATAAAGATGTGTCTGTGTGTTTTATATATGTATATATATATAAATAAATATATATATTATATGCATTTTATTTATTTTTCCCCTCACCAACCTGAGAAGGGAAGGTGTCAGACTGTGAAACAGTGACCTAACAAGGTCAAAGCAGGGAAGGTCTGTGATCCAGCACTACTGCTCTGGGCAAATCTTGTCTCTTAGTTTTCTGCTATTGATGAAAAATCACCCAAAATCAATAGTGGTGGGATAAGGACTCCGAGTGAGTCTGTATCTATCTAAATTGATCAGACATGGGGTAAAATATATATATATATTCTTGGTGATAGCAATGCCCGTTTATATAAGAATTCATATATATATATATATATATGCCAAGCTGTATATCACAGGCTACGTATGCAGAGAGTATGCAATTTAAGCCAATTCAGGCCAAAAAAATGCCATACACTGCTTTAATTAAAAAAAAAAAAAAAAAAAAAAAAAAAAAAGTACATTTTAATCTATCAGAAATTGCCACATATATATATATATATATATATATATATATATTTTTTTTTCTCCTAGCACATCTTTTCTACAGAAACTGTATAACATAAGGGATTGGCCAGCCTCACCGGCACTAGAGATTAGTTTACAGTGTTATCTCAGCTGTTCCTCCATTCCGAGGTGTTACAGTATTTACATAGAAGCCTGCTGCTGATATCTGCATTGAATTCCTCCCCAATCAGACCCTCCCTGCCACATCCTACATTCCCTTTGGCTAGAGAGAGAGACTCTATTGAAACTGAGACAAAGCCAGCTCTTGCTGCAGAAGTGACACAAAACAGCCTGTATTTTCTAGTTTCCTTTATAACTCAATATTGTCTTTCTCTACCCTTTCCTCCAGTTTTAGATTTCTAATCCAGGAGGACTTACATCTCAGATCCTCATGCACTTGAGAGCTCATCAGTCTCTCTCCTCCCATCTCTCTCTGTCTCTCCTTTCTGTATACTGCAAGGTCAAATGAAAAGAGCAGAACACGATGCACATAAATCCAAAATCACATCTGCTTTCAAAAAGCCATTTGAAAAGTCCTCAGATAAACTTATACCTTTGGCCAAAACAATCTTTGCTTTCTGTACCAAAGTGCTTTAACAACCTCAAATAAACAAAACAAGCAAACAAAGAAAGAAGAACCCACTGAAGTGTGTTACAGATCATCCAGAGGAAAAATACTGTAGCATCTGACAGACCAGGGTCCCAACATGCTGTTTACATTTCTCATGGACATAACTGGGAGGCACCCCAGCAACAAAGGAAAAAACAGCAGTATGGGGTGTTAGGACTGCAGGCAGATCTGCAGTGGACCTAAGTTGCACATATCCTAAAATAGCTCAAACACTCAGGAACATGAGGTCTCAATGCCTACGCAATATTAGTGGTGTAGCGCAAGTACTATGTGTGATATATGCACACAGGCAAAACTGGATGTGTTACTTAACTAACAAGGCACTGCTGTGACTAGAGCCAACAGAACACAAATGGTGGATTATTAGCTCTTATCTCTGCATGCTAAAAATACAAATTAAAAAAAAATAAAAAAATACACTGTAATCTTACAATTCCCCGAAATCCTCACAATCACAATTCAGCTTTTGAATGACAGGAAAAGAAATATCTTAAAAGTAAAGCCCTAATTCTTCAAACTTCAAAGCATCAAACTCTACCACTGACTTCAGATTTTTTACAGTAGTTAAAACTGCAATCAGAAAATGAAAGCATGTATAGTCTTTCTTTCACATTGTTCTTTTATTATCTGAGGTTGTTCCAGTAAAAACAATAACTTTTCATAACATATCAAACCACAGCATTATTTTGATTTCGCAGTACAGCATATCCTGACCTAGTAGGTCTTAGAACAGAAGACTTCTGTTCTCACTTCAAATCTGCTATTTCTAGATCCAATGGATCATGACATATAAAATCTGTCCTAGCACAGAGCCAAATGTTACCTCTTTTAAGCCTCAGGCCAGTGTAATCTTTGGAAGGAATTTTATTTTTTCAGAAATAAGAAGCCAATACCACTCTGACAGGTTCTATTTTGTCTCATGACAGCTGTTTTGAGTGATACGTGCTTTAGAAATATAAGAAGCATTGCAGTAGGAGTCTTATTGATGGGCAGGAGTCCTGATGTTAAACATACAATATATATCATGAATATCACTGTGATGAATGAGTCACTGTCATGAAGGAGTCAAACGTGGTTATCTATGCTATGAAGATGTCTCTGTGCTATGCAGATAAACAGAGAAGCCATAATCTGCAGTCTCCACCAACAAGCTAAAGTTGTTCCCCGTGAAATTCTATTACAAATTTTCAGTCAGATTTTGAAACTCCAAAATAAGAAATCTTTCTCCTCTTCAGCTAGATGATAGTTTCCCAATTTAATTACCATACGGTCAGGCAAACTTCTCTAGAGAATTCATTGAATATTTCCTCTTCTTAGTTATGTCTCACTCACCCTAGTGATAGCCTGTGTCATACTTAATACATTCCTTGTCTTCTCAGCATTTAAAGCCTTCACATAGTTGCAAGCTGTTATCATCTCTTTGTGTCTCTTTCTCTCACTCACTCATGTACTGCTGCACATCTATAATTAACCTAAAACATCTTAAGTGTGCTCTGAGATGATAGAATAATGAGGTGTGCACTGGGAGGTAAAGATGCAGCTAAAGCGTCTTGTTAGGAGGCTGAGAGAAGTAGGAACAGGCAACGTAAATGGAGATGAAAAGAGTTTATGCTGTGTCTGACCATCATGAATCATTACTTGCTGCTTGTCACTTACAAAGAAAGGCAGAGACTCTCATTCCCATAGCCCCTTTGCAGCAGAAAGGACTTAGGGAGAGCCCAGAGACTCTAAAAACACTGGGCCAGCACAGGATAAATTTCTTGCTTCCCAAGGTGCTGGTTTCTCACGAGCCACAGCATAGCAGGTATGATGAGTAGGATGTTAGCTTTTCATACTGTGAAGACTTCAGGCTGCTCTGAAATAAAATACAGCCTGGGGAAACTGCTATAGTTTAGTCTCCTCAGGCTGTTGTATGCATTGAAGGACACAGAGTAGTTCTAGAGGACAGAAATACATCCCAAACACTTCAGCTGTTTGCAGCATGTATCTCAGTTGCCAGTCCTGTGCAGTGTCTCTAAGAGATTACCTGCCTTACATGAGAATGTTGACAGGCAGTTTTTCTAACAGACTCTAAGTCTCATTTCAGCTGTTTTTGTTGCTGGTGGTGGTGGTTGTTTTTTTACTTAGAAAAAAAAATTTAAAAAATCTGACCTGAACACCAGAAAAGATGAGACATGAAAAACACCTTTGTAGATGTTTGTTCAGTATCATCACTTGAGGAGTGTCTGCCTGTTAGTACAGTATCAACAAATAACAAATCCAAAGGCAATGGGCACTTGCTAGATGTAGCAAGAGTGGTTTGAAGTTCTTTTATATGAGGAATATTTACAAAAAATACCAACTCTTAAGGCTAAATTCTACCCAGCCAATTAAAACATGTAATAATTTTATTTAAACTGCATCCCCTTTTTATATGTGACTGCAAAAAGCTGAAATTTGCAAAACGCTTACCCAGCAAGCATAATGGAGTGACATGGGACCTTAGCAGGTATTTCATTTGTAATATGAATTATGCAGATTAATACCTACGTACTTAAAGATGACAAAGGAGATCAATTACACAACAGCGAGAAGACAAGAAAGCAAGAGAGACTCCAGAAGTGGCAGCCAAATGCACTTCCTCACCCTGATTTATGTCTCAGTCCACCTTTAGTCTCCTCCAAGTTCATTGTGCTCCTGTTTTTTTGCCATAGATTCTGCACCTGTCACAGTCTATAGAAAGTAATCGGGACCTCATAGCCTATCTGTGTATTGCTTTTCAAATTTAGCATCACAACTGCTACCATACCACTGCCATGAGCAGTTGCAAATCTATTACCAATGACCTCTTCTGGTGGTGTTTCTAGCACTCTGCTGTAACCTTTAAATTTAATTTATTTCTCTACTCCAAGTCCTTTTACAAGGTCTCTGATTCACAGCCACCTGTAGTAATTCAGGTCAAAGCCAGTTTCTAAAAACTTTTCAGGCTGTTTCATAGTAGGAACTGGATCTCTTCCCTTCTTCACTGCTTCTAACATTCCTCCCCTTCATTGAGTTCCCCTTTTTTATTTATGATTTTATCACGTTCCCCCATCTTCTATTTCATCCTCCTCCTCATGTAATTCCCATCTTTTTACATATTTGAGAACCTTATGCTCTCTTGTAGATTGTTGTGTGCAGTCATCTATATAAGATGATGAGAAGATAAAAGAAATGAGGACTCAAATTGTTTAGGGAAAGTTTTCCAGAGAAAAAGAAACATACTTTTATTCTTCCCCAACTAACATGCAGTTGTAAGAAGATGAAATCTAATACATGTATCTTTTCTTTACTGGCATATTGCTTAGGATTGTCTTATTTATAACCTACCGCATTACTTTGGTCTCACCAATCTGTATGAGCTGTCATTTGAAATCCACTACAATGCACAGAGTTCAGTAATCTGAAACAAAAAGAACCTGAATCTACCAGCTGCTGGAAAGCCTTGTGTGCTTTTCCAGATTGCCTCTCAGCTGCCTTCTATTTTTCAGAATCAGCAACAGATGTCTCAGAATTACAGGAAAAGCAACAGCAAAGCTGTCTATCCAAATTGAATTCTAGCTAAGGAACTTTTAATGAATTTGTTCTCAAATAGGAATAGGCTCTCTGAATCAGAAAAAAAAAAAAAAAAAAAAAAAAAAAAAAAAGCCACAATTGATAAATACATCCATCTGAAGAAATTCCATTTTACAAGTCTGATGAGTGCTGCTATAGAAAGAAAAAAATGAAAACTATAGATTTATTTTTCAGAAAGACAGTATCTGAATCATCACAAATGAAACGTAAGTCACAAATAATTGTAAAACTAAATAATAAATCATAATCACAAAACAAAACATTTAATTGACAAAAACTATATTTGCTGTTTCTGAGTATTTTCAGAGTTTTTACCTTTTAGCCATATTCAGTAGAAAAATATTTTAATCTCACCTTTTTCAAAGGATGGAAAAATTACTAGGATTTTGATCATCAAAATAAAGTTTCTTTGGGGTCTTGCTGACCATTTGGATCCCTCAAGTATTAAGTGACTAGCTAGAAGTTTGTAGGAGTGTAGACAAAACTGTTTTTTTTTTTTCCACAAAGCAGTTTGATAAAAAGACTTCATGCAATAAGAAAAACATACCACAGATGTAAGTGTATATATTGTTGCTACATATTGTGGTGCAAATGCAAATTTTATCTACTTTTTCAATTTATTTCTCTTTATGTTCAATTAGAATTGAGGAGAGAGATAATGCAAACACTGGACCAAAATTTTTTCTTTCATGGTGGCATCATAATATGAGTAGATATTTTTGTGCTGGTAACAGATAGGATACTTTTTCTTTTCTACTGGCTTTTGTGAATGATTAGTTGCATAGTATGTTTTATAAAGAATATACAAATATTTCCAAAAATAATTTCCTATAACACGTTAAATCTTCAGTAATGTAGTCTTCATTTCAGTCCAAAATTCTCATAACACGTTGAGTACAATTCAGAAGATTTCATACCAGACAGACATTTGTCATTTTAACAATAAAATGTGTAACATGGTAACAGTACTAACATGTACATAACAGATTTTTCAGATCTCAGAGAGCATTTTCTAAGCTAATCCTATTGAGTACACACAGGGTGAAAAAATACCATAGATAAGAAGCAGAGTTCAACTGAAGTGAAAATAGCAAAACCACATTTTGAGCCATTCTAGAATGCTTGGCGATGGAAACAATTTGAAGGCAATAAAAGGGGATTACTTGTAGGGTTTAATAATTTCCTAAATAGTATTCTAGAATGACATTGGGGAATGTTTTCTACTAGTATTATTTTATCTACTGAAGAAAACTAATCAGGGTCTACCTCATTTTTCTTGTAAAGAAGCTTTGTTTTGGACAAGGCTAAGCATTTGCCAAGGCATTAGCAAGAAGTTTGTACTGTCTCTTCTATACGTTTCCTGTAAATAATTAAAGGATTTCACACTTTGCTTAACATGGTTCATAACTATCACAGAAAAATGTAGGGGTGTTTCTGGGTACCTCTAGAATAGAATGCTTGATTTCAAATGAACAAGAATTTGATTTCAAATTAACTAGAACAATTCATTCTACTTAAGCCATCCTTAACACAGGAAGACCCATTACTGGCTCAGTCAACTTTGTAATTACTTATGCTTGATATATAGATGTGAATCGGGTGTGATTTTTCTTTCACTTGAGTCCTTCTGGCTGTCTTGTTTTTGTATTTTCTTGCTTATAATAGAATGGCACTTTTTTTTCTTCACATTCAACAGAGATACAATGATGTCAGTCAGTCAAAAATTCTGCACTGTTTTCTTTGTACTACTTGCTAGAAATGCACCTTCATTAGACTGTATGACATTTTGAAAGGTAATGTATAAAAAAAAAAAAAAAAAAAAAACAAACTTTAATATTAATCATGTGATGAGATACCAAAATACTGGTGTCACATTTTCAAGTAAAACTCATGTATATTTCACCTGAACAAAATCTGTCAGCCAACATATTATTTCAATTTATTTATGGGCTTATCTCAACTTTTAACTTCATTTTTTTTCCTGAATTTGACTAGATATGCAGTCAGTGGACCTGCAGGCCAGATCCATAATTTCATACTAAAGTACTGATATTGAAGACAATGAAATTATGTAAAATAAAAATACTTGGATTTTTTCCTGAGTAAACATACATTTTATTTTAGAATCTCACAGTTTGTCCGGTAAATTATTCCTGTGCTATAAAAAGACTAGGTTGGTGTTAAGATTCACTGAGACCTGACATTAAACAAAAACAAATCAACAGCTAAATAATCCTAAACTGTTTAAAGTCAAATTTAAATTAGTATTTCATATAAAGATGTTCAATGTGTCCTGCAGATAAAATAAGAGCTGTGGAGCCACATACTCTTGCATTTGAAAAATCTCTCAGGCATAGGTAAAATTGGTGTTTGAAATTCTTCCTGTAAGAATGGCCCAGGCAGAAACTGTCTTGAATCTGGGAAAAACGATTGACTCAGGGGAACCATTACAAAGCCTGGGAAAAAAAAAAAAAAAATCTGAAAAAGTGTGTTAGAATTGAAAGGTTAAATGAAGATTTAAAGAATAGGTCACTTCTTACCTAAAATCTCAGTGACTCAAGGTCAGAGGAAGTACCAGATGGCATCAGTGAAAATCTCATTGGCAAGAAGTTCACCATTTAAGTCGTTTGGGGAAAATGTTGCTGAAAATACATTTTTAGTCTGTTGCCTTAAGCATAGTAGGTGTTCAGGAAAAAAAAAGGGGGGGGGGGGTCAGTTTAATGGTTCATAAAGGGATTACCTCCCCATTAAATAACTCCTAAAATAATACACAGAACACAACCAAAGGCAGTCACCACAAAGAAAATCTAGATACTTTTCTATTTTGCAAAACAGTACCAAAACTACAGGCCACGTTGTTGCCTCCTGAATTACACTCCTGAAAAATGACAGTTTCTCAGTGCAAAATGTCTTGGCTAGACCAAGATATTGGACAGATATCTGACAAAGCTTGACATGCACGAAAACTCAGAGTGTACTGCCCTTCAAAATGAGAAAAAATGGCCCTAGAACAAGGAACTCAGTTAAACTCAGTAAATAAAAGGAAAACTTGCATGCAGAATGAGGTTGCTAAGTACTAAATCAGCTATATTTTACACAGAACACTGGCACACAGATGGGGGCTGGCACTGGCATTATCTTCCACTAGAGATAACGAGGACCAAGGTTTCTAGGGATTCAAACTATATTCAGACTGACTGACAGAGCTAAAGGGAAAATAAAGATAGCATGTTTACTTAACTTTGCTTAACTGCATGACGCTTGGAGACCATATCTGCCATGACTTTGAGGGCACTTTCAGCCCATACTATGGCTGCCCAGCAGCCCCTGGGTTCCCCCCACCCTGGCCGTGCACAGGCCCTCACATCAGCCCTGGGGCCATCAGCCCCTGTCCCAATGACGCTGTGGCAGAGCCAGGCTCCAGATCCACAGCACTGCTCTGCCCAGCCACGGGCCCCTCCAACCGGGGCAACCTATGGGGATGGGGATGTGCCAACCTCAGCCCATGACCCTGTCCAGCCACATCCCCTCCCAAGGCCATGTCTGAGCCTGTTTTCCCTCGCTATCCTTGTTCTTGATCCCCACCTGAATTTTGTGTCTCAGTCTGGTCTCGTTGTTAAGGGCCTGCTGGACACCAGTGGATCTGCCCAGCAGATGGACTTCCCAGCTTGACATCAGACTTGACTTATCACCAGGATACTCCATTATGGAGTATGGATACTCCATCTGGACTCTTGCTTGGACCTGGATCAGATAACCACCGTTTCCACACCTGTCCTGAGCCTCTCTTGAGCCCGGGACCTACCTGGAAAGATCCCTGCCCTGCACCACCTATGTTGTTCCCTGTGGCTCCCCATCTTCTAGGGAATAGCCAGCTCTCACTGCTCTCTGATATGCATGGAAACTACTACATTCAGGTTCAACTGGCCACAAAACCAATCTATCCTGAAATTCCATAATTACTGTCTTGAACTGGCACCCAATGAATGTAACCTAATGCAGTACTTATTGCTGGCTGCTTGCCTGTCAAGATGCTAATTAGAAACACCTGACATCATCCTCTTGTCCATTAAGAAAACACAAGTGTTTTCAAGGTGGCAGACTGACTCATTTGCAGTGCTTTTCTCCTCCTTGTTTAGAAGCAAGAGCTCAAAGAGAAAGTGTATTTTAAAAAGTCTTGGTCATGTACCCAATGTATATATTATTTTGTGTCCTTTGTTCAGAAGCTGTTGTTGTTAGTCATATAAGATACAGATCATTCCTTCTGTTGTGAGTTCATAAAACAGAGACTATTAAACTCAGGATGAAAATGCCAAGTACTTATTTTACGAAAAATATAGTTGTGTAATTCATGGTTCTGCAAAAAAAATAAATCTCAAAATACACAATAATATAAAATATTCAAATCTATGTCTAAATTAAGTTCAAAATGTATATTATCAAAACCATACAGACTCATCTGTTGGTACCTATATTTTCACCAAGAGGTCTTCCAAATTTTTACCAGGTTACTAGGTGGCATACTTAGTCATACTCAGCATTTAAATCTGTATGTATCTCTGTCAAGCATAACTTAGTACAAAGGCTGGGCACACATCATGATGGCAGTTCCCAACAGTGTTCAGAACATGTACTGGATTTTGAGATGAAGTTGCTGCCTTTAAATTATTAGGAGTCCCTCTTACTCTGTCCCACTGAAGTTGTTCTGCATAATAACACAAAAATCAGAGGATCAGGAAAACAATATAAAGTTTGATAATACTGCTTTGAGGTTCAAAACACTTAACTGGAAAATGGAGGGAGAGTCCTGCTTTACATAAACATTAGGTTAAAAAAATAAAGAAGATGCACTGGACACCTACAGCCAAGTATACCTAATGGATTACAGAGTCATGTTTCATCTCTTTTGTATTCTCTCCCTTTGCTTTTTCATACCCAGAGGTCCACATCTAACAGAATGATGGAGAAATTTATCTGTTAAGCTTCAAAGGCATTACAGTGCTTAGGATGCTACCTAAGAGCTGAAGAGAGCATTAAATTCATATTGCACATCCCAGCAGAGTACTCCAATCTGTAATAAAAGAGAGAAGCAGTTGCCTCTTCTCTACCTCCACCTCCTTTTCTATGCCCAGGTGCACTTAAAAATGAACTCAATGACAGAAACAGTAAAGAATAAGTCCTGTATAGATTCTCAGGAGGAAAAGATACAGTCAGACTCTACAAGAATTTCAGGTTCTGTCTCCCAAACGAGCAGGGCTTCTATCTGCCAGATACACCAGCTGAAGCATACCAATGCCAGAAAGGAGGGGGGTTTCAGACACATCACAGGATTAGTGCTTCCAATACATTACCTCTAAAGGTCTCGTCATTACTTCATTTTTTTCTAGCACGTTCCAGTGCCTAAACCATCTCATACATTTAAGGTGGAACCAAGACATCTATGTCAATTCTCTAGATTTCAGTCTGAGTGACAGACAACTAAAAATTAACTACTTCAGCACCTCTAGCATTTTAGCATACTGCAATTATTTCATGGAACTAGCAATTAAAATCTATGATGGCTTCAAAATACACTTAAAGGTAAAGGTCGTTAATATGTCATCTCTTGTAAAACATAAATCGTGTCACACCTTTTGGAAACTGAAAAGAAATACCATACCTTCTGTAAGTCATCTGTTCTGTTTCCTTTTTCTATCATTGATGATCAAGCTGGTTCCCATTGAAGACCCTATGACATATCAAATGAAAATTATCTATATGACTGCTGTAGGAATTACATACACTAACTACCACACTGCTATACCGATCATACTGCAATGAGTTCTAAGTGCCCAAATGCAAGAAAAATGGACATTAACTACAGAAGCTCAGAAAGATTATTTTATGTGTGAGAGACAGTCATGATAAAAAAGCTTAAGAGGTTGATACAAACCACACTGAAATTGTTAATAAACTGTCTTCATAGGCTTTGGAGTAAGCCCACAAATAGCTATCGATGGATATTGCTTTCTTGTCAGATTAAGGAGGACATAACTACTATTTATACTTAAATAAAAGGCCTAAATACCCAAGAATAAAGAAATATTTATTAAGTTTAACTGTAATTAGCTAATTTACTCTGGGCATTAATTATGTATCACTGTATACCCTACAAACCTGTTAATTTAATTTGTCATCTACAAATAAAACTGCAGGAAGGCAAATCCCAGCAGAAACTGGATAGTTAACACCTTGGGGCTATACATATTGAATTAAGTGATTGAAATTATTTTGTTGATAGAATTCAATAGCAACAGGAAGTGAGTGAAATGCAATACAAGCATAAAATACATTCAAGATAAATAACAGGATGAATCCTGAAAATACCATGTCTCAGCATATTCTGAAAATTAAATAAGTTGGGCTGCAAGCAGATAAACTAAGCAAGTCCATAGAGCTTGACATACTAAAAGGAAAAGCTAGACTATGCATTGTGTTTGGTAGCTACCAATCTGCTTCTATCCTAAAGTTAGTAGCTTTCTATCTATAAGCACAGGTTTTCCACTTTGGTATTACCAAGTTCATATTTACTAGCAAATGTTAATCTCCCAAAATTCCTGTGAGATTTTTATAGATAGGTAATGAAACATGTTATATAAGGCTAAACAGGAAACTGTTGATCAATCTGAAAATGAAAAATGAATCTTAGAAGTAATATTCCAATGTTTTAAGCTTCTGTCTGATAGTCCTCAAATTTTCCAATTATTACTCCATTCCTACTGGCATCTTGGGACATGCAATTTTACAGACGACCATTAAAACTAGCTTGAAAATGATAACATTACACCACACTACATTCATAGGCATACGTGTCAGCAAGATCAAATAGTTGTAATAACGCTCACTTTGCTCAACCAGATTCTCCAAGCTGATCTGCTTGAAAGTCATATAAAGTTCTATTGGTTTCAGCAAAGCTACATCCAGCTGAAGCCATAGAGGAGTGAGATTCCAAGTTCAGTTGTTAGCAAGGAAAGGAAACATTGAAGGGCTTACCTCTTTGAAAAAAATATCTCTACAATATTTAAATGAAAAAAGAAGATCTTGGAATTCTGCTTAGCACAGAAACATGAGCAGGTTGAAAATCACGATAGCTTTACTTAAACTCTCATTTTGTCTTCTGGATCTCAAACTGTTATGAAAATGCAGTTAGTTATCAAAATGTCACTGATGCCAAACCAACTAATACGATGTCACAAGCAGATTAATTACTTAAGCTGGGAAAATGCCATGTGGAGTAGATGCACTCTGAAAGAAAAACTAAAGGAAGAAAAGATCCTGTTTAACATGGTATCGCAGAAAATTGAATCATCTAAAAGAATGTTAGAAAATGTAAATGTTAGGTTAGATATGTTTGTTAGTAAAATGTAAATAGAGATAAACATGAGGTTGTTCCTTTTGAATGTTCGTGACTATGAATGACCTTTTACTTGTAAAGCGTATTAATTTAAATATAGCATATACTAACCTCCATCCATTCTTATCTATTTATCATAATTCACTACTCTTACAGGAAGTTAAAGAAAATGAAAATTATTATAAGAGCGCAGCTTGTTTAATAATGACCTCTAGATTCACTGTGGCAGACACTACCTATATTTCTGTTCCTATCATTCGAGGAAAAAAAAGAAACAACAAAATTGTGAAAGAATAAAAGCATCAGTGCTAATCATCCTAAACTACTTAATATTATTCAGAATCAATCCCTCCTATAAGCAAGAGGTCATTTCTCACTGCAGAATTGCACACCAGTGCTACTGCAGACCTAGTTTCTAATACTAGCACAAACTGTAAAAAGGAGTTCTGTTAGAATGAAGTTAAAAGAAGCTATGTTACAACATTAATAATGGAAGAAGTTTGGAGTGGTTTAGAAAGTAACATAAATTCTTTTTAACCTAGTTGCGGAATTGTATATGGCCTGCATAAAATGGTAACCAGTTTGTAAATGTATTTCAGTGATTACTTTTAAAAAGATGAGCAAAAAAAATGCACAGAAAAGGTAAGAAAATGGAGAATTGGAACATGAACATGAGGAATTGTTTCAGTTAATTCTAGTGTTGGTCTGGAGCTGCTACAAAATCTACTTTTTTATCAGATATGGAAAAAATGATGATGAACCAAGAAGGCTTATAAAGGCTCAGGTGCTCCTTGGAAGAAGTGTGTTTGGGGATGTCTAGAACAGTGGTTTCCAAAGTGGAACATGCAAGACAATCCACTGGGGTGCAGGAATGATGTATTTTTGTACTATTGAAAATAAAAATTAATATATTTTAAATAGAATCATTTCATCTTTGTGCCAGTCTTTATCATTGTATTTGTGTACACTTTATCACGTAGAGAATATAGTAGTATATTCATATAATTTATGAATACACATATACTGGGGGGAGATGCTTGAAATGTTTTTGATACGAGTGTGTGCTAAAAACAAACAAACAAGTTTGAAGATCCCTGGTCTAGAACACATCCTTCTGAAGTCCCATTCCCATATAGAAGTCATAAACACAAAGATGGAGTCCAAAACCTGAACAATAAATAAGTTGTAAAGAGATGCTTATAAAGATCACTTGACATTCCAGCTCCCAGTGTGTCTGTCACAAGTCCTTCTGAGATTTGGCATCACAGACACTGTCCTGAAGAAGTGCTCTGTGGTATCAACCAGATAAGAAACAGAGCAAAATGAGGAGCAAAATAACGACAACTCCACTGTTCCCAGGAAAGAAGCTGCTAGATTTCAGCGATAACTTGTTTGACATTTCAAGTTCCATTTTACCAGTTAGTACAATTGCTGTTGGAAAACATATAGTAACATTTAGAACTGATTTCAAAAAGCTTATTCTATGTGAGAAAAGACCATTACCACAGACATATTTTAAAAGCAACTTTCAACAATTTTTTTTTCCATAAGTTTGTTTCAATACTATTTGGTTATTGTTGAGCTATAAACAAGAGAAAAAATAGAAAATATCCAAGTAATTCTGTTTGTGCTGAATAGGTCAAATACATAACCATTCTTTTATTCCAGCACTTTGAAGGCTCCCTACAGGCAGTCCACCACATGAACCACAAACTTGTTTTAGGGTTTGAGCTTGGGTGCATTTATTTCTCCTTCATCTTCCTTATTCAGAACACATACTATGGTCAGTCAGAATCATGTATTTCCACTTTTTATCTTAAAATGCATTTTGATAGATGTTACATCTACTTTACATTACATTACAGCTGTTTGGTATGCCATAGCAAAATTCACATGTACTCAGTTCAGTGATAATACACAGGGACAGTTAAATGTTTCAGAGATCAGAATTAGCGGGGAGAAAAAAAAAAAACAACTTCTATTTATCATCACCTAATTCAGCCTAAGATGATGCTTGATGTTTGAGGGCAACTGAATACAAGGGTCTTTTTGAAATACCATTCCTGTTCACAGCTTACATGCTCTTTTTTACTATTCAAGATTCACACTCTGAAACCTTCTTCTAAGGATTCAAACCCCTAACTATTCTGATAAAATACAAAGACTTCAGTTATGGCAAACTTTATTTTACAGTGTCCTTTTTATTGCAGTAGCTTACTAGCAAAGATGAATGCAATTGTCTTCTATTCTGAAAAGAGCAAAAGAAATTATCAGTCATACTTACCCTTGTCTTTGTCAAATTTTAAACATGCAAATGATGGAATGATTAGAACCTCTCAACAGATTGGCTCTACTTTCTTATTTTTACATAACACATAATCTTCCCCAAAAACATTTTCAAAAATAGCTATGTAATTTGGGGGTGTTCCAACATCCAACCTGAGGATTTTTCATTTTACATGAAAAATCTCTGACCAAACAGCCACAGTTTTGGCAAAAATAGAGGAGGTCTCTAACTATCAAGGCCAGTCTCCAGCTGCCATAGAGACCCATGCAACCAATTAAACCTCTTCAAACTGCCTTCTAGGTGTGATCATTCCTGTAAAATGCAGTTACTGTCACCCTGTCAGCTGGTATATAATGTCTTTTGAAGCAAGAAAGCGAACTTTTAGAAAACAAACCATGTTTTCATATATTTACTCTCTGTTATATAAAGATAACAGAACCAGCAAACATGGGCCATAAAAAGCAAAATAAAAAATACTTTCTCTATAGACCTATTCAAATTCTTGGAAATAACAAGTATTACAAGTAGGTGGTTGGATAATGCTTAGTGTTCAAAGGATCATAAAAATATGTAAAAAAAAAAAAAAAAAGACAAAGTAGGAGATATGTCAAGGAAAGTGTTTACAGAAATTCTTTATTTATTTAATATACTTGAAATCAGTGCATAGAGCCCCCCCATCAGTAATGTTGTTCCACTGAAAAGCTGTTGTTCACAAGAAATTAACACAAGACAACATCATAATACAAAATATTTCTAAAGTCTATTGCAAAGGAAATAAACTAAGAAGGCACTGAAACATATATATGAAAACATGCACACTATCAGATCAGAATTTTATTTCTCTTACTACTGAGCATTGTACACTGGAGATCAAAATATTCACAAAAATATATTTCCAATTCAGCATCTATTCTTCTCGTGTGTCTTAGTCCCACCCATTAGGTGCATTCCATCTCTTAGGCAGTATTTTTAACCACTTAACTAGATTTTGACATTAAGCTCAAATCCTGAGATAAGCACTTAGCTACCTTCTCCATGTACACAGCATCAGTTTTGAACTTGTACCCAATTTGAAAACAATAGCTGCAACTTTTATTTTGTATTCTCAGAGACAAGCCTCTGAAGTGTTAAGGTTTCTAGACACTAAAGAGAAATGTACACACTGAAATACAAAGAAAAATATTTAGAGTTAAAAAAAAATATGAGACTAATAGTGTAAACAATGAAATTCTGTTGTATACAGTTGAGTGCTTGTCTGATGCAGGACTGTCCTCATTGCTTAACACGGGGACTTGCCATTGCGCACATTCTGAGCACATTGCCTCCCCAAACATGCACCCTTCAGCAACGCATCGCTTAATTCATCTAGTCCTATTAAAGTAGCCAAAGGAGAAAGGAATCCATGAAGGGCACACATGATTATGCTTAAGGGCCAGCCAAGAAACACCAGCACAATGAGCCAAAAGAATGCCCACACTATGCAGTTGCAGTCTGCCATCTGAAACCTAGCAACAGAGAAAAGGAGGGTTAACTTTGATGGCAAATGTATATAGAAATACATAGATAAAACTCAGTTTTGTTTGGAAAATCTTATTTTGAGGGGTAAAGTGTATTTTCAGCCAAGAAAAAATTTGTTTCCTATATTTAACAAAAGTCTAGTATAACAAACACTAAGTCACATATGCCTCCTGGGAAACTTCCTAAGGAGGAAAGGAAAATATCAGATTCCATTTAATGAATAGTCTTCTAGACTAGAATGACTTGGATGCAAATTCTTAAAATAGCTCTACAAGTTGCAATGTTCTGCTTATACATGAGAAAATAGAGCTACAGATGAAAAAACAATTGATGTTTAGAACATTATGCAATACATTAGGAAAATCCTAAGGTCCAGAAAATAGGTGGCCCATAAAGCTGCAGAACTTCACAGGTTGTCAACAGGTAACCAACCTATGGAGGATGCCTCCCACTGCTTATTCTTTGGTTTAATGAGAAATGATTGCACACAATTGTAACCAGCTTATTTTTTTATGTATCTGCTGGTCCTTTTCATTATCATTTACTCTCTGTACCGAGCTTTGAGAATATGTGCGTATTTTTTTTTTCCTAAATAGATCCATCAAGCCTATCATTCACCAAGATTATTAACAGCCATATCCCCAGTGACGGAGAAGTGTCGTGAGCTGTCAGAGCATTTTATTTCTGCCTTGTTCATTCTTTCAGCAGTCTGGGAAAAAGCAGAGTTAGTTATATATATGAAAATGCTACACAATCCAAAGCACAAGCTGGAGTTTTCAGCTAGTCTTGTGAGATGTGTTGCAGCTAAATAAACCAAGAAAAAAAAAAGAATTGACCATACATAAAACACTGGACCATTTCTCAGTATTTTACTATAATAATTCAGAATTGGGATTTTATGGTAAATATATGAATTGTTGGGATACTGAGGAAGTTATTTTAATATTAAAAAAATAATATGTGCAACTTGATTATAAAAGGATTACTAAACAACCATATATAAAAATATGTATATATAAATATATTCAAATATATGTTTATATATATAACATGTAAGTATATAAATATATATAAAAGTGATAAAGTATACATTGAGGAGAGGGAAACAGAAACAAAAGGTAGAGAATTTTTTTTTTCTCAGTCTAATGAGCTATCACTGCAGGTGCTAAAGTATTATTGAGTTAGATAGGTTGTCCTAATTCAGATGCTAATAAAATACATGAACACAGCAACAGTCTGCTCTCAAATCATGAAAGAGTAAACAGTGCCATATAACACAATAGTAACTCTGGAGTTAAGGACATCCTAAACAGTTCCACTTCTTTAGCAATGTTTCATTTACAAAACATTAAAAATATATCCAGAAAGAATAAATATGATCAGAAATATTTTTTTCTTGAATGACATAATTCTACCTTGATAGAGTGACTCATGGACTAATTTCATACTGATATTTCATATTAACATCCTAATGCTGTTTCTCGGTTACTATTTAGGTGAGACAACAGCAGCATACAAGCAGTACACAGAGAAAGGATGGCGTGCATTTATCTGCTGAATTTACACAGCCTCATGATACAGTTCTGAAAAGCGTACAAAGGAGTCAATTATCAGTAAAACCAGAAAAATATATGGCTAGTAGCCTTACCTTTAAAGAATAACTCTATGGTCCTTTAGAATAGCAGAATGTTTCTTCCAGTCTTTCACTAAAGCAGAAAAGCAAGATAAACACCTTGTTTGACTAAAGCCCTTTCCTCCTCCTTTCTGACCATACCCCAACCAATCCCCAGCAGTTAACATGGTCTCTGCCAGTGGCTTAAATGCTAGGCCAGGTACTGAGAACAGAGGGCTGCCTCAAACACCAGATGGCCCAAATGTCTTCCTCAAATTGAGGCACCCCCATGCCTGGCCTTCCCTGACAGTCCCCCTCACAAACCTTCTGCCTTGGGTGACCTTTGTCTGCAAAACACACCATGGATGAGGGCAGGCCCTCACGGCTGTGCATCAGCCACCTCCTCAGGGCAGAGGATTTCACACACACGCAATCACAGAATGGCTGAGGTAGGAAGAGACCTCTAAAGACCATTGAGTCCAACCCCCCTGCCAAGCAGGATCACGTAGAGCACATTGCACAGGATGGCATCCAGGCAGGTTTTGAATATCTCCAGAGAAGGAGACTCCACAACCTCTCTGGGCAACAAGACCACACCAATTTCACCACACCAAGGCCAACCTGCCTCACCTGGGCCAGCAGCTGGGTGCTAGGTGTGGGCCCAACGCTGCCTCACCTGGGGCAGCAGCTCAACAGGACCTGGGGCGACGTGAAGCAGCTGGTGCCTCTGCTGGCAAGGGTGGCAGAGAAGAGCCACAGGGAGCACCAGGTCCCACCATGCCTTCACCTCAGGGCAGACCCCTGAGTAATTCCTCACGCCAAGCCCTGGTTACAGAGAAAGAAATACAAGCTGTTTTCTGGCCATCTCTTAACCTCTCCTCCCTTCAGCACCACCTCCCAACGGCCAACTCCTGGCCGTTGCGGCCGAGTGGCCCCAGGGGGCCGCGGGGAGCTGTACACCAGCAGGAGAACATAGCAAAACACTGGTATTAAATCTTCAGTCTCTTCTTCACCATGCAGGTCCTTGTTGTTGGAAAGCTTATTTTCTTCTCCTGATAGAAAACTAACAGGCTAATCTTCAATCTGAGCAGGTATTCACTGAAATAATATTATAAAGTGGTCTTCAATTTCTGATCACCTTTGGTAAACAAACTAGCTAATTAAAACTGTCTTCAGACATCTCGGGCGTCCATATAATCAAGCTGTCCTAAATCTGCCTTCAATACAGAAAAAGAAAATGCAGTCTTTGTTGTTCTATTGAATGACTTCCCTATCCTGTTCTGAGCAGATTTTACTATGTTGATAGTCCACAAAATTTAATAAAACAACTAGGAATATGTTCAAGACTTTTCTCAGAAGTACCAAAAAGATCATTGTAATTGTTCCTTGTCCCCAACATCACTGGTTTGAAAAGGATGTTGCAAGACTCACTGCTTTTTCTTCAGCTATTCTTATGTATGCAGGCTAGGAGCTAGATCTGAAAAAACAGACTTTTGAGGCTATCATGGGATGTGAAACATTCAAATCTAAAACTGTAACCTGAAAAATCTGCACAAAGCTCCTGTCTAATCCCAAGAGGCTGTATGGTTCATGAGAGGCCTTGATGTATATAGACTAAATTCAGAGCCAGGCAGCAGCAAACTAGGTTACTGGCGGTTTGGCAATGTAGGCAGATTACCTTAATACACATTTCTACTTACATGCACAGTGTTTCCTTTTCACATTACATCTTTCACAGGCATACTATATCCAGTCCAGAAAGCAAACATGGCTGATGTCTTTTTCCCTCAATTCTGTGTGATGTGACCAGATTGCAAAATGCTGCAGCAGAAAATAGCAAAACTCAGGCAGCTAACAGTTACCAAGTAGGAAGAAAAAAGTCTGGTCACCAGCAGACTGAGATATTGAACTCATGTCAGAAGGTGGAAAGTATGGGGAAGATTCCCACTTAATGCTTAGCTAGCTGACTTGAGAAAGAACACTTTTTCCCTGCTTGCATGAGTTTGAGAAGACTCATAAGCAACAGCCTGTTCCCTACCTTCTCAAAGGAGAAAGGTAGCCTAAGGTGGAGACAGGTGCCAGCTGGAAGACTATTTGATCAAAGCAGATGACGGAAAGACTAAGGATATCCATGAGAAGTGAGTCCGGTAATAGATATCTCTTTGATCCCAGGATTCTTGCCCTGGTTTTTAGCTTTGTGTCCCATCAATGTACTCACTGTTGTCTGCTATTTCTCTTGGAACAGTGCTACAATCTAGATTCTGAAATTGACATATGAGACATCCCAAACCCAAAATAACTTACATGTATAAATGCTCTAACTGGGCTGTCAGTTACCTAAACTTTCTTGTTTGTATTCTTTGGGATAACATGAAGGGAGAGTGATAACAACTCAGTGTATGAGTCAGTGACCTCATTCTCTGAGAGAGCCTTTACAGACTCCAAAACAGAACTCCAGAGATACAGCGATCATCTTTATATCCAGTAATGGCCACCCCACCTTCACAGGAATATTATTTTTAAATAGTTCCTTACTATAGACTCTACTGTGATGTTTTACTGCTTTCCCCATAGGTACAAACTGCTGCACAGAAGTTCTGGGAAGGAATTGGAGCTGCCTGCCAGGATACAGTCAAAGTCAGTGCCCTAAACTTACTGTGATGCTTCTCTCCAGGAAAAGTTGAGTGCTTCACTGGAGTGAAGTGCAGCTGCAGTCTAAATTGCACCACAGAAAAAATCAATATCTGTAGACACATGGGGTAAGAAATCTGCCATTTTCATACCTGGGTAAGACCCAGTACATAAACATGCACATACACACATATTTCTGAACTAACCTTTAGTCAGCTGCACATCTATCCCAGTTTTTCTATCTAAAATTACTAAAACCTTTTCCTACTTGTGCATATATGTATGTATATATTTGCAATTGTATTTATAGTTCATTTAAAAGATCTTGCTAGGTGAAAAATAACTTATTAGATTCATAAGTTAAAGCTAAAGCACTGTGGTATATACATGGCTTACATACATGCATTATGGGGCATATCATAATATGCTTACTGATCTCTGATCTAATGCCCACCACCCTGAAAGAGGGCATGGATATATATGCATTTATAGTTCTGTACATTGTAATAATACCAAAAACATTTTAAGTCCTGATTTAAACTAGTAATTTACTGGATTGACTTTATCTTATATCAAGTGAGGTAAAATACCAGGTTTCATACAGACAATATCAAGGATATCACATTAGTTTTTATACTAAGAATTTCTCATAAGAGTTGACTCTCTTTAAAAAAAAAATTACTGATACACAAGATGTGTGTGTTCCCCTGATATTCATGTGGAGCATCTAAATCCACCACATTAGCTAAGGTTTTCTTTCCAGTTGGTAACTGTTTCAGCTTGGAATTACAGGAAGGTACTGTGCTTAGGACCGAGAACCAAGATGAGTCAGGACCAGCAGCTGTCCTCAATGCCTCTTCTCATTACACAGTTCAGACTGACAGAGTGCCGGTGGGTGAACACTGCAGGAGCAGGGAGCAATCTAGGACAACTGCTCCATCGCTGAAGTATCTATGTAAGGAGTAGTACAATTAGCTCATAATACATCATAGTACATCAAATGAGTTGAGGAACAGAGTACATGAAAGTTGAAGTAGAAAAGCCCTTGTCTGTGTAAGCACTGCTGTGCAATGACTGAAAACATTGGTGTGTTATTTGCACTATTTGCATCAAAAATCCAGAACACAGCATCATATAAACCTCTATAAAGAAAATTAACTCCATCCCACCCAAAACAAACAAACAAACAAACAAAACAAAAAAAAACAACAGCAACAAAAAGCAAGACAACACTTCTGCAGTTGGGTTTTTCTTTTTCCCTAATTGTCTTGTTTCAGTGTTCTTGCATGTGTCCTCAAGCAAAAGAGGATTACTGTTAAGGCGCTTTCTCCCCTTTATGACTCAGCATGCAAAACATGTGGTATGTCTCATTTTAGAAAACATGGTATTGCCCAATAGGACATTGCTGCCAAAAATCACTCCCAAAAATAGGACAAGTCTGCACTGCTGTGGATTAAGGTCAGAAACAGAATCTTAGTGCCTCCATGCTGAGCTTCCCCCTACCCACTTCTGCTGCCCCTAAACTACTTCCTTTACAGTAGTTACGATGCATTATGTCCCTAATGACCGTGCCATCTAAAAATAAGTGCTCTTGACACACAAGAGATGTCAGGCTAGCACAGCAGGATGCTGAAGCGTCTCTAGATGTGTAGCAGGGCTTCTCTTACTCTGGGTTGCAGCAATTTAGGAATTCACACTTGATAAATGCAATAAGGGCGGCTTCTTTTTATCTCTCACAAACAATGCCAAGACTGATATATTCCTGACCCTTATTTCAGTCTCTAGCTTATTCTTTTATGCTATTCTCTGGAATCATAAAATTCTAATGTTTCATCAGGCAAATGTACACTGTGGCTCTATATGTTTTTTTACAGATATCTATAGATGAACCACATAATTGACAACAGTTGGCTCAACTTTTTGCTTCAGTCTATATTTTCCTAAAAGTGAATCATGCATGTATAGAGAAATGTGTTCTCTGTTTCCTCTGATGTTTTTCAAGCAAAGAGATAATGTCTGAACTCTGGAAAGTTTCTTATTTGTAGCTGAAATAACTCTTCTGCTTTTATTTTTATCTTGTTTTCCAGGTACAACAGTACAGCAACAGGCTTCTCTGCATTACACTTAACTAATGTTATTATTACTTGATTCAAATATCCATGTCCTTGCTCTTTTTTTTTTTTTTTTTTCCCCCCAAGGTGATAGAAAATCTAACAAAAGGTATATGAAACTATTTTTCTCAATATTACATTATCCCTCATGTGTGCCAGATTAAGCTGACTAAAGCCCTTCCAGAGCAAGGCCTGGAGAAATAATCTGCCCTTATTACCTACCATAGGAGTGGGAAATATCATTTTCTCATTTCAATAGTGGTATTTAGTGTCCTGAAATATTACTATTTACAAACAGAGATTGAATAGCACTGCAGGTGTTGTTTCTTCCTCTTTTCTTGCATTCTTTTAATGTAGAGATTGTGTAGATACACCTGATGGTAAGGAAAAAATTGTTTTGGAAGGTTGAGTATTATATTTTTTCAGGAACCACACAAAAATTAGGCAAATGCATGGACTTACAGAGGATGCTTAGCTGAAAGAACTTTAAGGAAAATCTTTATTAATTTGTAATTTTAATAGCTTACTTTTAAAATGTGTTTCTTAGTACTACAGCACACAAACATTGTACAGAGTTTTTTCTTTTGTCAGGTTCTTAAGCAACCAATCCTCTGAGGTACAGGACTGTATGAAAACTACACTGAGAAACCACATAGCAGGGCAAGCACTAAGGGACGTAAAAACAGCCTTCAAAAATCCCCTGAAAATATTCGTTTTCTATTGATTGATTCTGCTGGGAGGATTACCATATTTGGCAAATGAAGCTACACTGCCGTATGTCTTAATGGCATTCACAGCTTCTTGACTGCTGTGGGTCATGATTCATTTGTTGGCTAGGACATTTACTTTTGTCTATTTGCCCTATGAGATTCCAAGTGTTACCTAATTCTCGTTTCAGTAGAATTGTAAGTCATCTTGTTTATCCAGTACGTGAGCAACTTTGCCTGCAGGTTCTCTTTTTAAAAATAATTCTGATTTCAAAGAATAAAACTAGTCTTTCCTGTCCTGTCAGCAAAGGCGTTCTGTCAACAGTACTTAACTTCTACTCCACATAGGAATACTTTTCTTCAGGACTGACACCCTTTTATGTCCCATGAAACAGCAAAGACCCAGTTCAAGAAGGAAGTGAAGTGGCAGAACGCTTGCTTCGCTGTTTGAAAAATGTTAGAACCTTACCCAACACATACAGCAGTACTAAGGCAAAGTCAAGGTAGGCTAGGAAAAAACAACAGCCTTGTCTTTCGGAGTTTATGGATGCTGTCATTAAGATCTCCACTTCTTTAATCTTTTTCCTTGGCAAACTCTTTTTATTTTATTTATTTTTTTTTGGCCACATGGCCAAGCCATAAACCAAAGCAAAAGCAAACCATTACTAAGGCATTTTCCGTGATCATTTCTAAACCTGTACTTACTGCATTATTTCAGTCACAGATGGAAAAGTACTGCACAAATACAGGCCCCTATCTCAGCTATGTATGGATGAAGGATCAGTAAGAAAGTGAACTGCTCTTTGCTCATTTTTCTGGTTGTTACAGAAATGAGTAGTACATTGAATTACGGTGTCATTTTTATATCTGCACAAATTAAGAGTCTAAGGATTTGAGCTGTTGCTGAATAAATTTGGAAAGTAGCTTCCAAGGTGTTTCACAGGCTCAGTGTAATAGAGAAAAAATAGACCAATTAATGGAAGCACTGGCTAAGTAAATATGAAGAAAAACCACTAACACTTCTTTAGTTTCATTTAAAATGTCCTTAGTTTTTTATTGCATGGCTTTGGAACAATAAAAAAAAAAAAAAAAAAAAAAAAAAAGTGCTTTTAAATATTTTCCTTTTGTTCGTATGTTTAAAGGATCTTCTCTTCACAAGGATTTTGTTCTCTAGGTTTTCATGCATTGCTATAATCATTCTTTGCAATAATGCTTGAATGGTGATTGTTTTTTCATTTTTCACTTAAAAAAAAAAAAAAACACAACATATTATCATGATTTTTGTTTGAAATTTCAATTATCTCAGGAGTTAAATACATTATTAACATCTAGACCTCGTTGGTCGCTAGAATAAAGATCCAGACATCAAAAGGGGATGCTAAATTCCAAGCAAACATTGCCTTTGGAAAACAAAGTGTGTAAGTCAAAATTAACATTATCATTTCTCCCACCAACTCTTTTTCATAGTAAAGTTTAAATAGAAAATCAAAACTAAATATATTTTCCTGGAAAATGCTAAGTTTATGCTTTACCAAAAAATAATAAACAGAACCTTTTTTTTTTTAAAAAAAAAAAAAAAAAAGGCCTCTGAATCTATAAAGAATTTTCTAACCACTGCTACACGATAAACATTATTTTCCAGGCTTCTGAAAATGCATTCTCCCAATGCTTTCATGTTCCCGAAAAGTGTAAAGTTTAATGTACAGAAGATTGCAGCAAGGACTAGCCAATAAAATCTTTGTCACAAGTCTACCGACCATTTTAGGGCAACACTGAGGTCTAGAAATTTAACTGTATACCTGGCTGTTGTTCTACAAGGACCCAGTGAGTCAGAAGGGACCACATACGCATGCCTGCACATGGGATGCAGCATCACACAGGCCAGTGTGCTCTCAGACCAACAGCAAGATTTCACCACAAACCACATACGAATCAAGGATGTCTTCACAATCCCTTTAAGCTTTGGTTGCTTTTTCTGTTGTATTTATTGATAGAATCCCTGCCAGTTAAATCATCCATTTTAGGAAAACAAAACAAAACAAAAAAACCTTCCAGAATCCTTTACCACTGTTTCTTAAAATTCTGAGCACAGTAAGCGATTGTCAGACCATTTATAGAAAATGCTTTGGAAAACAAAGATGACAACCCTCAGCTGAGTTTGTCACATATTGCCCGAAGGCCCTGTATTATTCATCCCTGCTTGAACACGTGAACATTACTGCAGGAAGCTTACCACCCTGACATCAACTGCTACTTGTCCTCCAAAGGCAGACTGTTTGTAAGTAAGCAGTACATTCCTTTCCACACAGAACAAATAATGACAATACAAATCTGTTCAAAAGAGTATTCTTGTCTGAGATGGCTCAGCACTGAATGAAAAGCAAACCAGAAAAATGAATACTACATGTATGTGCCAATAGTAAGTATTATGGTTTGTTACTCCTGAGCTACCCTCTAACTGACAGAGTTAGAGGGGGGAAAGGCAGGTGAAATGAGTGCACAAATATAAAATACATGTGTTTCATTGAGCTTGGCTTATATTTGTTTTTTTATTTTATTATACTACAAAAATACTAAGAAAAAATAAAGACCTTAAGTCGTAGTAATAGGTTAATGTAGGTTGATGAATCTCTAATCCATTTAACGAGGAAATTCTTCTGGCAGATCCAGAATTGCAGTACTTGAAAACCAAGTATTTCCCCATTGTCAGCAGTCAAAGATGTTCCTATGGCTACTACTCTGTTTGAAAATCAAACTTGGAAATTCATAGGTCTTATTGAGTTGCTTAGGGACATGGTTTAGTGGGTGACAGGGGTATGGTTGGACCAGATGATCTTGGAGGTCTCTTCCAACCTTAATGATTTTATTACGCTATCACTGGAAAATTTGCTAAATTGGCAGATATTTTTAACAAACCAGGGAAAAACTTCTCACTTGTCACTTTATGAAAGATGTATTACTCTAGGAAAGATATTACTCTAGAAAACCCACTCAGCCATTATGTCTTTACTATCAGTATTCCATGTTTTGTAAATCCTTCATTCAGTGAACTGCTTTAATATTTATTTCTCATAGGGCTTTATCCTGTGTCCTCTTAAAATGAGATATTTTATTTCAAAGCACTAACTTAATAATGCTGTTAAAAAGCTGCATCTTTACTTCTTGTGTAAGGAATGATTCAATAAAGCTTTTTAAAAATTTCAAAGTCCCATGGTAATTCACATTGCTCATATGTGCAATTAAATCTTACCGAACTTGAGCCTAAACCTAATATGCCATCTCAGTGTATATAAGAGCAGTTCTGCGTAAGAAATTATCCACTGTAAAATATATTAAGGAAACTACAAAGACTGTCTGGTCAATACTGAATACAGTTAATCAGTAAATTTTAACATATAATGCAGTGATTGAATTAAAGACCAATAACTTAAAAAAATATTCACAACTTGTATAAAAGCATCTTTACTGGAAAACTTATGAAAAGGAAACTATATCATTTGAGGCAATTAAAGAAATTACATTACTGACAAGAACTCAGTAAAATGTTTGCCAATCATTTTGCTTGTCCACAAGGTATTCAGTGAAAATATACAAAACAAGGTCACATTACACAAGCAACCATTTAAAAAAAGTCAATGTAAAAATAGCAATCATATTTCTAACTGCTTTTTCCCATCTGTTTTCCAAAATACAGATATGAGGACAAACATCACTTGGATCACTTTTCAGTCTCTTCTTCAGGTTCACTGTCTTCACTATCACTGTCTCTTCCGGGGTGTTCTGGCATTGTTCGATGTTCAGTCACTTCTGCCACTTTCAATTCTTCTTCCTTTATTTCTTCTACCTTATTTTCTTCTTTTGCATCTTCCTGCATGCCTTGCACTTCAACTTCTGCTTCAGTCTCTTGAGTTGGAGTCACTTCAGCTTCTTCAGTCATGGCAGGTGGGGGCAATAAACGCTGGATAATAGAAAAAGAAGTAATTTTCAGTTTTTACAACAAACAAATAAATCATTTTAGTATCTATTCCTACTTCAGCCTGTTTGTTCATTTTAGATTTAAGGATTTGCATTAGATTAAATAACAACAAAGCCTTAAAATTTCAAAGCCTTAAATAGGCTTCTAAAGCCTTTTAGAAAGTGCCTATATAAATAAAATGTAGAGTCACCTTGGCTCACACATGGGTCTTTTTTTTTTTTTTTTGGCATGAAAAGCAGGTGTTAAGATCTCAGTACTTCCAACTCAAGGGTATCAAACATTTCATTATTCCAAAGAGACACACAAGTGACGGGACCACAGTAAAGCCCTATTTGGAGCAACAACCACATTCCCACCAAAACCTCATCTATCAATCATTTTCAACTCCAAGATAAGCTGGACTTCTTTTTAAGCCTGCCTTTAACAACTTATTCCAGTAACTCAGTAATTTCTCCTCAAAACATCTTATAAAGTGTTATGTGGACATTATTTATGCAAGTTTCATCCACAGCTCTAAAAGTAGAACAATATAAGTTCAAGTAACAGGTAAAGAAATACTTAAATATTTTTCACATACTACTTATGTAAAAGTATTTTAGTGTGTTCAAAGTGCTTTGCTCACAACCAAGAATGTGGTTTGCAGGTACAAAACATTACAAGCAGCAGCTGTAGCCACGTTACAGACATGGGGCAAACAAACAAAGAATACAGTGAGCTGAAAACTATGATGAATGCTATTCAACTCGAAGCTGTATAGAAAATCTCATCCTTCTTGCAGCTTGATATTATTTAATGACATGTTAGATACTTCCTTGAATACTGTGCAGCATTTCAATGAAATGAAAATTTGATAAATCTCCTGTGGGTGATTGGTTATGTTTTGCTTAAAGGCAATTTAGCTTCTCACGTACAATTAAGTGTTTAATTATTGTAAAGTCTTATCTTCAGTTAGATGACATTAATATTACAAATTTCTGACAAGCATGGACCAATCTATGCAGCAATTATGACTACCAGCAAATAACTTGTTTTTTTTCTACATACTTTAAAGTTACGCTGTTCCCCATAATCCATTTGTTCACAGAAAAAGAATGTCTAAAAATCAGAGATACTTTAATTACAAAAATATGCATCCTCAACACACGAGACTTCTGTAATGAAGTTAGATTCATACTGTGTTTTGTGACTAGTACTGTGAGGGCCAAAGGAAAAGAATACGAAAATAATAGAAAGAATACGAAAAGAATACAAAAATAATAGAAAAACACCATTTTTTATTTGAAAGGGTAAAAAAAAAAAAAAAAAAAGCTTTATGACTACAATTTTTTATTTTTTTATTTTTTAACTTTACTTTTTGGCTACTGCTGCAAGAAGAGCATGATTCATTTCCACAGTAGGAAACCAGTGGTTTTTTTTTGTTTTGTTTGTTTGTTTTTTTAAACTAATTTTAGCTAGCAATGTAAGATTAGGATGCTAAAAGAAATAGCTGGTATTAGCAGAAGGTTCAGGTGCATATTCAATTAGGGAATCAAGCAAACCCATCTTTTGATAAAATTCGGTTGCTACCATCTGCTTTTCAGGACATTCAAACACTTCTGAGTGTAACCAATTGCACAGTCCACTGTGTCCTCATTAAATGCAATCTGCAATACACAGCTACATGAAACGATTTTACTGGTGTCATTCTTCTTTACTCCCTTTCTTTACTACAGACAGGTAATTCAAGCATTTCCCCGAAACAGCAAGAAAGCATCCAGTCTACTTGGCAAAGACTTGTTCTAGGTAGCAAAGTACTTAAATTTGACTGAAACTATATTGCCCAGAAGAAAAAAAAAAAAAAAATCCATGATTCATTGAGAAAAAGAAATTGAGGAAAATAAATGTTCCATCCGTAAGTACAACATTAAGCTGAGAGAGCATTTTAGGTTCTGATCTCTACTTGTTACACAGTTCTGATATTAGATGAAACAGTCATTGGAAGAAGGAAGGAAGAGGTGACAGAGAAATACCCCTGCATTAATGAACAGAACCTAGATCTCAGAGACAAGCACCCTATTCAGGAATGGAGAGTCATGCTCACACTCTTTCCACAGTCAGCTAGAAGAAAGTGAGTAGTGTTTCTTTTACATCAATTTCTTCTGCCTTTGGAAATTCTTCAGAAAAGCAAAAATCAACAAGGAAGCTACACAGAGTACCATGTAAGAATAAGTTATAACTAATATAACTGTAAAACACCAAGGTATTAAATGTAATGTGTTGCAGTTCAGGGATAACAAAGACTTCTCTCTCTGTTTACTGTCAACTATCCCTAAGCATCTACAGATCCAAGTGTGTTGACTAAAGGCAGCTCTCTGTATAGCATTTAAACTGTTTCAAAGCTCTGCTCATGTACATGATAAGGAGTCAAGGTGTTTCTAACGTTTTCTGCTCCAGGGATTACGCAGTGACAAAATTAGGAACAAAAGTGAGAAAGGATCTACCCCCACTAAGACCATACTACTTAGCTTGGTGCTGAACTAGTCCTGATGAAAAGTTTCACTAGACAGCTGCTAACCAGCCTGGATAATACAGCCAGCTAACTTGGTTAAAATGGTTTGAAGACATGACCTAGTCTCTCTATACACAGCAGCCATGTCATGAAAATATCTATTACAAAGCATTATCACACCATGCAGCAGTGCTGTAACGTTACTAGCTGCACTTACCTGGAGCATAATGCACAAGTTTACCTCAAGTAAGTATCAAACAGACTAGATATTCAGTATTAATAAGGAATTTTGTGGCCCAGACAGAATTATTTTAAGCACTCAGCACTAGTTATGGCTATTTTGGGGGCCTTAAATTGGGGCCTAAGTTAGTAAAAGATGCAAATCCTGCTACTGCAAGATTTTAGAGACATCAATATTCTCACTCTCAGCCATAAAACCTTCTTGAATTCTAAACATAACAGCAACAATCTCAAACCTCAACAGTATCCCTGGTTACTTACTGAAATTTATGTTATTTTAGGTATGCACCTTCCAATGGTAAGAAGGCCCTTACCTGTTGGTAGTGGCGTGTACTCTGTATCATGTGCATATACATGTTGTACACAAAGTTAGCCATCTGAGGCATGTTCTTAATAACATGTATTTGGTGAGATGGTCGTTCTCCGTTCTAAAGAGGAAAAAAGTAGAAATTCAACAAGCAAAGCAACACAGCCGTTATCCAAAAAGTTGTTATACTGTTTTAGGAAACGTAAACCCAGTAAATGAAAAAATGCTTTTTAAAGAAAGAAATAGCTACATTCTTTTTGAATGGTAGGAAATGTGGGAATTGCATTTTGAGTGACTGGATTAACCATGACACTGCAGCCCAACGAAAAAATTTCATTTCAGAAGGACAGGCTGGGTTCCAATACTTAATCCATGAAGTACACTTAGGACTCCAGTTATTTAACTCAAGGCATAAATAGTTTCAGCTCACATTAGCCTACTTGTCTGCCAGAAACCACCTCATCCTTGCCTACACTCACACTCTCTCTGACCATGTACACTTGTACACTCATTCTTTGTTGCAGAGTAGACCAGTTTCAACAGAAAGACTCCCTCCCAGACGTGTCAACAGTATTTAAGACCAGGTAAAGATTTCTAATTGAGTTTTGGATTCATGCAGGTACTCTTCTCAAAGCTTCAGACAGCAAAGCAGACATGTTCCTCCAGTTCTTATTTGGTTGTTTAGCATCCTACTCATTAAGTGTCCTGTACTTAAACACTTAACGTTTTACTAAAGTTCTAGTACAACATTACAAATTTTTTGTATTTATATACCTTGCTCAGCAACAATTCTAATTGCTATCCTGAATTACTCAGTCAAATGCAATTTTACCAATATTAATGAAAAGCAATTAGCTTTGTGGTTTTTTTTGCTTGTTTGGTTTTTTTTGAGAAGTGACATTTATTTGTTTTGTAACAAGACTAAAATTACATAACACTGGAAAACCCTACATACTTATCCTAAAATAAAAATGCAGAATTACTTTCAAAGGCAGAACTTCGGAAAAAAAAGCAGGTATGACTGATAAATTAGTTTTGTGGAATAATCAATTAAGAACAGCTGGTATCACGATAAAACTTAACTCCAGGGATATAACTATCCAAGGAGCATTGATTTAACAGTGAAGACACTGCAGTCTCGTCTCTTATAGCTCACTTAAAGGCAGGCAACAAGTACACCCCATTGCAGACAGCAAAATTCACAGTAGCTGTTCCTACCTGTCTTGCTGCTGGAAAACATTCTGTGGGAATTATATGGAGGTGAAGTGGTCTAGCTGTGAGCTGGCTGAATGCTGGAGTTAGTTCAAAACAGTTCTGAAACAGAGATACTCTTGCAAAGATATAAAGGCCAAGCCTGGCTCTTGACATGGCAACAACTAATCGTCGAACATCCCTTCAAAAAAAACAAATAAATTAATCATGTTCTTTCTCACTGACGATACAATTCCAATAAAAGTAACAAGAAGTATGCAGAAGTCTTAATTAAAGTAACTACAAAGGCATTTGCTAAAATACTATTTTGTTTTCAATTTTTCTTCCTACTATAGTTTTAATAACAAACAAAATCCTAGAACGTTTACATAAAAGAGAGCTCACTACATTGTTAATGATATGAAACTCACCCTTTAGCTCTAAAGTCCAGAAAAACAGTTAAGTTTTATAGTTAAGTTTTACATTGGGAACAAGTCACAACTGCCTGTCTGTATCCCTGAATGAGAAAACATGCGTACCATAACTCATCTCGCTGCTGCTGAGTAAGTCTGCCCCCACTCAACCCCAAAACGGAAGAGCAAACATTTTAAACGGCACATGATGACACAACTTCGGCAGCAAACAGTTCTGATACAAAACAAAATGCTCACTTATGGAAAATAATCTATAAGAAATTTTAAGCCTGCATTTATTCAACAAGCATTAATTGCATTCCTATTAATCTACTTAAGGTGAAACCAAGTTCTGCCCACCTGCAGCAGTATACACTTCTTATTGTGTAAGAGCCATTACTAAAAGATAAAGTGGATGTAAAAAGGGAAGCAGACAGTTGTCAAAAGGAACTGGGTCTGAATTTCATTCAACATACAGTACTAAACGTCATTTCTACTGTATACTGAAAAAGTTGAACACTTTTGCATAATGTTTTCCACATCAGAAATATGTTTGTAATATGTGCACCTTAATGTCCCTACAAGAGTATTTTCTTACATACCTAAGGTGGCCTACAGCTTTGGTACGCACTAGCGACAGGAGGATATAATCATTTTGTTGGCCTTGAAATCTGTCCACAGTTGTTACCTAGACAATCAAAAAACAACAAACTAAATAGGTTAATCTTTGCCATTTCGATTACAATGTGATATCCAAATTTTAACATCAACTTCCTATTCAGACTATATTAAATAAGAAAGGAAATGAGAATGTTTTAATTCTGTTTTAGTTGACCTCTAACCAAAGATCATCAAATTCCTCTTTCTGGGAGATGTGAGAGTAACAGTATAGAGAGTCACTTTTTTATTCAATTAGGACAGCTAACTGTGGAGTACTAATTAAAAAAAAAAGCTTGTGGAAAGCTACCAGTTTATAGAATTTTAACCTGCAGACACCAGAATTTTGTAAATATTATTTATTTGTAAATATTATTTGTTCTTAAGATTCTTCATCATGCATTTTATCAAATTGCCATTTCTACTCTGGGTGGATATTTCTTATTTATTTATTTAAAAGGCAGACAAAATAAATGACAAAAGAATAATATTCTGTCCCGTGTAGTCAGTGGCCTATCAAACTTCACTGATTTTGCAATTTCTTTGTATGACTAATTACAAAACAGGCAAAAAGAGTAGTGAAATTCCGCAGAATGCAAGTTAATAAGTATGTGCTGTGACTCCATTCAATCAGATTGAACAGATTCAATCATGTCATGTCATGTTATAAACACAATAATTATGAAAAAACAGAGCCACTCTAATGAGCGATATATTCTGAAAGTCACCTTGTTTGGCCGTCCGATCAGTGGATTATTTCCACAACGCTGGTTAATGACATCACGGATCAGGTGTTTCTGTCCATTGTATGTTGTCAGGATGCTTATCTTGTCTGCAGGGTAACCGAGCAGGCACATATACATGAATAGTGCCACAACATACTCTGCTTCACCAAGATTCTTAAGTTGAAAAGGAAGGAAAAACAAGATATTCATTTTGTAAGGTTGTAAAGAACAACTGTCTATTTAGAGAAAAATCTCAGTGCTGAAACATTTACAGATCTGTTGATTTCACTTCATAAAAGTCATTTTGAAGGAATAAAAGAATCACAAGTAAGTTTAATAATTGAGATCCCTATCCCTCTTCAGTCGCAAAACTGCTGAAAATCTGTCAACATTATTGTTAGGCAACAGATTTAGACTTTCCAGTATCAACTGAGGAGTACTCAGTTTTATTTCAATTAAAATCTAAATATTTAGTACTCCTCAAATGTATTAAAATGTTTAAAAGAAGTGTGCTATATATGTAGTGGTAATTCGTGTCAAGAAAATGGTTGATATTAATAAAGAAGGGGGAGATTTGGGAGTGTGGCCATGGGGGTCGGAAAGCCCCGTGGTTGATAGGATTAAACTCTTAACGATGAGGCCATCAGGAATGTAAGAGTTTAGAGGGAGCAAAGAAGGGTGATTCAGAAGACCCCATGCAGTCTTGGGTTGCTTGTTCTCCAGCCGTTAAGGCATGGAAGTTTCTGGGTGTTTGCCGTTGCTGTTATTTGCAAAATTGTTTGACCAATGAAAAGTTTTTTTGAAAAGGACTGCTGTGGGGAGAAGGGTATAAGAGGGGAGCCTGTCCTCAAGATAAAAAAAAAGGCAACACGATATAATAAAGTTATGTCATCAATAAAGAAGCAAAAAGAAGGAATGAAAAGGAACAGGCTAGCAGAATGGAGACCGGAATGGGAAGAGGCGCATTGATTGCCTCATGAAGATAGGCTCGGCCAAACTCGGCAAACCGCTCAAAGAAGCTCATACAGAAAGTCGCTGGAAATGGGCGCACTGGAGCTGGGAAGAAGCTCAAGCTGAGAGAAGCGGACCTGCACACACAACTGCCCCTTGCTGGTAAGTGGTTGCGCATTATGGGGAATCATACGTCCTTAGAAATAAAGACTGTCCTGGTAACCTTACAGCTTATTCTCCTTATTAACAATTGGACAGATTATGAGCCTGAAACATGGGACCAAACTGAGGTCAAGGTGTGGGACTCTGCAACTGAAAACGACAAGGTTGCAGTGGGATTGCTCAGCACCTGGCGAGCAGTCTCTGAGGCCTTAAAGAGCCCTGTGGGACCACAGTCAGAAACGTGTGGTTTGCCAGGCAGCGAGGGAGCTGCGGGCTCCTTTACTGATCCGACTGCTACACCATGGGCCCCTCTGCTGCTACAGCCATCGAAGGCTTTTGCTGTTACGCCCCCTGGTGACCTGGACGTGCCTTTTGACCCAGGCCTATTGGCCTTGAAAAGGAGATGGATATGCTTTTCTTCGATCCGGGAAGAACGGGATACATAAGGCCCGAAGGCCGAGTTGCTTGACAACTTAAAGCAAGATATATTGTTCAAAAGGAATAGAAAATGGAGACTTGTTTGTAATCAAGAAAAGGAGTGGAAAATGGAGACTGTTAAGTCATGGAACTTAAAGGATTGTTTGTTACCTTTCCTGATTGTATGTATGTATAGGCATACTTGGGTTTAATATGTAAAAGCAATGTTCTGTATATTTAGAATGTTTGATCTTTGTGTGTGCGTGTTGGTGGAGCGTAGACTCCCCGCACACCCAGCACTGATTACTTGCCTTTTATGGCTTTTATAAATATTTATTTTATAAATATTACTAAATTCAGATTGAGTTGATACTTCATTTATAACAAGTGTTAACATTTAAATTATATTCAAAGACGTAAATATTTACATATTTGCACCTAATGCATTTATATACTTGGCAGCCCAAAAGAACCTCCACTTTAATGTATTTCTACAGAACTCAAGAAGTGTTAATACAACTTTTTTCTTCTACTTAATATACCAAAAACACACCTCTTATTTAGAACTGTGGAATTATAATTCCATGTTAATAGCATTAATGCTATTAAAACATTAATAGTTGATAGTCTACAGATACCAGTATTTAAATGTAAGGGGTTTAAAACAGAAACAAAACAAAAAAAAAGAGGCAAACAAACAAAATCTGTTTAGCAACAGTTTAACAAGTTTTTAAACAAGCAAGCAAAAAAAAAAAATTGCAGTGAATCACTCTCCAGTATGCTCAGAAAAAGAGCTCATTGAACTAGAATAATGAAACTCCTTTCAACAATTGATTAGACAGACAGACACCTGGATTATCAAATTCAGTTATTTCTATTTCAGGCCACACCTATTCAATCTCAAAGTATCTAATGTTAAAGTATATTTCCTAACTTTTCTAAGTAAATAATAATAATAATAATAAATAAATAATAAAAAAAAGACAGTTGTCCCAGAGCATCACTCCTCTGGCTCTAGGAGCTTTTGTCCAATTTTCAGAGTTAACTTATTCATAGCCTGTTTACATCCATTTTCTGTGAGCAAAAATATCTTTCAAGTTAAAACGTTATTCTCAATTGTGGAATTTTATTCTTCTTATATTTATACAAGGATCTTATGGCCATTTAGCATGTGTTTGACCAGGCTGGACATGTCAGCCTCATTTACTTTTTTCTTATTATTAAGGGGGTTCTGCTTTACTGCTGTTTCAGCAGACAGCTTTTTACTACTTATATGCTAGTGTTATTGCTTAAACTCCAACACCAAAAACTCTCCCCTTCAAACAACCATCACCCCAAGCTAGAAATGATAAGCAGTGGACTCTGGCTCACACCTTTGTTTCATTCAGTAACAGCATGCTAGCTCGTATTTAAAAAGAAAAAAATAAAATAAAATAAAAAGCAAGAGGAACCCAAGCATACCCTATGAATACCTTGCAAAAAAACAGATTAACATTCTCAATGATCTCTGTAAGCAAAAAAAAAAAAAAATGAACATGCATATTACTAGCTTAAACTATATTGAACTATATTGTTTGCATTCCATAACATTAAACAAGATATAAGGTGTTAGTTCTCTATTTGTATTAAATTAACTAACTTGCACACAAATCCAGCTTCTAATTTTTTGGAAAACCCAAATAGATTATTTAAGTGCCAGAATGTTCCCATCTTTGTTTTTAAAACAAAATTTTAGTGAAGAAGAATAAGAGGACTGAAAATGTAAGCATCTCATTACAAGTGTCAAAGGATTTCCTATTTTAAACAAATAGATAAAGGCTGTTGTTGCTGGCTTAATTTGAAAATTTAGTCAAGAAATTTCAAGGCTAAGCTTTTCTTTTGCAATTCACTTCACCCTCAATGTCTCTCTGCTTCTTATGCATACTTCTTGTAGTACTGTTTCTTTCTTTTATGAATGGGCTCTTTTGCATTCTTATATACAGATCAAATTAAAACACTGCCACAGAGCAAATGTCGATCCTTCATACAGATAAATGCTTGTGCTTATTTTGTTATCATGACAGTACAGCAGCCTTTAATTTGCCATAGGCCAAAACATTGTTTCATAATGAATTATGCACCAAATCTCTGCCCCAACCCAGTAACTTTGAGAAAATGGAAACAGCAAGCAGTCATTCACTTTGAGCAAAAAAGCACAACATAACACATTATCACCCTTTTCAACATTCAAAACTGATTACGAGGAGAAAAAGTATCATTCATATGCATGGCTGTGTTATCTGAGAACATAAACACCAGTTTACAGTATTGTTAAAGTCTTCACTGAAGATTTAATAAACCATATCCAGATTAAATACACTATCCACTATTTCTCTTACCTGATAGAAATAAGGATTGGGTTCAGACTCTCCCACACCATTGAAGTCTTCTACATTTATAAGCTGGAAGTCATACAAAAATCCAGCGTTGGCTGTTCTAAACTCCGGCATAAGTTGGACATGAGGCAGATTACCCAGATTCTTATAGCGCCAGTTGTAGAGGTTACATAAACTGTCCAAAACCACACAGACAAAAATAATTAAAGGTGAATTCTTGAACTTAGTACTTTTTTTTTTTTTTTTTTTCATTTTGTCTGGTTGTTTCACAGAAAACTGTAGACTTTACTTCTTTCTAGAAAGCATACAAATCTGGCTAATTCTTTACATCCTCATCACATATGGTTGTAACCTGAAGTGAATTCCCCCTTCTCCTGCTCTATGGCATCTTATACTAAAGAACTATACATAATTATATGTCTGTACAGAACTGTACATATGGCATCTTATACATAGAGAACTGCTGGCAGAAACTGAAAGAACCACAGTATATTCTATTTTGCAAACTGAGAACAAAAAAACAAACATTCTAATAGCAAAGTTTTCAGAAAGGGTTTTGGCAGATCTGTTCAAATGCTGCAGCTAACAGAAATTTCCTGTGGTAACTGAACATTGTCATGGATAGCCTTAATTTACCTGTGGATTCCCAAAAAGGGAACGTGATTTACCTCTTTAGGAAGAATTTGGATATTAGATCCTGGTATTTAAGCTATTAATGAATATTAATGAAGAAGCTAGAGGCAAGGAAGGGAAACTAAGTTGCTAGATTATACACATGAGCAATTCAGTTGCTTAACTACTACCTTCTTTTAAATATTTTTTCCTGCAGTGAAACACTACTGTATAGAGAATTACTCTGTGACCTCTCAAGACTGAATTCTTTCCTGCCACTAACCAAGGTTATGAGGTCATAACCTTGAATGCTTAATTCCTTCATTTCACTTTCATCTTCCATAAATGTGGAAGAAGGTGGACGGAGATCATTACTCACTGTTATTTCAGATTAAACTGGGGAAAAGCCTGACATGCTCCCCATTTCTGCTTTGTTTTGAAGTCAGAACAAGTCATTAATGCAAAGCAGTAGGCTAAAATCATAATAAATTTGGACAGTCATGATCTTGCAGAAAAATCTCATGCCACCCAGTGATGTGATGCAGTTGTGACAAACTCACACCATGAGCTTAGAAGGACATTTTATTTAGAACTAAGCTATCAGTCTGAAACAGAACAGAAGCCTAAAAAAAAAAAAAAAAAAAAAAAAAAAAAAAAAAAAGTCTCTAACAGTTTGATCACCATCTTCTCCCCACTAGATAAGCTGTACATTGAGAGGTGAACAGGCAAGTGGTCCCTCACATTTAAGAATTTTGATTTGTCCCCTTAATGTTGAGCCAATATGTAAACATTTTTTGCCTGAAGGATCTGAATATACTCTGTACGTGCTTGGAGATAGAACTGATAACTTAGCTACAGGGCCGGTTTGACAAATAACAGTTTTAAGCCTGATCTAAGTAAGTGTTGATGAAAAGTGTACTGTAACTACACAGACTGGCCAGCTTGTAACACAAGAGGCCTGCCTGCAAAATGCAAAGAAGCATGTCATTCACAGAAGCATACATATATGTCTGGCAGAAACTCAGTACAGTAGTGTCTCAGCCATAAGCCTGCTCTGCCTGATCAGCTCTCCATTGAAGGGTACAAATTTTGCAAAGAAATCTAGAAGGCATTTTAACATTACAAAATTTAAGAAATATTAATGCTTCTTTACAAGGAAGAAAGGAGTAAGGGCAAATGGATTTTCTGTATTATTTGTTGCAAAGACTCTTACTGCAAAATGAATTTTATTTTCTTATTTTGTGCGTTGCCATGTATTAACTGAAAAGCAAAGGGAAGCTGACAAAAATCTATACAATTCTCAATCATCCCTGATACTTTCAGGGAGAGTAATATAACCAAAATGCCGCAATCAGAAATGCAGAACAATATCCTAACCAGGTAAAGTAACAAATACTTCATGGGGAAGTTACCTATGAGCACAAAAGTAGAAAGGTATGGAAATAATACTTGATCAAGAAACTTTCTTCACTTTGCAAACATTCTGCTGTTCCCTCTGAGATGTTGTAAAATAGTAGATGGCAAAAAAAGCTTCATTTGTCCTCACACTGAAGCATAATTTGTATTTTTATATAATAATGTAAATAACTGTTGTCCATATGGCTAGAAAATAATATTCTAAAAGCCAATGTTTGTTAAATGAAAAAGAAGTTCTTCAAATTGTTCATTGTACTTTATACCTAGAAAAAACCTAGGATTTAAGACTAAGCATGTTTGTGTATATATATATATATATGTGTATATATATATATATATATATATGCATACATATATGATTTATATGGAATCATTTTCTCTTCTTTGGTTTTCTTTTTCCTTATTAATAAGATGCCACAAATATGAATAAATTTGATATCTAAATTGTCACATTGAAAATGTCAGTTAAATTGATAAAAAAAATAAAAGTTCTCTCTTACTATGAGGAATAAGTATCTATCTATGCACAAAAAGGCATTAAGGCATTATGTTCTTGGGAGGACAACCTGGCTGACTATCAGGCAGAGCTGAAGCTCATCTGAAATCCCGTAATAAAAGCATCTTTTTGCAGACCTTATGAGGAATAGCAAATATTTATTTAGCCTTGAATATATTAATTCAGAAAAGGAATAAAAAAAAAAAAGCTAAGCTTCTTCTGTGGGGAGGAAAGAGACTTAACATTCATTCAAATATCATTTTCACTGAAATACTCAGAATACTACTATATAAAATAAAGCCAATCTTACTGCATTTCAGCAAAGTAAAACCCGCCTTCTAGTCTAAGCTAGTCTAATCTAAACTGAAACAAATTGAACAAAATATAAATCACAGTTTTGCGAACTCCTGTCTTGATAATCTAAAGTTTCCAATACTATACATGCGTTTTTCCACTTGACCTGGTATTAGCTACACATGCCATTTTCTTTAGCTTACCTTGCTCTTGCTCTTCCTTGTGCATCCAAATCAACAGTCGGTACTCCAACACGAACAAACCGTGTGAAAAGGGACTGCTCCATGTTGGAGTATTTTTGAAAAGCCATGTTCTTAATGACTGGTGGCAACTGGTGATGGTCACCAATCATAATCCACCGCTTCAAACGACTGAATCCATCCTGAGGGTTCTAGAATTAATTGCATAATTGTAAGTATTACAATATAATCGAGGCACTCAATTACAACACATTAATAGTCAAATTAGTTGTCTAAACCCTAAATTTTATTCTTAAGCTACACTGAACTGCAATCATTTTAAAGACAACTATTAACTTCTTTCTAATCTCTATGTTGCCTGCCTTTCAAGTGTTTTTGTGGTTTGTATGCTTCTCCTGTTTACCTCTAGAATTCTCACATTTTCTCCTCCATGACCAAGATGTGTCACCATGGCTCTTGGACTGAAAGCCCTTCAGTATGTTATGCATAGCTGTTTCCAGTTCCCCATCGTCCTCTGTGTACCTACGTTAAGTACTGAGAAAGTTCATGAAGGATTATTTTAACAGAGGGATGTAAAAGGAACAGATGTGTGGGTAACATTACCCTGGAATCAGAATCCTGAAGATTTCTGACTGCCAGTTTTTACAGTTCTGACCCTGTTATTTTAAACACTCCTCTGATATTTCCGTGTCCCCATGGGAGAACTATTCAAGACAGAGCCTGAAGCTCCTTTTCTTGCCACTTGAAGAACTCTGAAGCCCTCTCTGATCAGGGAGCAAGGAGGGAAACTGCACTCTGGACTGTCCACCTCATCAAGCCTGAAGATTCCTTAAGAAAGGAAGAAGATGAAAAATATTTTCAATAGCTGGGAAAAACACTATTTCCTTTTCTCCAAAAAAGGTTATTGATTTGGAGAAGTCCAAGTATACTACATTCTGCTCTTATCATCAGTTTTAATCTCAGACAGCAAAGAGCTCTCTGATTTTTTTAAAAAAACCTTCTTGCTCTGAATTACAAGTGCAAGAAATCAAGTACTACTACTTTGTAAGCCTATTTTTTTTTCAACCAAAAAAACAACCAAACATAAACAAACCAGTCTCAATTTTCAGTGACTATTTGAATGGCTCCTCAAAGAATGATCATGGGATATCCCACAGAATGCAGATTTATCATAAAAAAAAAAAAGTTTGCCTTCGTTACAGAAGTCTTCAGCTTCTGCATTGCTTATATATGCAGAAGCCCTTATATATGCAGTGAAGGCCCTTTCCCTTCACTAACCTGATGCATCATGTTATTCAGTATTGATTCAAATAGTTAGAAAAACACTACATGATGATTATTTCACTAAATGGAATAATCTCGTTATAAATGAAAACCGTGGAAAGAGCCATGCAGGAATTATTCATTACACAGCACTACAGTAGCATTAAATTCAAGACTGCCAAAAGGCAAAAACAACATTCTGGAGTATAACACTTGTCTTTAAACAGAGATTTAAATAACCTAAGCTTCTACAGACCAGCTTGCATGAGAAGCCACCCAAACTACAACTTATGCTTACATACTGTTATGACACAGAGCTATCTAGCTAAGCAGAAATCTCCTTATATTTCAGGTTTCCCTAATTTCACTGCTGTTCTAGACTACAATGAGGGCTCATTAAGTCCACAGGACATAAAGAAACCAAGTCCATTCCACTTTATTATTGTAATTGCTGAACTAAAGTGAAAGAGAGCAGAACTGTTCCTGTTTTATGATTTGCAAAAAGCTTCAAGTTTGATTGCTCTCCATACACCCCCCAAAAGACAGAAATATGTGCTCCTCTTCAGAGTTCAGGCCATATTTGGGGTTTAGATGGTAAAATAACAAGTTGCCTCCCTGCTCTGAATTATCAAAACTCGGTCACCTTTACCAAATCAAAAAGGTGAAGAAGAACCATAGTAATGGCCCCAGAACAGAAGAAACCTGCAGTAAGACTGAACACAGGACTTGGGCTTTAATAGCAGTATCTTGGATACACACATTCTTTTGTGCACTAGGCCCATATGGAGTTGCTTTCCTGCAACTGTATTTGAACTTCTATTGTTAAGGAGCAAAGAGAAAAATTATAAATCTAACCAATATTTCATGGAGTTTCTGTCATGCCTTTTTCAACTGACATTAAGTTTCTTTTGGAATGAAAGTCCGAGCTTGGATGTGGTTTTCTAGAGGAATTTAAATCATTGTTTTTCAATGAAAATATTTGCTCCAAGCAAAACATCTAAAAAGGAAAATTACTTCTAGAAAATGAACAGTCTGTAGTTTTTTAGAAAGCCACAACACTAAGAATCAAACGAATAGCACACACTGTTTTAAGTTTCACCAGCTTCCCACACATCATCTTCTGATTTGCAGCTAAAGAGTTTGCAGAGTTCCTGAGGGAGCCCACACTTCCCTTCCAATGGTGAATTTTTATCTTACATTAATCTGAGATTACAGAGATACCTTGAAAGGGGTTGAAATTGTCATTTAAGCCACTGGTGTATAAGAAGCACTCTTAGGCCTACTTAGGAAGGCCTACAGCTCTTAAAAGTACGTGGTGATGCAGCTCAAGCTCAGGATGCCAAAACCAACCCCAGAGCTGAGCCAACAATCTTCACCAGAGGCACAACAAATTTAAAGACAGGCTGATCTTAGAAGGATAAGAGTAAATGTTTTTAGGGAAAGATATGCAACTGTAACAGTGTTAGCCCTCTACTACATCAATCCCTTACATTACAAGGGTAGGGGACACATTTCTTTGCATACAGAGCTACTGCTATGTGGCTTTCTAAAGACTGTCCTATAAACATACCACATGTCACATTAGCTTCAGTTTCCTTCCTTCCTTCCTTCCTTGCATTAATGGCACCCTTCCAACTGCAAGACTTCTATTCAACCATATCACATACACATTCCTTTTATAGCTACCAATTATTGGTTTGCCAAACAGCATAAGCAGCAGTTGATACCAAACTAAACATTTACCAACTTAGCTAAATAAAAGGTGCAAAATTATTGGCCCAAAGCAGACATAGTATAAGCAGCAATTTTTTGTTGTTTGCTGTTTTCATTTTTTTTTCCTTGTGGTGTTATCATCATTAACATCACTTAGAATGTCTCCTCTTTATTTGGCTACAGTTTTCCTCGAAGTTGTAGATACTTGGTATCCACTTTATCTCTGTTAATTTTGACTGAAACTGAACAAGCAACACTGGCAGTCAGGATGACAGAGAGCACTTATGATCTTGGGAAACAAAGTTAGAGCAGTTATTTCATAAAAACTGTTAAAAAATATTATTTAATAAAACTAGCAATGATTTAGCAATATGTATTAAATGAGAAAGAATACAAGTAAGAAAGTGACAAAGCTAGTTCACTTAAATATCTTCATGCTTCCAAAGTGAAACCCTGATAGTACTACTATTTAGTCACCTGTATGTAAGACAAACAACTAATGAAGAATAACATGAGAATTCTTACTGTCTGCTCCATTGGAAATACCAGTTCTATGTTACTTTCTGCACATGATACTTTCCTTTCAATATTTGGTATTGTTCAAGAACACAGACTTTCAATTACATTTTTTTGTAGCATGTTTTATAATTCAGGTCTGACCTGCAACAGGAGAGGTATAAAGGTCTCTATCTCCAGAATCTGTGCAGACTCCTCCATTAAGATGTTGTCATACTGAGAAAATAAAAATAGAGATGCCCATCAGCCAAGTAATACAAGTTAATGTTGTTATTCAACCTACCAAAAACAAGCATCAATTACTTATTTAGGAAATTAAAGTTTTTTTCATTAGTAGGACAATTACAGCAACGTCTTCCTTTATAGGCAAAATATCACTACTACTAAGTCAGTGCCAGTGGATGAAATTCTACTACATCAATGGCAAATCTATCTGTACCAATCAGGCTTTACATCTAGAAAAAAAATCAATGACTGAACTACAGGATATGCTTCCCATATGCCATAATCCATCCTTGATGGAAAAGCATTCTGCAGTGGAGCAAACTTAATTTGGTATTCTTGTAGTGAAGTAGAAAAGGTGCATTTTTGTGATCCAATGGAGTCCATTATAGATGAAAAATACAAAAGAATTATTGGTGGTAATTTTTTTTTTTTCACATCTGTAGTAAATGAATACTTAGGGTTAACACTGCAGAGTGAAAATAGCACTGCATTATAGCTATTTTTCTCAAACTGATCATTTTTTAGGTAAGCAAAGTTACAATAAACATGTTTTTCCCCAATTCATCCTTTATTTTATCACCCAATCATATCACTGCAGTTCATCTCATATGGCAAAGCTAACTTATTTTTATATGCATACACTATTAAGCATTTCAATATATGTAATTTAAAAGCAATCTTTTACTTACAGAACCAGAAGTTAAAATTCTCTTCACTAAAATTACAATTAAAAACAGAGGTAAAAACATGCAACTCAAAATAATCTAGATGCAAAGAATTAAGAGAGATAAAGGTCTAAATGAAGCAGGGGGAATGACAAAAAGAAGAAAAAAAAAAGTGTAGCATCACTAATGTCATTACTTTGAAACCTAATTCAACTAGGTCGTGTCGTTTCAGAGCAGCGTGGGTACAAGTCATAGCAATGATTTTTGCTTCTTTCACCAACAGATATTTGGATCTATCCAGGCCACTGCGGAGAAGTTCAAATGCTCTGAATTCCTGTTGTAGAAAAAAGAAATTTTGAAGAACAGAATTAAAAAATAAATAAAAATACTGCTTATGAAACATATTCACTGAAACTATCTATCTGTCCACCTTTTTAGTAAAATTAAGCAAGAAAGTTATGAGTATGTACTGTTAACAATTCCATCTTGGATTTTTATTTATTTCTTTGTATCCTAAACCTGGAGACAACAGGATTTCAAAACATAAGCTTGTTAAAGTATATCCAAGAATTCTGCAACCTGTATGCATATAAAAATTCTCAGACCATTATTCAGTTGACTCTCAGGAGCCCTCCCCTAAACAATTTTGCTTTACTGGTTCTTCATATTTTCATTCTGTCCTCCACTCCCCTCCCCTTTTTATTTTTTAAACAGCATCATAACATCACATCTAATATTAGAAAGGCCAATACAGGTAATATGATGAAAAGATACCCTGATAACCCTTACCTTAGAGCTTTTAAAAGTCTCTCAAGCAATTTTGGGAAAAAAAAAAATAAGATAAACCATTTATGTTACACTTTTAGGTTATCTGACTAAAGGCAAATCACTGTAAATACAAAGACCCTGTAAGGATCAAGGGAACAGTGAGTGATAAGTGCACCAACTTTAGTAACATAATCAGTGAAAAAGAAGCACATAAAATGGGTGCTTCCTAGGCTTAAAATAAAACAGATTAGACCCTTGTCTCTATTGTGATGGACACCTGAATTACTCAAAGAGGGATGTTCTCACCTGAATGCCGCCCTGCAATATAAAGAAGGTGCCTAAAGGCATATATTGCTTTTAGGATTTAGGGCAAACTGTACTTTGGAACTGTGTAAACTTTCTTTAGGATTAAGCAGATTAATTTACCTTTCACAGTTACATATCACCTACCTCAAGCTGAGTGAATATTTTTTTAATATGTCTAAAACAGCCTTCAGCAATCTCCATATCTTCTTCATAGGATTTGCCTTTGAAAATTGGTTGAGGAGCATTTGCAAAATACTGGTGAAAAGGAAAGAAACTGGACACGTCTGTAACATTTGGCAATTTTCCACCTTTAACTTTCACTTTGCTGATATATTCCTCCCAACGGGACATTACCTATAGTAAACAAAAGTGTCATGCAGATGTGTTTTTAATGTAATGAAGTCATTGGACAGTTATCATCTTGCACACTTACTAAATAAAATAACTGTTTTTAATCACAAAACCAAGATGTCTACATTAGCATTTGATCTTGTATCAGGAGGACATTTTCAAAGCTGTGGTGCAGTGTGTTGAAGTTGGCTGGATGCCAGACCTACACCCAATAACTATCACTGAACCTCCTCACTAGGATGAGGGAAGAAAATACGACAGAAAAGCTTGCAGCTCAAGATAAAGACAGGGAGATTACTTACCAGTAAGCCAGAGGCAAAACAGACTTGACTTGGTGAAAATTAATTTAACTTAATGTGAATTAAAAATGGAGTAGGACACTGAGAAACAAAGACAAAACTAAAAGCACTTTCTCTTTGCACCCTCCCTCCTTTCCAAGCTCAACTTCACACTCTTATTCCTGACCCTTCAACCTCCTTTCCACCCTTCCTGAAGAGCTGTTCCAGCATGGGTCCTTCCCCTAGGGTGCAGTTCTTCAGAAAATAACTTCTGGCCAGGAGCCTGCTCCAGCATGGGTTCTCCAAAGGCTCCAGCTTTCTTTAGGATACCTAAAGAAAGGGTACCGCCTGTTGCGGCATGGACCTCCACAGAGTGCAGTGTATGTGTTTTTTTGTGGCCCTTTAGAGACTGCCAGAGGACAGCCTGCTCGACCATAGTCCTCTCCATAGACTGCAGGAATTCTCTGGCACCTGGAGCACCTCGTCCCCTCCTGCACTGACCGTGGTGCCCGCAGGGTTGTTTCTCTATCTCCTATGCCCCTCCCTGTCTCCCCAGCCATCAGTCCTCTTTCACAGCTGGAGCGATGTGAGATGTTTTTTCATCCTTTCTTAAACATGTTTTCACAGAGGCACCACCAGCATCACTGAATGGCTCAGCTTTGGCGAACAGTGGTTTGTTTTGGAGCCAACTGGAACTGGCTCTGTTTAACCTAGGGTCAGACCCTGGCTACTTTTCACAGAGGTCACCCCAGCAGCCTCCACCTTCTGATATTAAAATCTTGCCACATAAACCTAATGCACAAGCAAACTTCCTGATCATCTCTACTTAAAATACTTTGATTTAAATGCCAAACTGGATTCCTTCAGGAGGAAATTAAACCAGAAAATGTGCTTTAGTAGTGCTCCTAGCAGTCTCCAACACCTAAATGAATGTTTAATAATGTTTAGGAACACACTACAGCTATCCCAAATTAACTTCTCTAAAAATACCTGTAGTGTGGGGATTTGGTCCTAAGTACCATTCCCCAAGTCTGCTTAAGCCATATTACTTGCTAACGTGGACACGGTCAGTGACAGGTACACGGAGGGGAATGAAGGAAAAACAATATACATAAGATCACTGTTCTGTACACTATGCATCTTATTTTAACCATAAAAGCTTTCTAGAAGGAATATTAAGTAGCTGATCTACTGTTTGTCTAAAATACAAAGCATCCCACAGATTTTCTTAATTGAAGGGGAAACTCCAGGTTAGAAAATTTGCCAGTAGTCATGAAGGGCAGGAATGCTAGCCTGATGACTCACAAACTAAGAGGCATGATTTAAAACAATAGCAATACAAGTAAGTAATGTTATAATTATGGCTTTAGCTATTATTGTATTTTGAACCACCAAAGAAAATGCTGTGTGGTTTTGTTTTTTTAAGACTCAATCCTGAAAAATTCACTGTAATTTTTATAGTGTGTTTCCAAAGACTACATTGAGGTCATGTAGTCTCTGTAAAGCTATTTTAGTCCTTACTTGGTATAAGAAAAAGTGGCCAGCTGTTTCACAAGTGTAAGAAACATCTCCCGGGACTCCAAGACTCTCTTGCAATCGCCCAACCTCTCGCAGAAGTTCAAGTCTTCGAGCCAGAACATAATTAACTCTTCCATACCTACAAAATGAATTAAGGTTAACATATTTTGTATTTCAATTTATTTAATCCCAAGTGGTTTATTTAAGTATCACAATGTGATATCACACCTACTAGCAGCTTGCAAAACACAAACGTTTGCTACCTGCTGACTATTTCTATCTTGATAAGCCCTAATAATTTACAAAGCCATGTAAGAACTATTACTGTAAAAGAAGCTTTTTTATCCTATCACATCATTAAAAGTTTCATAAATATTAGTAAAAATATTCTCATAACATGAAAGCATTACTTCCTATGTGCTGTTTAGGAACCATTAGACATTATACAAGCACATGCAAGTTACAGAAGTCTATGGACCATCCATCATAACTGGAACCGATAACCCAAGTTTCTATGCAAGTCTATCTTCCTTTGGTGATACACAAAATGCCTTGCAATAATGCTTTGATCACTGTAACAGACAAGTCTGCATCCACACATAGGAAGTCCTGTACGCAGAGCTGTCCATTGAAAACCTTTTATGGCTGATTAGTTTGTAGCTTACTCCTTCCAGTCTGCTTTTTCTTATCTAATTCATTCCCAGCTTTTTTCCTCTCCTTTAAAAATAATTAAAATAATAATTAAAAAAATCACTGTATCACATTTATTACATCTTCATTTTAAGATAACAAATATGAAAATTGTCGGAATTACAAATGAGGGAAACAGGGCACTTTCTTTTAAAAATACAGATTAGTTAGAACCTCAAATATGAATAAAGGCTAAATTTTGAGTTCCTATAAAACTTACTATTCATAAAACAAACTTTCTGCACAGAAAAAAAAAGACAATCCCTGGGACCTCAATGGGTTCTATTGTCTTATTTACAAAAGTTAGAAAAGCTAAACCTAGTGATTTTAATTTACTAAGAAACAACTGACAATCATATTGTCAGCAACCAGAAAAAACAAGTTTCTCAGGAACTAGGACAGTTAAGATCATCGCAATGTTATTTTTTTTCCTTGAGCAAAACCAATCCATCATTATTACAAGTGACTGCAACCATTTTTTTCCACACTTCCCGATGTCCTCTTATTTCTCACAGTTCAAGTCATACGCCCGCCCTCTGTTATATATTCATTCCTTGCTACAAAAGTTTTCTTTAGCTGTGATTCCCTTTGTTTCTTAAGTGACAGTACCAGTTTAAACAGCTCCTCTGTTTAAACATTTTATGCTGGCAAAACTCACTATTTTGCTGTGTCTACTGCAGGTGCAAAATAGGACAAGAAGCTTGCAAGCAGAAGTTCTTTTAAGTGGTACTGTGCCTTCTAAAGCAGCCTAACACAGAAAACATGAATTCTAAACCAACTTAAAAAAACAGTAAAATAAATACAGAAGGCATATAGGAAATAAACTTCTTGTCTGGAATTACTCCGGAAATTAATGAAAATAGACAAAACAGAACATCTCAGAAAAAACTCCTTTTAATGATGAACACTATAGTTCAAGGAATATTACTAAATCTTAGATATTACTAAATAAATATCTACTCTGACATCATTTCACTAAGTTCTTGGTTATCAAATTTCTGGGAAAAAAAAAATTATATCAAATGATTCATATTAAAAAAAAATCACAAAGTATTTCTTTTGCTAAATGAAACTCAAAGATGTATATGTGAATAACTTCTAGTGACTATATATAATTTTTACTACAACTTCTAGAAGTCAAGGTATTGCTATAATAATACATCACAGTCCAGTTATTTCCAGTGCATGACCCCTATACCCTCACTTGCATTTATGAATGTGGGTAATCCTATTGACGTCAATTGGACTAACATGTAATATAAAACATACAAGTGTTTACCAGAACAGGTTCTCAAGTCTTTGTACTTGATAGCTTGACTTATGAATGTATTTTGCAAAATGTATTACTTACCAATGAAACAAGCAATTTTGTTATTAATCAATATTCTTAAGAAGTAGAAGCACCAAGTTTTACTTCACAGTTACATGTACACAACATTCAGTACACCAGCAGAGATGCTATCATGTTTGCACAAAAATTTAACTTCATCATTCAGATTTCTCCCAGAAAACAGGTCAATTTTATAAAGCACGTGTGTACGTATAATATAGTGAACTACTTTTATTCAAGCAGACGAATTTGTTAACAAGCAATTGCCTGATTTTGTCATTTGGCTACTGAATAGAAATCAAAATTACTTAACCCTACATTGAAAACAAGCGTACTCTACATAACTGCAATTCAATCGTATGAGAAAGGTAAAACTTGCCAAGCATAGCTCCTTGCTCAATGACAAGGGAGGTAGAATGGATTCAACACGTTGGTCTCAGCTACAATACTTATACAAGCTATCGTTAACACCTCCTTTCTCACCTGCTGAAATCTTTCTCTGTCTCTAATTCCTCTTCTCCATGACCCAGACGCAGGAGGTGGCGTTCATCAATGTCTAGAGCCATGATTTTTTCAAACAGCTGGTTCAAGGCCTAAAGATTGACAAGAGCAGGAGAAAAGGTAGCTTTTAGAAACCCTTGCAGTGAAAACCAAAGAATTACTTGTAAAACAGTCAGCAAATAATGCCTATTTTGGTATAACAAAAGCCAAAGCATACATGAAGTCAACACTGAAGCTAGATTGTGTTAATCTTGACAATGGACATATCTGCCTACTGAAGCTCTTGTCTTCACTTCCTTTATGCAACAATTAAATTTGATTTTACATCTTTCGTTAAATTATCTAGTCAAAAAATCTAGTTGATAAAGCTGTCAATTTATACATTTTTCCTCGAGAGGCACAGTTTACAACTAGCTATTTTAGATCACTTAGAAACAATACTGTTCATTTAACTCTTACTGTAAATTAGAAGAGTGCAGTCTGGTGGTGACTGACAGGTACCGTGGCTATTCCATATTTATAAATACATTTTGCTGAACTTAAAGGTTTGCTGTGGCTCCTGCCTTAAACTCTTCAGTTTTCTAAAGCTGAGAATCCACACCTCAATTCAATGTATTCTAAAAGAGCTGAGTCTATAAGCACTGTAACATCAAACCACAAAACTGAGAGTGAAGTACAAGCAGAGCTTGTTCACGTTTAAGTCAAATGGAAGTCATACAAACACGTTTAAGTACATAGTCAAGGCACAGGAAACAAACCCTGCTGAGGTACTAGTTTATTTCCTGAAGTGCAATTTCAGATACTCACATCAAAAATTATTTACTTCCTTTTCTCCACAACAGAAATGCTCTCAACTCTAATGCCAGTTACTCACCCACAACCCGTTGCAGACTGGCCTGTATTTTCCAGGTTTTAACTTACCACCAAAATGAAGCTACACTGTTGACCAAAGGACGGTCAGTGGAAGTACCTGATCTTACTCTAATGAACAAAGATGAAATGCTTTCCAAATGGTAAGCTCAGTTAAGATAGCTGATAAAGGAGATATGATAAGCTACTTAGGGAGACCAGTAAATAATGACTGTAGTTTTCAAAGAAACCCTTCAAAAGCACAGATGGCTTTAGAATAAGAATCTATAATACTATTATTATTATTTTATATATGCTCAAGAATTAGCAGGCAGACTCCATCTCTTACGAATAGGAAGCAAGCATTCATCTGAACAGGCCATTCTACCTTTCCTGCCTTTCCTTGGAAGGATGAGGCACGGAGCAACTGGTGCCTGAGAGAACTAGTTAGTACAAGTCAAGTTTGGCATGCATGCAGTAAATGTGCAATTGTAAAAACTGTGCAGATACTTTTTTTCAAAATACTTCCTAATTTCTATCCCGTAATAAGGTAAATATCCGGAAAACCTCTAATAAATACCTCAGAACTACTATCCTTAAATTCAAAATTTTCATGGCGTATTTTAGAATTAGCAAATCTGCTCACAAGCTAACTTAAGCTTTCATTAGTAAGAAACAACTGCAGTCCTGAACATACTGATTCTCAATATCCGCTGCTCTTCTTGATTTTAACTACAGGAAAATTTCATACATGAAATATCTCACCTGATTAGAGTGAGTAACTATAAGAGTTCGTTGTTCTGGGAAATTGTGATAAAGATTGGATATTATCTGGACCGCAACATCAGTTTTCCCTGTACCAGGTGGACCCACTACCTAAAACCACAAAATAAAGAGAAGAAAAAACAAACAAAAAAATGCACAATTTATAAAAATTCTGCACAGGACTGAAGTATAGCCTGTTGGGGAAAAAAACAAAGCAATCTCACAATCTCCGACAAAAAAAACAAGCAACGCTAACAAAAAAACCATGCTGTTCATCCCCAAGACAGGCTAAACATAAGGGAAAGAGTGAAAAAAAAAAGATACATCAAAGAAACATAACTGAGAAATAATAAGGTGAAGTAAAGAATAGAAGACAGACTCCATTCTCTTAACTTACTTAAAAATCTACAACTGATGATACAACACCAAGAGTTAATGTTTTTAAAGGATCAATTATACCAACAACTTTAACAAATTTTACACATATGACATTTTAAAAGTGTAAATAAATATTATAAACAATATTAAAAACATCTCAAATGTAATTTCTTCAGTGTTAAGAAGCAAATAGCTGCTTTCATATATATTTACACATAACCACACAAATTGTCTGAATAAAACAAGCATGATTTTCTAGCAATCTCATTGCTAGATTCAAAAACAAGTAGGATTGTATTTCTCAACCGTATTTGACAGGAACAAATGAAATAATGACAGAAAATAAAACACAGGCTTATGCTGCATAACTTTTCTCAAGCAGTCTGCCTTCTCTCCTTGCAAACACAAACCAGGTGATTTCATCAAAAAAGCACAAATACATCCTCAAAAAAAGCTGATTTGGTCATTGCTTTTTTGCTGTTGAACTACCAGACTCCATTCCATAACCCCTTCTTAAAAAATGGGTAAATATATTTTTAGCAAAAAAGTTAAAATTATACATATATACACACACATAAAGACCATCTTCTCACAGATTCATATAAGCTGATGGAATATCAGGCACAGTAACGTCTCAAAACGTGAGACAGATGGTAATTATGATTCATTACATACTGCAATAGAAAGTCATTTATAGCTCAGCAAATATTAAATGACACTAATAAACAGTATGCAGTGCTATTCTAAAAAATAAAATGAAAGCAAAAATTAGGTGACAGAGATACAACCTCCCCCTCATTGGCCCTGTTTTGTTTTGTTTTGTTTTTTTAATTATATACTAAAAACAGTAACAAATATTTTTAATTTCTCAGTCTTCTTTCCTGTTGACAATAATATTGATATAAAACAATACTCCTATTCACTGGTGTGGGTGTTCTTACACAAACACTCTAATTATGTAAAACTTAGCAGTTCAGATCATTGGGTTCATTCCAAAAAAAAAAAAAAAAAAACCACCACCCTCCAGCACTGTTGAATAACCAAATTATTTAATCTATCACTGTGACATTTTTACAGCTGTCAAAATAAAAAGCTCCTGATTTATGAATAAAGCTTAAAGTTGGTATCCTATCAACATACAGAGAGTACTGCAACAGAGAACACATCATACTCAAACACTACAAAGAACTCAGGAACTTTTATACATGGTTTAAGACATTATGAGTATCAGCACACCTAGTAAGGCAGTGACAAATGGCATACAATTCTACTGAAATTTATTTTCTCCTTTGTGTTGCACTTTTCATGTGCTAGCTACAGAGTGCAGAGGGAGTAATAAAAACATAAGGGAAGGGAGAAGGAGGACTACTTACTAATGAGTACTACTACTACTAATAAAAAAAATAAAAAATAAAAATTTGCATTAACACCCATGTAGTCCAAGAAGAGATTAACAGTACCAGAGAAGTCATTGCACTGAGGAGTCACTAGCAGGACAGACTACTTCACTGGAATGCAGGCACTTGTAGTCAGCTAAGCCTTGGAGACCTTTGCAGATATTCATTGTTCAGAAATCACTTTCCTAACAAATCTACAACTCTTTTACAGCTTCTTATATCTAAACGTCAGCAGGATATAAAGGAATTATAGATTAAATTTCAGAAGACAGAAGAAAAAAGCCCCCTAAGGACAATTTAGTAACTTTCATTTTCTTCAATGGAGCTAGACCAAACTAAAAATGACGCAAGTACTTTAAAACAGAAAAAAAAGACACACATAGCAGAAGCTAAAACTAGCAATCTAAACAGTCTAAAATTAGCAATTCAAGCACTGAAAAAGTAAGTTTTGATTGTTGTGGGAAGTCTTCAGTCACTAGGACACAGGATCCAGTTATACAGAGATCAAATGTGTTTCCAAAGCACGATTTAGTGAAGATAGGAGGATGTTGAACATTTGTTATTTTCCTATATTTTAAGCTACTAATAGAGTAAGTACCCTCAGAGAGGCTACAGAAACAGGCATTTCAGGTATTTCATTGAATGTACCTGAAGCTAGAATCAAGTGATAGCATAAAATGTTTAAAATAGGTAAATAAATAAAAAATTCTTACCATAGTTAGCCCAGGCTGCATTCCTGCTCGTATAGCTTCAATTTGAGTATGGGTAAATTGAATAGTATTGCTGTAACGAAGAAAATGCACAGAAAATTGACATATTTTGACAGCAGTTTTTGGTAAAAGCAACTGTTTAAAGCCAAACTAATTGGCTATATGTTTCTCCAACTACATGCCTACAAATATTTATATAAATTAAACCAAAATTACAATTATCTTCTTATTAGACCTGGCAATTTTTCAATTTCTAAGCAAGACTGTAAATCACAATGGCCACGTGACAACAAAATCATCCCACTTAAAATGATGTCCTCAGTTATTATTGGCTAAGAGTGCGACAAAATTATTTAGCTATGATTCTTTTTAATCCTATAGTAATAGCGTGACATGCTGAAGTAGCAAGTTAAATGACTTTACTAGATTACCTGGATATAGAGAAAATGTAATGACTTTTTTCCTTTCTCCTTTAAAAAGGCAATCTGACAAAGGATTGTCAAAAAAATTCAATTTCAGATCCTGCTGTTCTTCAAGCAAGAAGAGTTCTACCAAGGCTCTCCCTACTTCACACACTTTAAGCACATACTTATGCCACTCATCTGAAGTAGGAGCAGACCTAAGTTAAAATACTTACACTATATAAAGAGAGTCTTTTAAGTATATGTATGGATTGATTCTTCATTAATTGCATCAAATTATTGCTGATGCTATAATAAAATTCCTTTGCAAAGTGATAAGTAAAGGAATTATTTGTAATGGAATTTTATTATAAGTCTTTGTACGAATAGCTAGCTACCTGTTATTGTAATTACTAAAAAACAGTTTAAGCATGATCAGCGCTTCTTTGCACTGATTAAGTGTTCAGCAAATCCAGTAGCCAGGTTTCCCTGTAAAGACAAAGTTTTCCAAAAAAAAACTGCTAAATTCCAAAAGGTACATTCCTCCTAACACATTCATACTCTTGCAGATATCATAGGTAGGAGTAGATGTTATACTCCATTCCAGTCCCCCTCACCCCTACCCCCATCTTTTAACATGCAGGTCTTCACCTCTAAAAGATCCACAAGTCATTTATTTCATGAATAGGGTCTCATGTTTGTCCTGTGACTGTGCATACAACTTAGTGTTCTGATGATACACAGTATTTCACATTTCTAACTGCTTTTAAAACATATTATTGAAAACAAATGGAAGCTTTTAATGTATTTCGTTCATGTAAGAGACCCTTCAGATTCCAGTGTTACAGAAAAAACAAGTATTTTGCATACTCATACAAGAAAAATACTTATCCACCTCTGTCCTTACTAAGCTCTCAACTGTTACAAAAAGTCATTAGTTAGAAAAGATCAGTAGAGAAAACAAGGGCAATTGCATGAAGCATTAACTTTTCCAATACTAATATTCAAAGTCCTAACAATACTAAAAGCTAGTCTCTCTCCATATTTTTCAATTGAATAGTTTTAAATAGAGAGTGGATAATAGAGTACTTTGATTTAAATACAAAGCATAATAGTCTCATATCCAAATCTTTTTTTGGTAATGAAATCAAAGTGACATTTAATTTATGATGTACAACATGATATTTTGAGTTCTGAAACTGAACTGCTATGCATGTTACCATTTGCAACCAAGTCCACATCCATCTATTACCGTTTAGGTTGATTATATGGATATGGTCCCCTGTTCGGAATGACATGAGGCTCTACAATCAACGTTTTAGTTTCTTCAGGTTTTTCTTCATTCCCATCATCTTCTTTTCTTTTCTTTCCTTTACCTCCCTGTATTGGGAATGTTATCCTGTAACACATAATATAAATTTACACTTCAACACATGCGCTATGACACTGGATTGTCTTAGAATTTTTTTAATGAAGAAAGATTTTTTCATCACCATAAAGATAAACTTTCACACAACAGGGTAACAGGAGATGAAGATAGCAAAATGTTGATGAGTACATGGAAAAGAAAAAATATGTTGGTAAAGCAGCCTTTAAGAAAGCATATTTGACAAAAAGTATGTTAAAAGCGTACTTTACATAGCTATAAAAGGCAAGGGCAGTGCTGTGAGACAACTGGAAGAACACTGACAGCAAAAAAATTTAGAAATAAAAACTTGAGGAAAGGGAGATAATTAAAAGCACTTCATGGTAGAAGAACTCCAACAGCAATCCAATCATCTTGATACAACAATGCAGACATTTTTAACATCGATAATCTCTTAGTCTCTTTAGAAGGCAAAGATACAGCAATAGGAAGAACAACAAATAGCTCTTCATACAGAGGAAAATCTGTATTTTGACCCAAGATCTGAAAATTAACAACAGTTCATCAAGGGAAATTGCATGTGGTAGCTTTTTGTGATTCCTTCAAACTATTACATTATTTATATAGCGTTAGTACTTTCTCCACATACACTCTACATGCCATGTTTCAAAAAAGCTGTTAAAGCTTGTTAAAGCTCCATGCAATGCAAAATTCAGTTCCAAAAGCACAAGGAAGCCAACAAAGAGGGAAGAGAACTTTCAAATCTAAAAATTAGTCACTAAAATTCTGGGATGGAAAACAGTACCAGTGAAACAAAACACCTAAATCTCACTTTCTACCTCACAAAGGTAGGCATCCTATTTCAGAGACCATTTCTAAAATAAGGCAAGCATTATGGGATATCAAACTTTAACTGATGTTGAAATTGCTGTAATTTGCTTCAATGTGACATATAAGGAAATTTTGTAAATAAAAATCACTAGGCTGAACTTGAGGTGGGTAGGTAGCACAACCAACAAGGGAATACTATGTGTCTTGATTCTATTTCACACTTGCTTTTCTCATAAAACCAATAGGCTGACCTACAAGTAACACTGAGACATATGTTTGTACACAATAGCTAAGATGGTCCTGAGTCTAACTGTAGTATACAGCTACCTCAATTATACAATTAAGTCTTGATACTAACATATGAACACGTTTTCTTAAAAGAAAGAGCACCTGACTTCAACCTCTGAACTCAACTGACAAGGCAGCAAGAATACCAGATGAGGAGTACTTGAAATTTTGAGATCACCTGAAGGGGGGTACTTGCAGATCTGGATTGTCAACAGTCACTTTAATATTATACCCAGGAAAGCTAGCTTTTAAGTGATCAATGGACAGGAAAGTGTCATTAAAATCCAGAGATGCAATCTGATTTGGCATTTTTGAATAATGTGCACTACTTGGGTCTCCATATCCAAGAATGATATCATGCAGCCAGTCAGGAACCACACAATCTGTGTTCATCAAATTCCTAATAGTCTCCAGAACAGCCTGTAAATTGGAGAAGGGAAAAAAAAAAAAAAAAAAAAGATTGGAGGGTGACTTTTTAACCGAGAAAGTATGACATATTAAAGACTAACCAAGTCATTCCAGCATGTTAGCATGTATCAGTCTTTCACTGACAGTTATTTTTTAGACAAGTCAGTATCTATACAGTGCATATATGCAAAAACTAAAACAGTGTCAAATTCCTAAGCTGTCCTGTCAGTAAAGAGCTACAAAAGAGCACACATTTCTGTTTCACAATCTTCTCCGGGACTTCCAGAAGGCCATTCTGTTTGTATCACAAATGCATTAGAATTTCTGCATGCTTATAACATGGGAATATAAGCTTATAGCCCTGGAACGCAGAGGAACACAGACGCCTTGACCCAAAAGGCCAAACACAACTAATCTGTACACTATCTCTTGAAAGACTGAAATTATAAACTTTTTTTTTTTTTTTCTCTCAAATCAATGCTCAAATGAATTAAGATTGTTCTGATTTTCAGTTACTCCAGCACTTAGCTGTAGGAAGAAATTATCATCTGCTGATGGGCTCTGAGATCCTAAAGTGTTCCAACTCCATTTGGAAAGGCTACGTACACATCACTAAAATGAACTAATTTCAGTCAGGAAAACTTCATCTGAATGTGCTAAGTATCAAAGAGTATCAAACCTTACCTTGAAGTTGTTTTCTTTTGGTTTTCTTCTCATTATAATATTAAATGTCTCATAGACATCTTCTGCTCCATTTTGGATTGTATTGGTCATGTCTTGTTGATACTGGTTTGGGTCCAGAAATACTCTGTACGTTCTGCAATCCCCTTTCAGTCTAGGTTTGGGTTCGGGTCCTGCCCATAATGAAATAGTAAAATTAAAATTTGACATGTTGCCAAAAGTAGACTAGCACCCAGATAAATGACCCATGATCGCTTCTGAAACGTATTTTAAACATATTCATATAATTATTTTCTGCACAGCACTTCAAACATTGTTTCATGTTTTTACACCATTTCTAGTTGAGTTTTAGAATACAAGCTATTTTATTCTTAAACCAAAAATGTAGTATGCATATTTAATTAAATCCACTTTTATCAGATTGTACCAGAGGAAAATAATTAACCTCTCTTGGGACTGCATATATAAATATAATATTTTTTCTCCAAGGAAGTGTTTTCCAATAATACTTCAGTCTGTGTTATTTACAATAGAAGCAAGTTAATAATTAAAAAACAACAAAAGACAGACATATATTTAAAACAAGTTTTGGTGCATTATACCTTCTTCAATAACACGGCCTTTCTCATCCAGCATCCCTTGGATTTCACAGCCTCTGACATATACCAGGCCAGTTTGCTCAACAAAAGGTCGCCGTCGGTCAAACTTAGTGCCATAAGGTTGTGTGGGACGTACCGTAACCAAAAAACAGACATCGTGTTTACGCAGACCTGAGTCCAAAAAGGAACATTGAGTGAACTGACTGAATGCCATTTTCCTTTTCCATTCTTTAAATATATATACTGTTAATAAAAGTAAAACTCCACCTGCTTAGATCATAATGTATTCTGTTTCAAACCATCCCTTTAACTCAGACGATACAGCACCATAGTAAATTGTCTTTTCCACTACTCTTACATACTAAAATCTGCTAGGACTTCAGATAGAAGGAGAAGAAACTGATTGCTTTTTTCATGACATCACACTTCATATTCTGAGATTATTCTGCTTCCAATAATCTTATCTCAAAAGTAATGCGTCATTAATCTCTTATTCTTGTTGCTTTCTTCTGGATTACTCTCAATTTTATTTTTTAACAATTTAAGTGTGGTGCCTAGAACGAGCATAAAATTCCAAAGTTACTTCAGTTATCTTCTTAGTAGGGTATAAGGTCATTTAACCAAGTTATTTGTTTTCCATGCTACATTGCAGTTTATAGAGCCCAATATGATTTGGTAGAGTGTTTTTCCCTCAGGAGTAGCGTATTGTTGTGGAGTCACATTTGCTTTTGAACCATGATGAACTCTGACTTTTTCCCTCCTGCACAGCTACTGCCTAACAAGTTACTCTCCAAACATACGCTTGTGCAGTAAATTGTTCTTGTTTAATTTAATTTCTTTTATTAATCTCTGTTGAATTATACCTTACTTTTAAAAGGTCTTTTCTCTACTTTGCTGTTGTCATTTTGAACACTAACCCTTTCTTCCAGTATACCTACCAATTCTCACGTATCTGCGAGAAAAAATTCAGTAAACACACACTGCATTCCACTACAAAATTAGCAGACTTTGCACAGCATTAAGATCATTGAAGAACTTCATTTTATAGACCTCCTTTATCTGAGGTAAGTACTTTCTCATTATTCACCGGATGTTGTTATCCAACTTTATGTAGTTTCATCAAGACCTTGTTATGCCAGACAACGAGTTATCAGTTCTTCACCTCTGTCCTGATTCAGCAATAGTTTTAACTATTTGTTTTAAACATTACCTAGCTTAAAGCGTTACTGCTTTTGATCTCTCAGAAACTATTATAGTGTTTAAAAGCAGTGGAGGAAGGATCAACCTACATTGGAAAAGTAGAACCACAAGAAGGATATTAGCTACTGGAATATTCCTGCAATCTAACAATATTCAGGACATGGTATGTTAATGAATGCCAGAGTTTTACCATGATCAATTAAATAATCATAAATTTAAAAGAAGAGCCTATTAAAGATAACTGGAAAAAAAGAGAAAACATTGGAAAAAAAAAAAATTTGTCTGAGTCATTTACCCATACAACCTAACGCTAAAATGTTTAAAAGCATATGCAATTCTGTTGAAGCAGAAGCATGATTAGAAATTACATCTCAATATTAGTAACAAACTTGGATCTATCTTAATCTTTGTTTCAGGAAAATCCCAATTTCTTGGGCTTGAAATTTGAATAACATGCTTTTAAACAGTGTATTAAGATGGACAAGTCTACCTCAGATACAGAACTCTACAATTAAAATTAAGGCAAAGGATATTTTGATGAGCATTTATTTTGAGCATCTTATTTCAAAGAACCACATGGTACCTTCCCATTCATCTTTGATGCTATCTCGGACATTCAAATTAATTGTGACATCTGCTCGGACTCGCATAGGCCAGTTTTCACCAATATTGGGCTTTGCAACCTCCACCACTGTGAAAGAGACAATGGGTTGTGCCATCCTAGCCCATCCACCAAAAACCACGCCTCCATATTCTGACAGCCTTAAAAAAAATAATAAAAAAATAGGCTTGTTAGTCATTATCTGATAACAAATTCAGTTCCTAAACTCTGACAAAATTCATCTCAGTCAACTCTAAGAAAATAGAAGTCTTAATTTTACATGCTACTGAACTAGATTAATGTTATCCTGCATTTTAGAATTGAAATGTAACATGAACTGATTTATTTTTACATTTCAAGAAGCAAGGGCAACTTATGCTGGCATTATTAAAAAAAAAAAAAAAAAGAAGAAAATCAAAGTCAGTGAGAAAATAAGAAAAAGGGAAGATAACAAACAGCAAATAATGAGTATAAGAGAGGCCATAACAAATGACCCCTTGAAACATAAAGAGGATCAAAGTGTGGCAGATGGTAGATTCAAGAATACTCAGTAACACATTTAATATACAAGAACTGATGGCAGAGTTTCCATATTTCATGAAGTCAGAAATGCTCAGCTCAGTACTTTTATGTTATGTTGTTAACACAACAAAGGTTGGTTGTTAACATCCAACATATGTTCTTAACATATCAGGTATACATATTCACCCGCTCTTGCAACATAATCTGACGGGACGGCAACATCCTGTGGAAGAAGTTAATACAAAACAAAATAACATTTTAAATTATAATAAAGTATTATGTATTTAGTACACACACAACATCAGTTATTCATTCTCAAAGTCACTTTGATCAAAGTTGAGCTGCACCAGTTTATAAATATTTTGCATCAGTTAATATATATTACCATGGTTTCATCCTACTGACACTGTCTTCAATATCCTGTCTGATTTCATAGGTGGACTCTAAGCGGAAGAGATTGAAGTTCCTTAGCAGGTAATCATGAAGAGTCAAAAACTGTAGATTCAATTTGGGAAGTGCAAGACAGCCTAAGGTGGATAGAGGTGGTAGGCAAGAGGTATTTGATGAGAAAAAAAAAAAAAAAAAAGAACATGAATTAATATATTGGTTCTACAAATTCATAAACATATTATAAAGCACTATAACTGCTGGAGTTATCCTAGAAGATTCTAAAAACTTATCTTTTTATGAATATACTTCACTAAAAAAGTACACATTTTTCTCCTTCCCTCCCCCAGATTTTCCATTTTTCTCTAGATGAACCTGCACATGATTAAAGGAATTTTCATCCTTCTGGCAGTAATACAGGGGACCAATGAAAGACTGAATCTTTTGCAGTTTTCAGACTCCCATGAAAATGACTTTATGAAAACCAAACCAAAACAAACAAGCAAAAAAAAAAAACAAATGTAATGTAAAGTAATTGTACCTTGCAATTCAACAATTAAACCAGCATTAAAAAGGCTCATTTACTAGTAAACAATGCATTAAACAGCAATTCTCTGACTCCAATCCTTTATGTTTATTAAAAAACACAAAAATCACTAATGTAGACAAAAAAATTTAAGCCAATAAATCAATTTTGAATAAACAACTTTTCCCAAAAGTTTGTTAATGATTATAGATTTTTCAGTGAAAATGAAAACATAGGAAAATTAGATTTAAGAGTATCAAGGAGTATCAAAACTCCTAGAGAAGTCCACATAACTACTTGCATACCCTTAAGGTAGTCTTAGATGTGAATCTGCCATAATAAAAATTGTTAAATGTTACTTATCATTACTGGACTACTCTTCCAGTTTGATACCTGTGCTTAACACCTGTGAAAGCATCAGGCATTTGTAACATGCAATATTATCCTTGAAACCAGTACTACACACTGGCTTTCACGTGTTCTGAGATATATTGGCAGTAAAGAAAGGCAACAGAATACAACTTCTATTCTGGAAAGCTACATGGTGATAAAATCCTTTAACACATTTCCCAACACCAAGTAACAAGCCCTGTCCTGTAAAGCTAGTTATATGCACAAAGGGCAGGGCCTGAAGCAACTCCTCTTATGGCTGCACAGCATTTATCAGACAGATACTCTTCTCTCCCGTTTTATTTATTTATTTTAAAGAAATATCTCTTTCTCAGGCTAAATTAGTTGTCTTTAAGTTTCAGACAAAAAGAATTTTGCTGCTTTAAAGAACACAGAAAAGAAACATCTCTTCTTGGGCAGATATATAAATGGTATTTGTATCATATATGTATGCAAAAGATCCTCTGTTGTCCATAAACCTACGTTACCTAAAGTGGTTAAGATTCAAATGTCTATCTTTCTAATCATCATTGGTGCTTCATAAAGAAATCACCCCTCTAAACTATATCTGCTTAACAAAATTTATTAAGTCTTATATCCACACAAAAAGCCCACTTCTGTATGAAATTTATACGGACAAGGGTATAGAATACACTCTGTTCAAACCAGAAACATACTCTGCACTAGTCTTTTGCACTGATTTTCTGCTGCGTATTTAAAACCTGTTTCACCTCACTGAAACCATGTGGAGGTATAGTGTATTTGTTGCCCAGCTTACAGGTAAAGAATTGGCTTTATGTGAACACAAACTCTTGGATTTTTCTTGAAATATACTATTTTTTCACTAACAATTTCACGTCAGAGTTCTTGAGTCACATGTCAAAAATCTGAAAGCTGACCCTTCCCTAAGATACTGAAATGTGCCAATTGCTGCATAAGTTCCGAAGACAGGATAAGCACAGATATCAGAACTGCTTTTTAGAGCATTTACTGCCCTGTTCTGCCTTTACTGAACACTTATCATACCTTCTCCAGAATAATATTCAGTTGGGACAATATTTTCATCCCAAATAATCTTCTCCGTGGGATACAGAGGCATCTGGTTGAGTTGCTGAATTTGAGATATTCGTCTCTCATGACGGGAAACCTAAAGGATGCATTTAGAACATTTAAAAGTCGAAAAAAGAACAATAAAGCTATCTTTGAAACACTAGTATTAATCCATAAGAACGCTGGTGTTCATTTGCCATTTCCTGTTTTAATAACTTTTTTTCTCCCAATTAAATATAACAATTATAATAAATATAATAATAATAATAATAAATATACAATTGCATTGAAAGATATTCCAACTATCTATCATAGCTCTGGAATCAAACAATCACCTGATGAAAAATGGCACAACAGAACCGAAAATACTCAGTGCATACTTTGCAGAGAATCTAATTAAAATGAATTTAAAAATTATATATTTTTTGCATTAAGCACATGTTCAATAGCTAAGTGTAGCATTGCTCATCCAGCAATAGCTACTCTTAATTCCATCAGGGAGAATAAAAAAAATAAAAAAAAAAAAAAAAAAATCAATATTACTATACTGTCAGCTGAACAAACATCTCTTCATAGTATCAGTACTCATCATATTCCTACTACCTAATACTTAGAAAAATCATATAAACATTTTTGAAGGAAAAAAACAACCACAAAAGAGTTCTGAAAGACACTGAAAACAAATACACCTTTCTAATATTGATTCTAATATCAGTATTTGATACCTACAGTAACTGTTAATACACTGAATATCCAAAAATAAAAATCTTGTGCATGAAACGGTGTTACAAATAGGTTTGGGAAACCAAACAGATAATGGGCAGCTAGATTTATTTTAGCATTTTTTGTTTTTAAAAGAGAAAAACAGTGACTATATAAATAACTTTTCTGGAAGAACACAAAACTGTTGCTTGGCTTTGCTTATTGACCTTTACAGTTACGCCAAGTATACTAATTTCTTACGAAAACTACTTTTATACATTAACATTTCCAAATATTTAATTTATATGGTTTAAAACCCCATCTTAGTGTCTACTTTACTGTTATAGCACTGCTGTGGTTCACTGGTGATTTAACAAGAGGTGCTAAATAGCTACTTTACTACAGTTTAGTTGCTAAATTATATGAATGGCAGTTTTACCAGCAGCTCTAGCAGAAAATCCTTTTCATAGCCAGTGTCATTCCCTTCAGGAAGAGGAGGCAGTAAGCAGAGGTATGATGCCACCTGGTGGAGCGTGTTTGAGCTGCATAATAGAAGATAAACTTTAGTGACAAATACTGAAAACCTGTGAAAAACAGGTTATGAGTATCTTTTTTTTTTAAAGTACAACTACGAAATTTCATGAGAGTGAAAAAAAGCTAAATTAAAATAACTGTAGCAGTAATTGCCTTATAGTAAATAACCTTTATTTAAAACAAACAAACAAACAGCTAGCTATTTTCCAGGAAATTAATACTTTTTCTTCACATTAGAAAAAATGAAAAAGTTATTTTTCTTACGGTGGATTTCTGAGAATTCACTACCAATTTCTACTAGTGGACCCAAACTCTCTATTTCTCCCTATTTCAACACGTGTAAAGGCTCCAAAAGTGACGAAATATGAATTGGTCTTACTAATGTGAGAAGCCATACAGAAAGTCTTACTAATGTGAGAAGCCATACAGAAATTTGTTAAATTAAAAAACTGAGAACAAAGAACATCAATTTTATGTTAAATTTCATTCTGATGCATTACCTGAGGGGTCCAAATAACTTCACCAGTGAATCACGAGTATCTACTGCAGCCACATTTGAGAGTGCGAAGTCATATAACTCTGGGAAATGTGCAAATGCTGTTCTCTACAAAAAGACCCAACCCCCCAAAACTGAACGTAAGCACATTAATGAAGCAATTAAACAACAATCTAAATATTTGTACAAAACAATGTTTTCTTCTGATTCGTAACACAAAGTACCCTGTGGACAATTTCAGACTAGAAATAAAAAAAACAGGTGAAATCTCCATTTTTCTGAGCACCACCTATTTATTATTCCTGGACTTCTGATATACTGTCTTTCTGATACACCACCTATCAGCATTTGTTCTGTCATTAAAATAAAAACATAAGGGGACAGACATGTAGACTTGTAGACAATTAAGGAAGACAAGGAACAAATTTATTTTAACCATGCTTCCTTGAATTTTATTGTCAAAAGTGATGTGAAAAACTCTGGTAAGCGTAGCTTTCCTTATATGACTATACGCAATGTGAATCTTTATTTTCTATCTCTTATGTAGAAGGTACCATTATTGCTATCATGTGTGGACTGAACTTGAAGAAATGATGCCACCTACTGCATAACCATAAATCGGGTTCCTACTGCACTGAATGTTCACTTCTGAACAGATTTAATGGGTGCAGTTCACCTAACTTAAAAACATCAAAACTGATGGTGTTTTGCTAGAGCATTTTATTTAGTCTTAGTCACATATGTGAATTAAGTCTTCCGTATAGCAGAGAAAGTCAAATTATAACTATTCCTGAAACTCAACATAAAAATTAAGGGGTTTGCTTTGGGAAATAGCCTAATTTGTACATAGAAGAGTTGTATAAAACTACAAAAAACAAAAAAAAAAACTACATCCATTCACGCCCCTAAACACTTTACCTGTAAAGAAGTAATTCTATCATAGTGAATTGTCGTCATCTCATTCTCTGTCAAAGCATTTCCAGTCTGATCATTGATTTCAAAGCCAGTGTAGAATTTAAGCATATCTAAAAGCTGAGACATTATGCATACAAATTAGTGGATTAACAATAAGAGGCACCTTACCACAAACAAAAAAATACCATTTAACAAACAAATCTGAGCACCATGCACAAACAAGTTTATCAGAGTACTTCAAGAAACAGACCACGGACTGGTATCTAAATCTGGTTGATGCGCAAAATTTTGGTAGGTATCTCATCAAGCCATAGAAACTATAGCACAGACCATGGCCAAAGTTGTTTCTTCTACAAATCAGTATTAGAAACTAAGTATACTACATTGACCTAGCCAGAGGTTCAGAGACACTGAATTCAACCTCTGGCTTGCTGCTATCAAAAGGGAGAGGTCTTGCTTCACTCCTGCCCTCTCTGATGCCAGCCCTGGAATTAATCCTACTTTTCAATGATTTTCTTCTTCCAAGTTACATATTGTCAATCAGATGTGTTGCTGGCTTTCTGTTTCATCGACCCTCAGAATAACTGAACACATGCCAGAGATCGGGGACAGTAAGCCTCAAGAAAAGCAGCTGAGAAGCAGAGAAGGGAAAAGATCTTCAGATCCTTAGTAATATACTGTCTGTGGCTGAGTAAAATGAAGGACAGTAGTGAATAACATCTGCATTGTAGAACTGCCAGAGGTCAAAACAAAGGCAAGAATGCATTAGTGACATGACTTCTGTTATTCATGGGGTAAAGCAAACCATAAGTTCCATTGCTTTCTAGGTTGTACTTTTCAAAACTGCTGAAAAACAGCCAGAAATGTAAAAACAGACACACAAAGACACAGTTTAGAAGGGACTACTATCTGAAGGACTTAAATAAACATACGATTTGCATGCATCAGAAATATTCATAAAAACCTGTCTTAACAATCAAACATAAAATACAGCAATTGCAATATTCAGAGTTGCATCAGAATGAAGTAAGTTATTTTCAACAACTTCCTATTTCACCTGGCAGAAGAGATGACCTTCCTTCTCTCTCTTGGCAAGACTAGATAGGTAACAGTGAACAACAAGATGGGAGTCATCCAACACTGTGTTAAACCAGCGTCGTGTGGGAAGCAAAGCCTGTGGCAAACAATCTCATGTTAGTACAAGCAGTTCTTCAAAATTTAAGAAATCTTAGTTTCTCAAATTTCCATTTCAAGAAAGCAGATCAAGGTAGATTGCTGCACAGTTATTTTCGTATCTAATACCCTAACAGAGGTCTTCATATTAAAGCAGCATTTACCTGTGCCTGTTTTTTATGTGGGTAGGCTGCTATGAACACTGACTTTTATAGGTCTGGTAGCATGGCACAAGCTCATCACAAGGCAGAATGCTCCTATTAGCAATAAAACTAAATTAATTATAGCAATTGTTCTACTACTAAATGTCTGTATAATCATTGTGTATTACATGATACATCAAACTGCTGCAATATTGTTTTAAATGTGTGCATTCTACACTCATTTCAGTCATTACTGCTTCAGCAAATTCTGTCTTATTCCAAAGTGTCTTCTAAAGCTCAAATTATTTAAAATATAATTTGTTACTTGTGTGAGAAGGTCTTTTAATGTTTTACTTTTAATTCTGGTACCGTGAAGCTTAAAGTTGTCCCATTTTCTCAGTACCTGCAGATAGAAAACCTCACTTGGCCTCCTCATATTATTCTGTAACAAAACTAAATCACCAGAACTGTTTCCTGTAAATAATGAATTCTAGTCAAATAGAAATAACTTGCATTTCAGAACTACAGATGCTTTCTAGGATTATAATACGTAACACTAAAGATATTTTAAATAGCCTATCATGCTGTGGGAGGAGCACTCCCAGATTAATCCTAATGGATTAAAGCCTCACACATTTTCCTCAATTGCTGGAATTATTACCATTCCCATTAACAGTCTTCAGAGAGCAATTTAGTATCCTAGATTTCTCTAATAGTTTATTTGATTTATAAACATTATGTTAGTTCTCAGTGTAGCTCCACTGTTACAACCTCCTAGTTACAGATGGAAAACTACTATTAAGCAACCATAATATGCACAGCTGTGATATAACTACCCATTAATTGGAATAAGGCTACAATGACAATTTTATGCATATAAAACCTAGAAAAGTATACCTGGAAACAGGCCGAAACAACTTAACTTACCTCAAGATCTATCATGAGTTCAATGAATCTCTCACAATAATGAACTTTGTCCATAGAAATAGGACCTAGATAGAAATAAAAATCTTTGTAATTGACTCACACCATAATATGCTTATATTTAACTATTCTTTAAAAATATATTAAATGTTGCTAATACACAGTATTAATACAGTATCACCTTATAATGAGATTAGAAAACTAACTAGTACCTTCTTCTCTTTTGCAGACACAATCCTTTCCTTCACTGCAAACTAGAAGATTTTTGGATATAGAAAAGTAATGGAACCAGACTTTTAGAAGGGAATTTATTAAACGTCCAAACTCAACTATTTTATGATCTTGTGAAAACACTTAAATGAAGCACTTAATATAGTGTGAAATAGAAGTGAAATTGGTGTTAAGATTTTCTTCTAATGAAGCAGTCAGATGAGCCATCTTAGATCTAAAAGGAAACAAAAATGATCTAGAAAGTGGTACTTTCACCAGTATCTTATCCATTTTACATTGGAACTTCACCAAACGAAGCATCAAGGGCTACACTGCACAATGACAAAAGCAGTACGTAGAGTCTTTAGGTGGACTGCTGAGGAGCTTTTAAGATCAAGTCAAAACATAACACCAAATCTACTTTAATGAACATCTATTTCCTAAAGCCCCCAGCATTAACTGTTACTCTAAGTCTTTGTAAGACTGATCTTTGCATAACCGGGAAGATGGGAGGTGTTAGGTATCATTTTTGAGGAAATCCTAATACACAGAAATTCCTGTACAGCTCAGGAAAACACTTAGCAAACTTCAGCTCTCAAAAGCAAAAGCAGGACTTTGAGAATTGATTTTACTCAGTGATTGATTTACTACAGTGCTGTGCTTGAAGTACAATAAGCTTTTTTTTTTTTTTTGTCAAAAGGCTAATGCCTTCCTGTAGAAACACTTTTCCTTTCTAAATCAGGCGAGCATGTAATTTTGCTTGTCACAATGATTTATAAATCAAGAGCAGTCAAATCTTACAGAATTTCAGTTCACTTAGCTTTTTGTTCTCACCATAGAGAACAGTAGTGAGAGAATATATACTTATGATATGCATTTATAACATCTGTTTAACAGGACAACTAAGTACGCACTAAAATGCTTTAATGCTGTAAGGGTATAAGCAAGCAATGAAGAATATCACTTCCCCAAAATACATTTTTAAGTCCGTACTGAAAAGAAGTAGAGGAGATTTAAGGTAGCTTTCTGCTATTTCATTTTTAAAGCATATGAAAATTTGAGTACTAATTTTGACATGAAATCCATTCAGTCTTTCACTAAAACCCTATATAGATAAGGTCTCCAATGTCAGGTTGGTATCCTAAGGAGTAGTTTCTTCTCAAAAACAGAGAAAAATTTAAGGCTGATTATCAGATGATATAATAACAGAAGAACCACAGTTACCTGAGATGGGTATTGATTTCAGCACAGAAATAAATTTCTGAATGAGCTGTGACAGAAATCTTCTCTCCCGATAGGCTCTAAAATGAGACATGACAAAAGTATTAACACTTCTGAAATGCAGACTAGAAGTACACCTTATCAAAATTAGCTGCTTTAACATTTGTATAATGATAAGTTTGCTTGAAACCATACCTAAACTGTTTAGATGATAACTTTTCTCCTTTCATTTGGGCAGACAGATTAGCAGAATCTGTATTTTTAACTTCCAGCACAAAATTGATTAACAAGCCATGCTTCTACTGAGTAATAGAGAAGTAGGCTACCACCTGCACTTTACTACACTGTGACACCAAAAAGTTTTGGAACACTTATCTTTGTTAAGATACGCACAAGATTATTCACACACTTTAATAGCTGTTCAAGTAAGAGCTAAATCTTTGCTGAAGGTCATAAAAAATACATGAGTAACTATACAAATATTCTCATACGCACATTATAGCTCTAAAATTTGGAATCATGAATTCACTGATCAAATAAAATGTTAAGTTCTTTAATATTATTTTGCATAAAGACTACTGGAAAACAAAAGTTTCCAGGAGATCACAGATGATCAATCCTTATTTGCAATCATTAGAGGTTTTAGTTTATTTGTTTTTATACTATACATATTATTATTAAAACAACTTCACTTAGCTGAATTATAATAAATCCATTAAGGGTTTAGGCTTTAATACAATAAAAAGATTTCTGTAACATACTGCGTTCTTGCCTCTTCATTCATTTTCTCATCATTTTTCTTAATTAGATTCCAGAATTTTCTTAGTTTTGGTGTCTTTTTCAGCTCTTGTTCCAGTCGTTTCTGAAAAGGTAAAATGCTATTAATTCACCAAGAATTAAGAATTCCCCTGTTTTCACAAGGGAAGTAAGTATTGAGAGTCTCAATAATCCCAAGTACTAATTCTGAGAAATACCATAGAAACCACTGATACATATCCGCATAGTGCCAGTTAATCCAGTCCCACTGCATTTATCATTCTCAGTTGTCTTTTTGGTATTATTCCTCCCTTCCCTATTCCGGTGTTTTCTGTTCCCACACAGCAGACCCATTTCCCAGTCCCAGTGTTCTCATGTCCTTGTCTACAAATTATAGCTCAGAAATGCTATAAGCATCAAAGCTTTTTTTTTTTTTTTCATAAAACAAAAGAACAACAAATACAAATGAAAAATACAATTACAAGGAAATTTACAGCAAACGGAAAAGAGAGTTTTACCAAAAATACAATACCACAGTAATGTAGGTAGCTTCATACATTAGACAAATAACACTCACTATACAATTCACACCCCAGGACTCCCATACTGCCTAGAAGATCACTGCCAGTTTACAGTGTTATGCTTACAGGTTGTAGAGCCATCCACATTGGTAAGGAAATTAGCTGTTGCACCTGACTTCTGATCAAATCCACTTCCTGTTAGAAAGTCAGAGACATAAAAGGTGTTTTTTAAGAGCTCTTGTATTTTCTCATGTGCCAGTCTTACAAGTATATTCTTACAAAGTGGATCAACAGACAGTACCATCAAAGTATATGTATGTTGCAATATTAGATTTCACAATTTCCTGAAAAGAAACTACACAGTATCTCTCCCCGGTAACTCTTAAAATTGTTGATGACTTTCTCATTTTAGGTTCTTTTCATGGATTCTGTCAGTTCTTAATACTTTATGAGGGGCTTTATCCAGGTAAGTATTTTAGGATAGAAGCTGAGAACTGATGTTATTTCTTCAGTCATTTCTTGTCCTTCTGAGTTTTCTTACTCTGCTTTCTTTTTACTCAATTCTTTTTAAAATCTCTTCTAGAGGTCTCAGTAAGCCCCTCAATTATCAAATTTCTCCCACTTCATCTACATTCTTCTAATTCTAAAATACCAAATTTCTCTGTAATTCAATGCTCTTTTTCTGCCTATGATCTGCATCCACAAAATTTTGCTTCTTTCCTTAACTACTGAAGAAACATAGAATCATTAAGGTTGAGAAAGACCTTCAAGATCATCTGATCCAACCATCACCCTACCACCAATATCATCCACTGCACCATGTCCGTAAGTACCAGGTCCAACCTTTCCTTAAACACCCCAAAGGACAGTGACACCACCACCTCCCTTGGCAACCCATCCCAGTGCCTGACTGCTCTTTCTGAGAAGAAATGTCTCCTTATTTCCAACCTAAACTTTCCCTGGTGCAACTTGAGGCCATTCCCTCTAGTCCTATCACTAGTTACCTGTGAGAAGAGGCCGACCCCCATCTCCTCACACCTGTAGAGAGCTGTAAGGTAGCTGTAGAGAGCAATAAGGTCTCCCTTGAGCCTCCTCTTCTCCAGATTAAACATCCCCAGCTCCCTCAGCTGCTCCTCATAGGACTTGTGTCCCAGGCCCTTCACCAGCTTCGTAGCCCTTTTCTGGGCACATTCCAGGGCCTAACTTCCACCAACATCTTAAATATATCTTCAGAGACAAATGTTCCATATTCAGCATTCTGAAACTTCACACTTTGGTGCTCCCTATTTAAAACATCACTGTGACTATCCTGTTCTGCACCTCACAAAGAAGTATAGCTTCTAATAGAAGTATGCTTTTGCAAGCACGTTTATACCAGCTTACATATTGTGTTTTATGATAAATGTCCTGCAGACAGGACAACATAGAGTCACTATCAAACTCTCCTTGAAAAGGAAGATTAATAAACTAGACACATGAGGGTGATGCTGATTACTGGCTCCAATGATCATCCCTAATTCCAAAATCAAATCACACACTTCCTCAATTGCTTTGTTTGTGAGACACTATTTAGTTCTTTGCTTGTGCAAACCCTGATTTTGACCGATACATCCTACATCTAACACAAAGTCCAGTTACAAGAGAGGTAACAGTACCATGTCTGATATAAAAGACTTTTATTTTACTCTCCACAGTTGCAAACTAGGATCAACAACTGTGCCCAGTTTTTACTATAGACTAAGAACACAATCTGGCCAAATGGTTTCTTAAGACTAACTCAAAAAAGTGCAGACAAATATTACCTAAAACCTAATTTCAAAAGCTAATAAGTCTGCCATCTGTCTCAACTGTTAATAAAAAAACAATGGTTGTAATGTTGCAATTTGGCAACAAAACTAAAAAAGTACAGTAGTAACAAATTTGCTTTTAAGGGTAAGCCACCTTTTTAAATAAAAACATTTTTAAGCACAATTTGAAATATGTCTCTAAATTGCAGTAAGTGTCATTACTCCAAATTTTTAGTCTCTTACAATGTTGTGTCAACATAAACGTGGTGACAGAAACAAAGCAAGTGTCAAAAAGGGTAAAAGCCATTCAGTACCACCATTGTCTCTAAATGGAAGTTTTGCTTTATCTGTTTCTTAAGGAATTACTAAAACTAAATTGCTGCTAACTCAGAATGGTGTAACCACACGTATTAGTTGCTTTTAACGTACCAAACTATTGAAGCAATGATCAAGGAAAAGCAGGAGGACTGTTTGTTCATGCAGAGAGAATTCACTGTCATTCTCAACCAGTGACGCTTCCAATATGCATTTGAAGAAGAAAGGAAAGTGTTCTGGCTTTTTTTTGAATGTCTAGGAATAAAAGAGAAAGTTAATCGTGAGTCAAGGTGATACAAATTATCTTCATTCACATAACATAGATTGAGACCTCCAGGTTTGTTTAAATCTGTAAAAGGAAGAAGGATTTATTTCTCTCTCTGCCATTTATTCTGACCAGGCAGAGCAAGCAAAACACTTGATATCCTCTTACAATATCCTCCTATTAGGGAATCCCAATAGACAGGAGAGCTTAGAGGAACTGCTGCATTCTGCTTGGCCTCTAACACAGGTGATGCATAAGACAAACTGAACAAGAAGAGCAAGTGGAGTGGATTGTGTTATGGAAACACTCAACTGATGATCACACAGTATTACTGTAAAATGACACAGGTTAGAAAAATTCCTTTAGATCCACAGAATTGGTAGATTTTAGCCAAAACTATAGCAGCTGTTTAGTGATCTAGAAAAAGCAAGCAAGTAAAAACAACAAAGATTAACTACAGTTGTGGACCTTGCATTCAACTGCCTCAGACAGAAAAAGATAGTCAGTAACTATGGCAATAGTTTCTTTAAAAGGGCGGCCACATACCAAATAACGAATTTAACTAAACTGCTTGGATGGTTACATGCACCTGTCATTTTGCTTCTAGCACCTACACGAAAGCAAAATAGAAGACACAGACATCATATGCCCAAGTTATTAATCCTTTGTGTTTTGCTGGAACTGAAGTGATAGCACAACTACCAGAGTAAGTGTGCTTCTAAAGTGATGCTTGCATAGAATTTCTAAGTAGGCTCATGTCATTGGGATGTCCTGTGAGAACTGAACTATTTGTAGAACAACACATTATTTCTGAACCTACTACTACACAAAACAGTATAAATAGAAGCAGAATAAGAGATTACTTTATGATAAATTTCATGCAGAAAAGCTACAAAACCATATACACAGATTTTAAGCAAGACAGTATTAGTTAAAATGTCAGACTGCCAGCCGTGCCTTCTTATACCCACAGATATACAAATTCTCTCTTTTCTTTCAATATCAGAGAAATAACTTCTCTGCAAATGCCAGACTTGTTGAGTGCCAAAAAAAGCAAACACTGCTGATGTAAAAGCATCATGCAGCAGAACAAAAGACTCATGCACTGAAAAGAATCATCTTTTCCGATGGAAGATCGGATGATCTTCCATCCATCCCCTGCCTTCTCAGAAAAGAACACACACTTTAAAATACCATACGAGACATTCCAGCTGAGGAACCATTTACCATTAACACTACAAGATTTGCTACCTTCTGTCAGTGTAAGTGAGCACACTGCAGAAGCTGCAACTTGTGGATAAAAGTCAATTCTAACTGTAATTGTAATTGGTTACCTCCCACGCAGGGACATTCTCTCTGAACTTCTCATTCACCATACAGCAGATTGACATTAAATATGCCTTACTGGACACCTCTGGAGAATAATTCATCCATAGGTAATTTTCAAGGTACTGGCTGTGAAGAGACAAAGAATATTTCATTAGTTGCTGCCACCCACATAATCTGTCACTCATGTGAAAAAGCACTTATCCACAGGGTTGGTTTTTTTCTTTTTGCCATTTTTGTAGTTTGTGAATAGTTCCTGACGTTACCCCTCATCTAGGTCACTGCAGCATAACTTGTTAATGGCAGGCTCAGCTCAGATAACTGCTACAAGAGACAGATGAGTTCTCATCAGGAAGAAACACCACTCAGGGAGGATGTCAAATGTGCTAAGTAGCCATAGCTCAATGCAAAGTCAGAACGTGAATTCATACTGATTTTCCAGAATGAAAAAACAAAACCTGCTTGTCTAAAGAACGTCACTTACAGCACTTCTAGCATAAGATGCAAAAGACAACTACTGTATAACACTATTTGTAATATTAAACACCTCTTACTATAAAAAAAAAAATAAAATCATCCAGAGATTTTGTTTGCAATCATCATATAAAGGTAGTAAAAAAAAAAAATAGTGTAACTAAAAAACTTTATTATGGGAGAGATCAAGTGATTTCAAGAAAGTAGGAAAAATTACTGGACACTGGGAAATAGCAGCTTCCTAGCAACATGCACTTCTTCTTCATTAACGTGGCACATTTCTCACAGAAGAAACGCTTAGAATTAGAGCTTGGAGATGAGGAGCAATTTGGACACACAACTGTCGCCCTCTTCTAACTACCAATTGAACCTACACAGGATAGCTACTCCCAAGGAGGCAATCTCTAAATTCAACCTTTTCAACAGTGTACTTGCACCCTATGCCATCAGAACATCTTGCTTCTTCTCAGGCCAGTTGTTCACCTGCTCTCCTCTTAATACCAGCTCTAACATTCTTTTTGCCCTTCCTGAGACAATCCAGTTTTACTTATTTACTTTCCACAACTTACCTGAAGTGATTGAAGTAGCTTACTACATCAAGAAAATAGTAAGACAAGTACCAGAGACAGTGGAGAAAAAAGGCAGAAAGGGCTTGTATGTAGCCAGGACCGGAAGACTCAGTTAAGGGTCAGACAAGAATTGATACTTTCTGGGGGCTCAGCCAGAATGCATAGCATCAAATAGAGCAGCTGAGATAACTTCAGAGGCATATTCAACATGGAACATATACTGCGTCCCAAGAGCTTGAATCTGCCAACAGTAGGGGAAGAACATCCACAAAATCCAGAGAGAGTTCCATACTTCATTTTCTCCCGGGCATTTTAATAAACTTCCATATATTTCAATAATAATAATAATAAAAACAGTAACACCCCCAAGTGAGGATAAACATATATGAGCATGAATGGAGAATAGGAAAATCCTATGTATTTTGTACATAGGATGTGGCAAGAGAACTTAAGGGACAGATGAGGAAAGAAGCAAAAAAAAACAGAGAGAAAAACAACTTACAGGACGAATGGCAGTAGATGGGGCTATACACCAGGAAGTACTTAAATTACATTACAAGCCGGTAACATTAAGAATGTTCACAGAAAGGATTAAAAAGACTAACTCCATGGTATTGCTTTCACGCAGATTCCAGAACAGGCATGCTACCAGTGCACTGTTTGTCAAACCCAAAATCATAGCTTCCATTTGCTCTTATGCCTTTTCTATTAAAGAAAGCAAAATAAAGTTTATCCTACTTTTCCAGTTAGTGGTACTAATATATTTCAGCCTTTCCAAGCAAAGAAACCATCCCAACAAAAACCCATCTCATTCTGCCTGCTCATAAGATTTGAGACAACCAGAATACTAAATATTCCATTTGTAAATATGTAAAATTGCAAATGTGTTTTACACCATTTTAGAATGCTAAGCAAGCCCAAAAAAGTCTAAAGTAGTTGTAAGAATCTTCTAAACAGACTTAATTTCTTTTCAAATGAAGAAAATTTCATGATGAATGTGTTGCAGCAAATTTTTTTACCCTTGCAGGAAGACTTAACACGAAAAACTTCCACTGACTTCACTGAGTGCTGATTTACCACTTAATGACACATTTCAAATTACAGACCCAAGTTTTTCACCTATTTCATTCCTACTCTGTTCCTTGGTGCTTCATTTATACTAGAAATTCAGAGTCATAAAACAAGATATTCTGATGTTACTTATGAAACTATTTTCTCCTAAAATTCAACTCTCCTCACTCAATTTTCCTATGTGTTCAAGGCTTTAGTAAGCAAATGAGTATACAACCTTCAAGCAAATTCACTGTTCTGCATTTGCTTCTCATCATTATGTGCTCCTACAGAAAAACAACTTAAATTTCACTCATTTAAGTTTACCTGAATTCAAGAAGCATTATCTTTCTAATAGCAAACCTAAAAAAGGAAAAAAATTAATCAATTAACATAGAAAAGAAAGCCTCCCACGCACATCTTAGCTTAGCTACTCCCCCCCCCCCCACACACACTCTTATATAACAAAACTGATTGAAGCATCTAGAAGGTATCTTCCCCCACACACACATATACATTTCTAGGCAACAGCAATCACTGGAATACAGTGCTTAACTGCTATAACATTGTGAAAGCTAAAGTTCATGCAGGATCATTAAGTAACCAATGAATTTACATATTAAAAAAATTAGGTTTTTTTTTTTTTTTTTTTTTTTTTTTTTTTTTTTTTTAAGTATGAAGACACCACTTCCAACAGTCTTGAAGACATTAAATTGCTGGAAACTGACCGAGTATTCTGGAAAACTACAACTAAATATTTATTCAGTTTGTAACGGTATCACTTCTCAGTCAATGGAACTGCAAGCTTGCTCTGATTCTTCATGGCAATTTTTTGATGACTTTCATAAAGCAATCACAAATAGGATTATCTCCAGAGTTCAAACTTCAGAAGAATAGATACAAATAGCTTTGGTTACTACTCTTTTCTATACACAAAGCTGTAGAAAAGAGTTTATCGAGATTTTTTTTTCTCCATCATCTAACATTAAAACTTACTGAAATGACACTCTCGCTAATTATAATAATTACGAAAAACAAAAAAGCTAGGGGCACCACAATCCTTAACTGATTTTTTTCTTTACATACCTCAGTGACAAAGGAGGGACCAGCCTTCTATAACCACCACAACACAAAACTAACACAAATCACAACATACTAGCAGATCAAGGAACCAAACAATATTACGTCCAACCCTCATATTCAAGGAGAATGAGCTCATGAGCTTTCTTTTTACCACATTCAGACTTGGAAAAAAATATAAGGATTAAATTACTAGAATGAACTTGGGCCATCTTCACTTGCTTCAAATACAGAATTTCAAGGAATTCTATGGAACATTAGAAACAACTGCAACAATGATGGAATGCTAGTCTATATGAAACTGACTAGTATACTTTGCACATGTTTATACTATACTGTTTGTAAATGTTTATGCTAGTATACTTACTTTGACTTGACAATTTCTTTTGTATATACATCTTCAATAACCTATGGGGAAGAGTAATTCAAAAAGTTTATACTTCATGAAATTATTAAAAATGCATTAAGATATTTAACGCAGTCAAAGTTACTCCGTATTAGTTACTCTCTGCTTAGTGCTATTTGATGAAATACGTCATAACAGGTAAGTCTCAGCTCTGATGAGACCAAAACCTTCACAGACATATATTTCTGACAAAGAAAATGAATCAACTTAGGGAGGAAAAAGAAAAAAAAAAAAGCACCTAATGATACAGAATCAAATATGCACTACAGAAAGCCATCACAAAACCAAACGTATTAGGCCAAGCTTTAAACATTAAAAACACAGATATCCACCTGAACAGCACTCAAGTTGTCCACTCAAAACTCTCTGAAGAGCTTTTTAAGTTAAGTATTGCATGTATCTTTCATCCATTGATTTTTAAGAATATCTCCTCAGACATCTTTTACACTCAGCTTCTTCGCTCAAATAAACTGAACATATAGCACACAAAAAAAATGTGCTGCTATTACATATCATCACAACAGTGCATACATTTTTAAATTTCAAATAAATAACAACCAACTTGTAACTACAGTGTGTTAAGTAACTGGTGACTTTTCAAACAGTCTCCCATACTCTTCTACAATATAGGCATCATCAGAGGTCAGCATGACAGAATATCATTGATCTTCCTTCTTTCACACCCTGGCACAGTTCTGGTAGGAGTTCTTACCTTTGAATCAAAGCACAATTTTTTCTTCACATGTGGAGCCCAGTATTTATTTGCTAACTATATGAAAAAAAAAAAAAAAAAAAAAAAAGGGCAAATATGTTTATTTTCAATTGTAATGACAGAATAGCTCTGTAACAGATCCAATCCCCATGCTTTATTTCACTTTTTTTTTTTTTTTTTGCTGAATTTCAGGTTTAACTACGCACACCAATGCTGTTTTTCCAACAGCAGTGCTTTTCAACCACTTAATGTTCTACATATAAACATTTTCTGAAAGAAGCGTGATACTCTGTAAGAGTTTCTGATGTTACCATTATATAGTAAACACCTTCTTTTGTTATTTTGGTTAGGCTACCCCTAACAAATCCCTCCAAAATACACCAGGAGTTTTCAGTGGCTGCAAACTGCAGCCTGCAAGCCTCAGGCAGAGGTGAAGGCAGCAGGTCAGGGCCTAACACTGCAGGGCTACCGCTGGAGCCGCCCCTGCATCGCTACCAAGCTGTGCCGCCAAGGCCTTCCTGGACCCCTTTAACCACACTTCTCCGTGCTGTAGAGGAGGATGGAAAGCAGGATTTTCAGCACCTGTGAAGCTACTTTACGTACCAGCTGCGAGGCACAGCCAGCCGCTGTTTACACATTCCGACAGACCTGATTGCTTTTACAGAGCTCTAGTCTGAACGTTTGGGGGCACATGCGCTTCCCTGCGGTGACACAGGCCCTCAAGCACCTCCGCGGCCCTCCCCGACACCCGCGGCTTCCAGCGGCCATTTAAACGAGGCGCTGGCACTGCCACGCCGCACAGCGGGGCCGGGCTCCCGAGCAGCAGCGGCAGCCTCTCCAAACCCCGACCCGGCTCAGCCAGCCCGCGGGGACCCCCCCGGTCCCTCCTCGCCGTGCCCACCTGGGTGACGAACTCGGCGTTGATCTGCGATACGGTGGGCGCCACGATCTTCTTGGGCGGCGCAGAGGCCGCCGGCGCCGCCATCGCAGCACCCGCCGGGCAGCGCCGGTGCCTCTCCCTCCCCTCCCCTGCCCCGACCCGGTCCCGTTCCTGTTCCCGGCCCCAGCCCCGTGCCTCCCGGAGCCGAGGGGAGCGGAAGGCAGCAGCGGTACGGAGCGGTTCCGGGGCGCGACGGCCGGGCGGGGGGGACGGAGGGGATGCGGTGTCGCCACCTGCCGCGCCCTCCCGGCCCTGCAGCCCGCACCCGGCCGGTGGCGGCGGGGCAGCGCCCCCCGGCGAGGAAAGGACAGGGAGACCCGAAAAGCCTGAGGGGAGTTGCACCCGCCTGGGCAGGCCGAGGTGCAGCCCAGCAGCCCCTATAACCCGAGGAACCAGGCATGGAAAGCCTGAGCGATCCTGTTTTATTGTTTAGAGCAAAAGTTGTGGTCCAAACAGTGTCCAGGAGGTACTGTGGAAAGGACCTGTTCTTATTAATGTCGGACAGCACCACCATCCCAGCACTGCTGCATGTTCTGTTCGGTGTGTGCACCTATAAACTCGGGGAGGAGAGGGAAGGCAAAAGTAAGAGGGAAAAACTACGTGCTTAAACAAGTCGGCAATTTGGTAATCAGTTAGACCTGTTAGCAATTAGCCTACTCTATTTGGTACGCAGATTAATTAGGGGGGGAATTTAACAGAATCTCTAGAGAGGTTTCAGTGCTTTGTTTCTTTGCTCATTATCCAGCACCTGCCACTTGAATACTTTAAACTTCCAGGCAGATATCATTGAAGTCTGTTTGAATATGACCTCCTTTGTTTTGATATCAAGGTGATCTCCACTTCATTTCTTCAAGCAGAGGTTAAACTAAATATTCTTTTTGAAGTTGAATTAGAATGTGCAATGGGAATGGAAAAAGTAATGACAGTGCCTTGAATAGGATCAGACATGGCTGTATTCAAATAAATACGCCCACTGCATGCCTTTGCTTTAAAGCTTCCAGAAGGTGTAAGTTTTCTGTATGGAAACAAGTTAAATAAAAAAGTTACAAAAGTACTGGTAACAAATTCTTTAAATAACAAGGACTGAACACTATTTGTCTAATAATTGAAGCCTTTAGAGAAACATGCATTGGATGAAAATATGCAAATGCAAAGCAATTTATTAAAATAGACTTACACCGATGCACCCTGTCTGACGCTTAAATTGTGATAAAAGTAAGCAAGTTAAGATGCTTATTTTAAATTAGTCTGGAGTTTGCAGCTTCATGATTGACTTAGGCTTATCAAAATCTGCACTTGACACCAAAAGGGTAGTTATACTTGCCCTTTCTCCATCACTTAGTACACCATCTAGCATCCATGGACACATATAGAAACTATGAGTAAAATTTACCCAAGCTCTGAGCTGGCTGGATGAGCCATGTTAGCATGTTGCAGCACCCTAGCTAATGTGTTGGAAAGAACACTGTAGGCAGCACCAACTTCCACCATTAGCTTGTATTATATCTGACTACTTCAGAAATCACTGTAGCTTATGTTTGTATGTATCAGAACAAGTGGAAATGTAACAGCTTGAAAACCCCTTGGCTTTCAAAAAAGTTGGTTTTCAGATGAGAGCTGTAAGTCTGACTTGTGTTTAAGAGACAGCATGGGACACTTAGTAGAGGCTGTGATGTTTTCCTGGGATCAGAGATGACAGTAATTAGTCCTCAAATTTCTTTTCTGGTAGCATGTCTAAGTGCCACCCACAAGGCAACATTTTAGGAGCTATTTCCATACCAAAAAGTAGGCAGGCAAATAAATTTTGGAATTGAGCTGATAAATTATCTAAAACAGCTTTGCAAAGCTAACTCAAACCCGCTGACCTCTGTTTGTGATAGATCATCAGTTGCATCAAACCCCTCAAATTTCCACATGGTATCAAAACTGTGAAAGCTCAAGGAGGAATCCATGTTTCCTGTGCTTTCAGCCTTTGGATGTCCCAGTGTGATTAGCTGTCTTAAATTTCATAAAGGTCAATTTCGTAAAGGTCAAACAGAGGTCCTTCCAGAGGGCAAATCAGGACTCATTTAAGTGCTTTGAATGAGCTTCTGGTATTGGAAACTAGTATTAGATGCCTAATGCTAGGTCATATGATTACAGCCCTCAGTAGCAATGCCAAATAAAGCAATAAAGATCTCACTCCTATAAGTAATGTATTAAATATTTCTCTGTAAGCGGTATTGTTTAGTTACATTAGCCCTATGATAGTACAGTAGATGGACATTGAAATTACTTAGTAATATTTTGGCAAAGTATGTTGTTTTCAAGTCTCAAGAGTAGCTGAACCTTTAAAAGGGAGTTGTGGTGAGACCAGACATAATGGTACCCATGATTGTGTGTGTGTCCCCATCTGCGACCCTCACCCCAGCTCACAACTGTCTATTAAAACTAATTTCTTGAACACTACGCTCAGTTTTCCCCAGAGAAGAGTCACATCTGTCACTTTCCACCCCAAACTGCTTTGTAGTCAAGGGAAAAATAAAACCCTGCACCCCATCTTCTCCAAAGCCTTCTGTGAAGTTCCACAGCTTTCTGTACTCATTGACTTAATGCGTCAAAAAATCAAATATTCTTTCTTTTCAAAAATCTGTTAATTCATTCATGAAGACATATATTATTTAAAAAGTCACACATTTGAGTAGATGCTGTTTTCAAGACTGTTACACTTTTTTAGGCTGCATATAGTCCTGGTCAATTTATATTCAATGCCACTTTCTTGCTTAACTAGCTCTTCTTGTTTTGGATGCTTGCCCTTCTATATTAATGGAGCCAGCAAAAACATGCTTCTCTCCTTTTCTTTGCCAAGGTCATGAATAAGCTGGCCATTGCTTTTATCTCAGCAATATTCTTCCAAATACAGTATCTGTGCATTAGGAAGTAACTAGGGATAATCAGCAGAGGCTGAGTCTGTGTTCCATCTTGCCTTTTAAATTATTTTGGGTTCTACCTAGAGTCACAGGAATGATTATAGTGCTGAAACTCCAAGCAATTCATCTGTGTTTCTAATATTAATAGATTTTTTTAGATTTGTTGTTATGTTTGGGTCTTCAATGAGACATAATTTAAAGCAAACTGCTGATGTTTTTATACTCTAAAACAATTCAGTAGCTCGATGTCACTTTTGTAAGAAATTTGTGCGCTTGTATCTTGGCTGTGATGCTAACTTGTTATGTGCATTATTTAACTATTAATTAGAAATACAAGGACATTTTGAGTTTGCAGAGTGCTTTGAATTGCATATGTATTATGTAAGGTGTAAATATAATTCTTAATTCCCTTTCAGTGGAAAAAGAATCTCAAAAACATGCACACATCTTGTGCCATGTTTAAATTACAGCCTGTTTTTACTCCAGGTCATACCAATATGCTTGTCTATCAGAGAATCCCTCCTACAGAATTTTGCTGAGTGGAAACACCTTTTTTCTTTAAATACAAGCATAACTAATACAAGCATAAATACAAGCAATAAATAAAGAACTCAGACACGCTAAGGAGTAAAAAGAAACCATACAATACAGATTTAAGTCATCATGGTTAAAAAGCTACTGCAGCTCTTTAAAATCAGCTTTTAAATCTAGCCTGTTGAATTGTACACTTAAACACAACAATTTTATTTATTTATTATCTCTGAAGAACTCTGAAACAGAAAATTCCAAACATGACAAACGTCGTCTCATCATGCATGCAGCCTTGTACTTACAGCTTTTCTTTTAACTGAAGGAGGAAAGTGACTGTGGATTTGCAACATTTTGAAATATTACTTCCAAAATTATATGAAATAAGTTTTATAAAGGGATGGAGGAATGAAAATGGAATAATATGTATGTTACTCAGGGAAGAAAAGAAACCTCCTTTGTCTCTTACCTGTTGAAATGATAAAATAAATGTATTGATTTAACTTGCTTTCAGGTTAAAAAATAATAATCAGAAAGCTTCTCATAAAAGATCACAGGAATCTTTCAGCACATATAAAGTTTAGGCATGATGAGAGGGGTTATTTCTTTGGATATAGTTTATCTTCAATAGTAGTCGAACTAACTGTTCAGTCTGTTCACTATGATTTTAATTCAATCACGTCATACTGCTTTTACAATTTTATTTATGTGCATTCTTCTAGTCCAAGAGTTTGTCACAGCGTTCATCTCATTAAATACGGGTACTCACTCAGTAAATATGTGTACTTCCAAGTATGTGTACTTCCACTCAGTAAATATGGGTACTTTCAAAAATGATGCCTCAGTTTAGTAACAGATGCTTCTTAAAATATTTAGAATTTTAAAGTGTAAAGAAGCCGTCAGTAGCATTCTGATTTGTGTATAAATATTTATTTAGCACACGTTCTGGCCAATGTACTGCCCTTGATTTTTGTGCAAAACTTACAGTAACTTCAATGGAAATTCTGAGCTCATGAGTAGAGAAAAATATGGCTAATTCAGCAACCCAGCTGCTTTTATATCCCAGAATAGCAAGCAGTGCCTCTAGTGAGGGAGGTGGGGAAATATGGGAGTTTATGTCATTCTTAGCTTTCTGTTGCTGGGCTCACATTTCACTAACAGCTCAACTTAGCACAGACTCTGGGGTATCCTAATTCTCTTCAGGGACTTTTAGCTGGATTTATAGCAACTGGAGCAAAACAGTGGTATGAACATAAGAATTCAGTGGCTAGTACCTATAGCTCTAGAAATATTTGCTAGAAATCCTGTGAGAGTGCAACATGAGATGTGAAAAAATTTCTATGGGGAAAGTGCCTTCTTAAATCCATACCACAGCTTAACCTCTTTAAACATACTGTTTCCAGCTTTTCAAAAATGTCTTTTCTTTTTTATTATTTACTCATTCTACTCTTTCTGTCACAGACACCAGAAATTAATAACAGAGAGACTACATCTAGCAGAAATTCTCCACTGGTAAGAAAATTGTAGAAAACTCTCTTAGGAAGATTTGTAGTACTGTGAAATCCTAGAGTGTATGAGCTGAAAAACTGCTGGGTTAACTAGAGTGTCGCAGAAGAATGACAAAATTTCAGATCAACCTTTCAAAATAATATGACTTAGATTTAGTTATGTAGCTGACTGTCCATAAGCTCAAATATCCAGAAATAAGACCTCAAAAACTAGAATGGCTGGAAAATCAAGCACACTTTAAGTATTAAGCTAAGTGTTTCCAGACAAGTTGGATTTGCTCTGTTATGTGAATATGCATTATATTGTTCTAAGTGACAGTACATCAAGACAAGAACTTTAATTAATAACCTCTCCCTCTTAAGTGTGCAACTCTGTATCTTATCTTGCTTGCTGCACACTATTCAAGCACTTTATGAAAGCAGCATTATTCATTTCCTTTAATCTTTGTGCAGGCTCTCAATGTATTAGCAGAGTGCTGCACAAATAATAACTAGTTCTATTTCTGCAAAGCTCTCCACATGGTGTTATTTTCCCTGTTCTACTAAGGGGAAACCGAATAAGAGTTTATGGCCAAAAAAAAAAAAACAAACAACCTTTAGCAATGACTACTTAATTTTACATGCATTATACTACATTATAAATTCAAGTACAGGCTCTATTGACTACACCTGAAACTCTAAGATAGTATAGCTACAAGTCACATACAGGGTTTTGAGCTGGCAACCAAAACTGAAGAACACAGTGACAAGATGACTGTGGAAAGTCATCTTCAAATGTTTTCCTTAACATTGCAGAAGAACTTTTCCAGAAGATGAGGGAGAGGGCCCAGTTTTTCAAGTCCTGAAGGATTTTTCCTTTCTAGTGATTTGGTAATTTCCTGCTGTTAATACTGCAGACTTGTCTATAACAAGACCTTCTACACTAACATGTAGAAATTTAGTTACAAGTTATTTTTAAACACGCTCAAGACATACTTTCCTCCACAGCTGTGTGTAAGATAAAGCCTTTTAATTTGCTTTCTCCTGATTTCTAAATTCTATAATTTAATCCATAAAGTGTTTCACTATGGCATAGAATGGCATTCTGACTAGCACAAAAGGTAATCAATTCTATCTTTTTTTTAACAGTCCTTATACCACAGGCTCAACATTTCTAACAGGGGAGGATTTTCAATTTAGAGAGCTCCTCTACTGCATACATCCTCAGTAACCAAATCAGATCCTATTTTCCTAGTACTCTGATCAAAGATCTAAGATGCCTTATATTTAAAAATAATAATCATGAAAAAGAAATGTTTTGTGCCACTTGATATGTTTTCAGAAGCAATGCTATCAGTTTGGCACTGCAAGTAGTATTCCACCATATTAATTATTAGGACACACAGTACAAAAATAAAGTTTGCTTTATCTTTTATTACTACTTACTATAAACTACCAAGGTTTGCTTAACTACCCTAAATACCCAAACCATCCAGTGGATAAGGAGACACTGTCTACTACATCACAGCTGGTCAGTTTCTTGCATACTCATGTACTGCTCCTCATACCACACTTTCAAATGGCTGGCCCCAAACTCACCAGTTCCCCAGCTCCATACGTGGGCCCTCAGACCTCTTTCACGTATTTTCCTACCAAGACGCACATCCCCTTTGCATATACTTTTCTAGTTTAAAATTCCCACTCACCAGCACACCATATTCTTCTTCATTACTCATGCATCTCATGTACAGCCCCACAATTTACTTTCCTCTGTAGTCAGGCATTCAGAGAATCGTAGATTTCTTTGGGACAGGTTCTCAAGGCACCATTTTGCATATACTGTGGCAGCAGGTATGTGACAAACAGCTCTGTGACCTTCCGAAAGTCACATATCAGGTTTCACAGATCCATATGAATTAGGATCTATATATCCAGTGTGTGTATATATATATATACACACACACACACACTATATACATATATATATATATACATATATATATATATATATATAGTATATATATAGTATAGTATACTATACTGGAAAGATTCCAGCGAAAAGGAAAAATTTCAGCCACATACACAAATTATGTCAGGTGTGCAACAGAATCAAGTCATACATTAGCAGATCCAGGAAGAAAACAAGAACTGAAATGGCAGAGTACAAAATTAAAACAGCATTCAAAAACCTGCGGTATCTCATGGCAGACAATGTTCATGTTCGAACAGTGGTTTCTGAATAAGGAAATGATCAGTTCTACTAGTGTGTGATTTTGTTGGTGTAAGGCTGATTAATCCTCCATTTTCATAGACTTTGAAGATTTACTTTTAAAATAGATGCTAAAAAAGATGCTGTTTAGAAGCTGCTTGACAGATTTAGTGAAGAAGCCTAATTAATATGCTTAGCCTGGAGAAAATAAGGTATATGAGAACACAAAAGAGTCACATCTGGAATTTCAGTTTTCCTTACAATAATCGTCTCTCAGATGCATCTTACCCATAGCTACTGGATGACAAAATCAGGCTATTAAGTTCAAACTTACACTTAAAAACTACACATAACTTTGTGTTAGAAATAGGAACCATGACCCCTTTAGTTACTTACAACATCTAGACATTTTGAACATTATGACAAGGGGCAATTAGGACCAAAACTATAGTTTTTATTGATTCAAGAGTCATCCAACTGTCCTTACGTAAGCATTACTCAAGTGAGGTACTGTTATGAGATGACAACTCTGCGTTTTACATTTGTGCTAGAAGAAAGCCAGGAAAACTGAGCATTAATTCCAACATCACAATGCAGCCAAAGGTCTGATTAATTTCAATTAAGTTTCTTCTGTGTCTGTTTCCCATTTGCCTCATCAACTTTTCTTGTTGGCTGTACGTACAGTAGCGAGAGTAGATCACAGACAAGTGACAACCTAATCGCTCAGCAGCTACAAAAACAATAAAATGCTTTTTCTGTCTTTTCCGATGGCTTTTTTTTCCCAGTTGATTTTTTCCCCCTATACATATTTTGCAAGTTGTGACTTTCTGCAAACACTGCAAGGATAGCACAGCAATCATGTAGAGTTGCAAATGTTTTAAAGCTAACCATAGCTCTATTTCCTAGGTAGAAAATGGACTAAGTGATCAGATAGTACTGCAGTTCCAGGGAATTTAGTACTGCATACTCCATTTGCCTTACAAAAAAAAAAGGTCCCTTTAACCTGTCTCAGTTTATATATAAGTATATAATAAATATATAAATATTGACCCTTTTTTATATCACATAGCACTTCCTCAAAGCTGAATGCAGTTTGATAAGTTCTCATGAAGGAAGTTCAATATTAACACAGAAAGACCCACCCTTCTCCTGTTTACAATACGCTTCAGAGATTGAAGGCTTAAACTTGCCTGGGATCATGATGGAAAATGACTAACCTACTAATGACCAATGTGAAATAGGATTCTTAACACTGGGAAAATCCCTGTAGCTCAGATTCACAAAGGTACTTTGAGAACTTTACTGTTGACTTCAAGAGACAGGATTTCAATGTTAGATTTTTTTCCCAACTCTTAGAAACCTCTTTACCTCTTTCTAGCTGGTTTATGCTGTAATTCTGCTAAAATTATGAATTTATACTGGCATAAAACTTTGGATAAAAAGAATAGAGAGCTAGATACACAAAAAGGTCATTACCGCCCTTCTGGAATCCCATGGAAACCAAAGATTACTGTCTGATTAATTTAGAAATTAATGTAATACTTTCCACCTGGCTATCCTTCAAAGTTACCTTTCTGTATTATCTTCCTCCATTTTACTCAAATCAATATTTTTCAGAACATACCAAGCTTACTGTTCTCAAAACATTACACTCAAACAAATTTTATAAAATGACTGACTTCTTAAAAACGGATCTTACTCTCTTTAAACATATTTATACTTACTTTTTTTGCCATAGAAGTAAAGAAACAAAGCCTATTTGTTCAAACACACAAAGTGCTATTTTGATTCCAAGTTTTAGACTTCTCTGCATACTAAACATTATAATTTCAATACTCTAGTTTGCACATAAAGTATACAACAGAAGTGCAATATAAATAAAATAGTTTATTACAAGAGCTCTACAATACACTTTCAAAACATCTTATACAGTATTCTCTTTCAATATGAAACAATTCACATGGGGAGAAAAAAAATCTCAATATATAACTATTGTCATTCTTAAGATACTGAATTAGCCTGTCATACAAAAATCATAGTAACTGAATCTTCCTTAGTTGTATTCTCTCTCAAAATAGGAAAAAATAATACACAAAACTAAAATAAGAACTGCCTTCATCCTTCATTTATACCAACTACTATAAAGCTTATGCCACAGCAAGACCTACATAAATTGCTTCAAGAAATAATAATAATTAAAAAAAAGTTTATTTAAATAAATACATATCTATTTAAATAGTGAAAAGAATGTATTTTACAGTTATATTAGTTTAGATATAGAATAAAAAACTTCATGTTTCAACTATTCAGAAATTGTGTAACAAATGAAAATATAGTAAAAAGTAGTTTCTTTAGAGAAAAAACAAACTTCATTCTTGTTCTTGGTGAATAAAGCTCCACTGCACTTACACTTTTTGCCAGCCCCACAGGCACAATGGGCAAAGCTCTCTACTTACCAGAAGTAAAACTACAGACTCTATTAACACAAAACCAGAAATACTTGATTTGAGCTAAGTCATTTTCAGTCTCTAATATTTAATGTAACAAGAACATGACTTCCCAACAAAACTGCTTGTCTGAGCTATTGTCACGACTTAAGAGAACACTCTTTTACTGGTGCAATACGCATGTCAGAAGGAACAGATAGCAACTGTATATGTAATATTCATTATAATTTCTTGCCCTCTTTTCGTGTAGAAAATTCAGTATAGCATGAATTGGAAAAAAAAAAAAAAAGAAAAGAAAAAAAAGAGAGAAAACTTGGAAAAGCAAGACGTTGCAAGAAGTAGAAACGAAGTGATAAAAGGGATTAAATGATTATCAGCCCTGCTACTTTAGCAGTCTACTCATATTTTACCATAAATAAGGTAAAAATGTAATTCCTCACCCACAGATTTCCAAGCATATTGCAAATATCCAGTTCATTTTTCTCTTTATTAACTGTTCTATAATGCTACTTAAGTTTTTTTTATTAAACATTCTTCCCCACTTCCTCAACTTTGTTCTTTTTTTGCATCTTCTTCACCTAAATGTAACAGGGTTTTTTTGTTTGCTTGCTTTTAAAGCATGAACTAAATACAGCAAGCATATGCAACACTTGCATATTTGTTTGCAATGTACAGGAAGCCAGAAGAAAGTAAAAGGACCATTTCCTGTATTCTGGAAATTACCTTTTTATCATTACTTTTGGATCGTTATCGTTGGGCAGTGTCATAAAATACTACACAGGAAAAGGTAAGGAGCTCTGCAGATTGCTGCAACACCATCAATACTGTAAGAATGTTTATTTATAAATACATTTAAAGAAAAGAAATGCAAAGTACCTTTTTTATTGCTTTTTTGCTTTGTTTTTTTTTACCATTATCTCACTGTCATCACATATTATAATCAAGTACACAGTTCTGAAGACAGCAAAAACTCTTCATCAGGTCTTCTTCATAACATAAAAAAAGATAATCCTTTTCAGTCAATTATTCAATGTAACATAAGCCTTTTAATAATTATGCAACCAAAAATGTTAATTTATAGTTTCATGGGACGGTATCCAGTTTCAATGAAAACAATACATTCCCTTGTTGTTGCTCAGTGGAACTCAGCTTTAATCTTTCTTTAAAGTGAGTAAGGTGATGTCTCTTCAAATGTGGGGACTGTCTGAAATTTTTACCACAAACTGAACATTCAAATGGCTTCTGTCCAGCATGCATTAGGTAATGTCTTTCAAGCTTAGAAGGTGATTTGAAAATTTTAAAGCAGATACTGCACTGATACACTTTCTTAACATCACTTTTTTCAATCCCATCAGAAAAATCATGCCAATAACTGTAACAGCTTTGCTCTGTTTCCAACAATTTACTACACAAATACGGCTGTGTGTTTCTCCTGCTGGTGTCAAGAACAAAGTCCCCTGACTCAATTTCAACTTTGATTTCAGCTGCTTGTTTTGACTGAATCAGTTCAAAATCTTTAAAGCCAGCTGCCTGTGAAGGTGTTTGAGAATAACCCGAATAACCCACAGGCTGAGAAGACTTAAATTCAATGTGATCTCCCTGATGATTGAAAAGTTTGTTCAGATTTTCAAATTCTACCTGGCAAACAGAGCTTTTATAGGGGTTCTTTTCAGTATGGGTGAGCTGATGTCTTTTTAAGTGAGCTGACTGTCTAAATGTCTTCCCACAAACATTACAGCCAAAGGGCTTCTGTCCCGTATGTATAAGATAATGTCTTTGAAGTTTGGATGAAGATGGAAAGATTTTTTCACATCTGTCACATTTACACACTTTGTGTCTGTTATGTATATTTTTAGTAGGAGCTGAAAAAGCACAGTGAAGTACTTCTGGATTATCAAAGAAGCCATCATCTGATGAACCATAAAAAGCATCATCCTTATTATGCACTGAATCATCGATGTTTAACATGCGTTCATCAGTAAGCATACCTTTTAAATTAATTCCTACTTCAAGAGGTTGTAGATGCTCTTGCCAAGATAATGGCATGGCAAATATTCTTTTCGCCCGATTACTAACTGCTTTGTGCATGTCAAGCTTGCTACAGCAGTCCTTGAAAAATTTAGTGGAAGCATTCTTATCAGAACGCTGATTTCTAACAGCAACCAGGTCAGGACTTTTAAAGTAACCTGATTTCATTTTTTTTCTGCCAGTCACAGAAAAATCTGATGCCTTTCCTCCAGTATGCTTCAGCTTCATCAGGATCCTATTTTTCATGCTGACTGCGTAGCTGAAAGCTGTTGTGCAGTTATTTGAACTTTTGCCGTCTCTCAGGTAACATTTGTGCAAGTTTAGAACCTGCTCTGTTTCAAAACACTGTTTGCACATTGGGCACTGAAAGGGTACAATATAAATTGAACGAACATCACGTGGGTCATTCTCCTGGGACTTGTAAGGGTCATTCTCAAAACTATCCACCTTTCCTTCCAACAGTTTCTGCGGTCTGAGATATTTGTGAGTCTTTCCTTTGTATATGATATTGGGGACAGTCTTACTTCTGACATGGAGCTGTTTGTGCTTCATGAGCTTGCTCTGTATTTTAAACCCCTTCTGACAAAAGCAGCACTGAAAAGGCCTTTCTTCCGTGTGTGTGAGCTGATGGATTTTCAAATGGGTTGACTGTCTGAAAGATTTACCACATGAAGAACACTTAAAAGGTTTCTGGCCAGTGTGAATAAGGAAGTGTCTTTCTAGCTTAGATCTTGAAGGAAATGTCTTGTTACACGATTCACAAGCATGAGTTTTCTTTCTCCTTCTGGTACCATGTAGATGATCTGCCTTGAGGCACTGATGCAGCATCCACCTCTCTTCAGTTGTAAAAGACTTCCAGCACACAGAACATCGAAATATGCCACAAACGACCCTGTCTTGCTCGGAATCCACAGATTTTTCTGCTTGCTTGATATCATTCTGATAATTTGCATTGTGAAGCTGCTGATGCTTCAAGAAAGTAATTAAGTTTTTGAAGTTCCTATGACAAACAATACACTTAAAAGGCAAATTATGGGTTAACTGATGCCTGTCCAGATGGACTAACTGCCTAAATGTTTTATGGCACACGTGACATTCAAATGGCTTTTGACCAGTATGTATCAGATAATGCCTAGCTAATTTTGATGGAGTTTCAAACTGTTTATAGCAAGTGTCACAAATATATGGCTTTTTCTTGGGTATCCTGTTAGCCGTTACACACTGCTGTACTTTTAACATTTTTAAAAAGCAATTACACCTTGCCTACTGTTAATTTCTTCAGATAAGTATTTCAAGTGAAATCATCAATTGCCCACTAAGATGGAAGGCTGTAGAAGCAGCAAATTTTCTTAGAGGAGAGATATTCTTAAATCCCACAGGTCCCTAAAATAAGAAAAAGAGTATTACTTTAGCCATAATTGCTCAAGTTTGTCCCTTATTTTCTACATAAGAGACCAAAAGCATCTGAATTAGAATACTGCTCACTTAATTTAGCTTAAAATGCTTTCCTCATAGAAAAGTATTTACTTGTTCTGTTACATGATATGGAAAAACTTAAACTCATTTCATCTGAAAAGTAGTCATCTGTGCTGTAATGCAGGTATTACGCACTCCTGCCACTTATTTCTAGGTCATATACAGTTTAACTACCTTATGATGTTTAGGCTATTTGCAAATAAAGGATATTCTTTAAAAAAATATATATATATTGTAATAAATTTCTCCCCTACAACAGTACTTCGAAATCCCACATACAATTTTATAACAGAAAGTGCTAGGAGCTAGGGATTCTTGCACTTCAAAATAAAAATTAAATGAGTGCCGTGTTTGTGGGAAATGAATATTAAGAACATATTGAAACAAAACAAAACAGTTACTATTCACATTTGTGTGTTTTATTTTGTCAACTGAATGCAGAACAAACTAATCATTTTTGCTTTATCTCAGGATGGCAAGCATCAGAGCCAGCCACCAAGTGTAGCAGAGTGGAACCATAAGCTATCACCAGAACAAGGATGGAACGCAGGCTACATTCACTGTATCACAACCAAACCAGAGTGCCTGAGTTGTGATACTTATGCTCTTTTGTCATCATAAATATACACATTATCTTAAATCATCAGTGAATGTTAATTTTTTTATATATATATATATATATATAAAAATCACGAAACAGCCAATTTTGATTTTCCTCATTTTCAACACTTGGGCAACCTGTGTCTCAGCTAAAGAACAATGATTTGCAAACAAAAAACTTCTTATGCACTCAATTACTTGCATCTTTATTAAAATATTCACAGGAACCTGTGTGAGAGACAACCTCCAACAGGGTCTTAAGCACTTCCACTAAGGGGGTTCTTTAGCCTCAGCAGGGCTCCCTCTCCAATGCTTGCCCTTCTCACCAAGCTTCTACTTGTGCTCAGCTGAACCCTTCTTTACTATGAAGTTACTTCTCTTGTCCTTCACTCCACTGAATGTAGAAAACAACTAAAGGTTGTTCTTTGTGACAACTGTGTATTCACAGTCTTCTTTCTGTCCTTTTTTTTTTTTTTTTTAAATAGAACAACCTTGTGTTTTTGTTTTTGTTTTTTAAGTGTTGTTTTTATGCTTACTTTTTTTTAAAGACAGGATTGGTCTTTTTAATCATCTCTGGACTAATTTCAATTGGTCACATCCATCCTAAATTGCAGCATCTAAGGCAGATGACATATTTCAGTCCACAAGAATAGTATGAATAACAGCATGAAAATACCTTACCGTTATTACCTATGTTCCTTAATATAGAAAGGGAAAGTGATGTAGGGAGCAAACTTTAAAGCAGTAGCATAATAGCTAGAACACCTGACAACTCTGTTGCAGAATACATTTTTTCTGACTATAATTTTGCTACTACAAACTCAAAAATGGTATTTTGATACAAGTCACAAATCATGCATTCTTTCTATATACCAGCAGAATAAAAAAAAATAAAACATTTTTTCCAGTGTCTCTAAAAGCACTGCTTCTTCCCAAAGAGGCAGTACCCTAGTTTTTAAAAATTCAGAAATACCTGAAAAGTCCATTTAATGTAATTCCAAAGAATAAAAGCCTACTGCAGTGGAAAGCAAGTTATGATGAGATTCAAGATGTGCACAGAAGACTGAAAATATCTGGTAAATCAAGTTTTTTCTTACACTTAATAGAAAGAAACCTGGTCATCTGATAGGATCCTTCCATCCCTCATAGATATGACCCTATATAATTGTGGGCCTTATTAATAATGCTTGGATGTATGCCTTTGATGCAGTTGTCATTGCACTGAGGAATTATGTAATCTCACTCCTTTGATAGAACTTGACAATACTGTGGAGCAGATGAGAAAGTCAACTTTTCCTTTCCTATTCTCTTCGTACAGAATTTTAACAGCTACTCAGTTCCAGTCTTTTGAATGAACGACACTACACAACACTCTTAGGAGAATCCTTTTTCCTCCCAGTTGTCACATCACTTGAAGGTAGGGAGGTTGCAGTGAGTATGTAGCAGCACAAACTAGAAAGCATTTGCTATAGTGAAGCTACAGGCAGGTAGGCTGAGAAAAGCAGTGTATTTCTCTGCTGTGCTGGAAATTCCTGTACAGCTGTGGTTCAAGGCAGCCTCCATTAGCAGGGAAAGAAAGCCTCCTGAGAAAGAACTGTAAAGACTGATGAATTTTAGCTAACGTGCTGTCATACAGATCTAATTTACACATCAGGAAAGTACTCAAGCGGTACAGTGACATGCAAAGAAAAAAGTCCAAAGTGAGAGACAGCTGTGGCATATTACACAAGGGATTTTGTATTTAGCTTATAGATGTATTAAAGATTCTATCTGATGAATGAGGAGAAGTGTTCTGTAGTACAGGATGTCAAAAGCAGAGCAGAGCTTTTTACTGTGGTCTTCTGCCAATGAAAGACTGAAGGCTAAAGTGAGGGAAACTTAGGCAGTGCAAAAGGAGAAGAAAGGTGTTAAGATGGGCATTACTGTGTGGCCCAAATATATTTCCAAATCTTCTTTAATAAGGACATTTCTCTGTATCTATTTCAGGGTGATCTGTGCCTTGCACATCTAAGGAATAAACACACAGCTGCTAAAGATCAAAGAACAAAAGACAAGCTTGGAATACTCTCTTCTGCCAGCCCTGGAAGTACATAGACTCATCCTATTTAGAGATTAAATTTATGGACTGGGCCCAATTTAATACTAAATTGACACTACTTTTCATCTCGGCTGCAAGGTCATGCAGAAAAATAGGATGAAGATGTAGGCCACTGAAGGTTCACAGAAGACCTTCTTATGTCAAGTATTACTTAAATATGTATTATGTTTATCAACCTTCCAGATGACAGCAACAAGCTGAAAACACAATGGAAAAAAATTCTGAATTCTAATCTTGCCTTTACTAATCAGAGAAGGTTCAGGGAAAAAGAAAACAAAAACCAGGAAGTGCACTTTAAGGAAAGGAAACACAAGATTTTCTATTTACAAAGAATAATCAACTGGAAGGGGAACAACTTAGTAGGTAACAGTTGAACAGAAGAGACCTGGAGACTATGTTGGAACAGAAGCTGGGTATACCAATAACGTGCTATTACACCAGGCTGTATAAACATAAATAAAGCTTGAATGGCACATAAGTCTCCCATGCTACTGCTTAGAATTCAGCTGAAGTACGCTATCCTGTTTTGAGTACTGCCCTTCAAACTGAGTCAAGCACATAAACTAATTGGAATGAGTCCAGAGAACACGATAGAGAATGATCAGAGCTTAAATGCGTAATATAAAACTTTAAAAGAACTGGAAGTGTTTAAGTTAAAGACAACACCTGATTAAAAGCAAAACAAACACCAAACAAACATAGAAGTCAGCTGAAAACAAAAATAAAGCCATTCCCAAAGTCATTTATAGATGTGGCTAGAAATTCAAGTTATTGGAGAGAGGATTTAAGTACACTATCCTTATATTTACACAATTTTTCTTAATAAGCTGTCAAGCAAGTTGTGGGGGAACTGTCCTACCTCCAACAGTGGAGGTCTTCAAAAAGGGCTGTATAAAGATCTCTCAGTTCCCTCACTCACACAGTAGACCCTGCTTTGATGCACGGGAATAAATGAAAAATTCATATCCTGCCTTCTTTTCCTATGGCTCAATAATGTAATTCAAAACAAACCACCTACAAGTTGAAAATTCAGTCCAAATTCCAAATTTGCAACTAAAGGATTGTTCTGCATTGTTAGTGTATTCTCCAGACCCTCTAGAAAAGCTAGTGGCTGTAGCCTTCCTGACAATTACAAAATTTAATAATAACAATAATAAATGCATTAAGAAAGATAAGTGCCTTTTGTAACATTAACTGCAAAACAGGTGAAAAATCTAGCTGCTGACCTACCAGACACATAGCATGCAACAGAAACAAGCGTCTGAGCACTGAGACAAGTGCGCTGCTCACTGCATTTCCTCACCAGCCTTCCCTATGGAAAAGTTAGGTTGCAGCATTGGGGGTAAAACACAGTTTACCAGCAGTGTAATCATCACCTTTATACAGAAATCAGCATCACGTGTCACAGCTCCTCAAGGCTAGCACATCTTATCCCCATTTTCCATGTATTTTTTTAAAGCATTCTCTGAAACAAACCCAAAAACACAGGTGAGGGAAAAGCGGGGCTAGTTTGACAGCAAAACTAAGTTCTGCGGAAGGGGCTTAGGACCTTTCCACCCCCAAACGCCAGAAAAGCTACCCCCTCCTCTCCCCCCAGCTCTCACAACTCTCTTAAATACAGTTAAAAGCAACCAACGAAGCGGCTCCTACAGAAAGCAGACAGCGAACGGCCCCACAGCGGCCGGCAGCTGTCCCACGGCAGAAAGCGGTGTCCCTGCTATAGGGCCCGGCCCCGAGCTGCCCACCGCCTACCGGGGCCGCGGTACCGGCAGCAGCATCGCCCGGCGGCTCTGCCCTGTCCCGGCGCGCCGAGCCCGCATGCCGGGCAAGGGGAGGGTGCAGGGGAGGGAGCGACCTGAAGCAGCAGCCACCACACCTCCACCTTCCTCGGCCCGCCCGCGGCGGCCGTCGCCTAAACGCTTCCCCCCGGATGGCGCCCGGCCGCCGGGACGCCGGGAAACCCGGGCCGCGGCTTTCCGTTCCCCCGCGAAACCCGGCCTGGCCGCCCGCCCCCTGCGGCTCCCCCGCGCCGGGCACCCCGAGGGGGCGAGGGGGCTGAGGTCGGGCCGGGCACGGGGCCCCGTCCCGCGGGCGAGGGTTTCGTGCTCGCCCTGCCCTGCCCGACACCCTGCCGGTGGGGCGATGAGTTCTGCGTGCCTAATGGCACGCGTTGTTCCCCACAAGCAGGACGCGTTTTATACTGAAGCGTCACAAAATAATGGATTCCCAGTGGCCACAGGCTGCTGGACGGAACCCTGCTGGTGGAATTACATTGTGGTGCAACCGCTGGACAACAAGGACAAAGCCTGAGGTCTAGGACATTGGGAAGTGACCCTGGGAAAGGAAGAAGACTCTCCAAAAAGATACCCAATAACCTGTGCACACAGCAGTAATAGTTCTGCAGAGTTTTGTCTCTCTTCTGAAAGAGAGAAGGGCCAAGGAAATGCAGGAGATATGGGTGGAAGAACGCAGCTGGAGAAACTGGGGGTGCCAGATGGGCCGAGGCCCACGGCTGCTGCTGCTGGGCAGTGGCTGACCTCAGGTCTGCCAGACAAAGGCCAAAACAGCCAGATAAAAGCAGAAGCTTTTTATTTCAGAAAGGAACATGCAGATGGTACAGCAGTGAATTAGAGATTCACCACAAAAGTCTGTTAATAATTAATAGAACGCAAGAATATGGATGAGGCTGATACTGTGCTCAGACTGCTGATTATTATGCTGACGGGCACTGTGCTGCTCTATTCCCCTTTATCTGAATCCATCTCCTTTCTCCAACTCTGCTTAGACCGTAGCAGCTTTGGCACTTGGCACAGAGCATTCCTAGTCACAGACACATATTTACCTTTAGAGTAAACATGGGTGGGTTTCCACATCTCTGCCACTGTTCTCCCACTCATGCAGCTCCCATATTCAGACAGCAGGACCAAATGGTGCTGCAGTACCCCCACAACTCTTCTTCACAGAAGAGGGGATCAGCATTTTTGTACAGTGCCTAGAGTAATGGGGTCCTGAGCACTGGCAGCATCTTAATATAGTAATTATAAATGGATACCCAGAAGTGTCCTGGTATAGTATGAAAAAAAGTTCCACACAATGAGCATTTATCGTTGCTGTTTTCTTACTGTGGTACCTCAGTGAGCAGAATTCAGTAAATTATTGGATATTTATCTAGAAATGACTGGATATTTATCTGCAAAGCAGCAATATCCAGCCAATAAATATATAAATAAAATGAGTTTGGGAAATGACATAAAGATTCAAGTTTCAGGGCAAATATATATATATAAATATATAAATATAAATATATATATATATATATTAGCCTAATGACATTGTGAAAAAGTTTTCCTCATGGACAGATTGCTTCACACATGATTTTCAGTTTCTTTTTATACGCTTCAGGAAATGGAATCATAGAATCACCACAGAATCACAGAATTTTCTAGGTTGGAAGACACCTCAAGATCATCGAGTCCAACCTCTGACCTAACACTACCAAGTCCTCCACTAAACCATATCGCTAAGTTCAACATCTAAACGTCTTTTAAAGACCTCCAGGGATGGTGACTCCACCACTTCCCTGGGCAGCCCATTCCAATGCCTCACAACCCTCTCAGTAAAGAAGTTCTTCCTAATATCCAACCTAAAACACCCCTGGCACAACTTTAGCCCATTCCCTTTCATCCTTTCACCAGGCATGTGGGAGAATAGACCAACCCCCACCTCGCTACAGCCTCCTTAAATGTAGTTATAAAGAGCGATAAGGTCGCCCCTGAGCCTCCTTTTCTCCAGGCTGAACAAACCCAGCTCCCTCCACCGCTTCTTGTAGGACTTGTTCTCCAGACCCCTCACCAGCTTTGTCACCCTTCTCTGCACTCTTTTGAGCACCTCCATGTCCTTCTTGTAGCGAGGGACCCAAAACTGAACACAGAACTCAAGGTGCGGTCTCACCAGAGCTGAGTACAGGGGGACAATCACTTCCCTAGACCTGCTGGCCACACTGCTTCTTATGCAAGCCAGGATGCCATTGGCCTTCTTGGCCACCTGAGCACACTGCTGGCTCATATTCAGCCGACTATCAACCATCACTCCCAGGTCCTTCTCTGCCTGGCAGCTTTCCAGCTCCACTCATCTCCCAGCCTTTAGCTCTGCTTGGGGTTATTACTCCCCAGGTGCAGGACCCAGCACTTGTTGAACTTCATACAGATGACCTCAGCCCATCAGTCCAGCCTATCCAGATCCTCCTGCAGAGCCTTCCTACCCTCGAGCAGATCAACACATGCACCCAACTTGGTGTCATCTGCAAACTTACTGAGGGTGCACTTGATCCCCTCATCCAGATCATCAATAAAGATATTAAAGAGGACCGGCCCCAGTACTGAACCCTGGGGAACGCCACTCGTGACTGGCCTCCAACTGGATTTGACTCCATTCACGCCTGGCTATCCAGCCAGTTTTTAACCCAATGAAGCATACGCCAGTCCAAGCCACGAGCAGCCAGTTTCTTGAGGACAATGCTGTGGGAAACGGTGTCAAAAGCCTTGCTGAAGTCAAGGTAGACAACATCCACAGCCTTTCCCTTGTCCACCAAGCGTGTCACTTTGTCATAGAAGGAGATCAGGTTCGTCAAGCAGGACCTGCCTTTCATAAACCCATGCTGACTGGGTCTGATCGCCTGCTTCCCCTGCAAGTGCCACGTGATGACACTAAAGATAATCTGCTCTATGAGCTTCCCTGGCACTGAGGTCAAACTGACAGGCCTGTAGTTTCCCAGGTCTGCCCTCCGGCCCTTCTTGTAGATGGGCGTCATGTTTGCTAGCTGCCAGTCGACTGGGACCTCCCCCAATAGCCAGGACTGTTGATAAATGGTGGAAAGCGGCTTGGCCAGCTCCTCAGCCAGCTCTCTCAGTATCATCAGCTGGATCCCATCTGGCCCCATCAATTTACGTACATCCAAGTGCTGTAGCAGGTCACCAGCCATTTCCTCATGGATAGTGAGGGCCACATTCTGCTCCCCATCCCCTCCACCAGTGGGCAGTTGGTCAGGGTAGTGGGTATCCAGAGAGTAACTGGTTTTGCCACTAAAGACTGAGGCAAAGAAGGCATTAAGCACCTCCGCCTTTTCCTCATCTTTCGAAACTAAGTTCCCCCCTGCATCCACTAAAGGCTGGAGATTCTCCTCAGTCCTCTGTTTTGCATTGATGTTTTTGTAAAAACATTTTTTGTTGTCTTTGACAGCAAAGTAGTAGCCAGATTTGACAGCAGTAGCCAGATTGAGCTCCAGATGAGCTTTGGCCTTTCTAATTTTGTCCCTGCACTGCCTCACAACATCCTTATAGTCCTCCTGAGTGGCCCGCCCTCTTTTCCAAAGATTGTAAATCCTCTTTTTTCTCCTAAACTCAAGCTCTGTTCAGCCAGGCCAGTCTTCTTCCACACTGGCTCGTCTTTGGGCACGTGGGGACAGACCGCTCCTGCGCCATTAAGATTTCCGTTTTGAAGAGCACCCAGCCTTCCTGAACTCCTCTGCCCTTCAGAACCGCCTCCCAAGGGACTCTACCAACCAGTGTCCTTAACAGTTCAAAGTCGGCTGTCCGAAAGTCCAATACAGTGGTTTTACTGGTCCCCTTCCTGGCTTCTCCAAGAATGAAGAACTCTTACCATTTCATGGTCACTCTGCCCAAGACAGTTTCCAACCACCACATCTCCCACCAGTCCTTCTCTGTTTGTGAAGAGAAGGTCTAGGGGGGCACCTCTCCTGGTAGGCTCACTAACCAGCTGCATCAGGAAGCTATCTTCCACACTCTCCAGAAACCTCCTAGACTGCTTTCTCTGGGCTGTGTTGTGCTTCCAGGATATATCTGGGAAGTTGAAGTCCCCCACAAGAACAAGCGCTGACGATTTCACAACTTTTGTCAGCTGCCTGTAGAACTCCTCATCAGTCTCCTCATCCTGGTTTGACGGTCTATAACAGACCCCCACCAGGATGCTCCTAACCCATAAGGACTCAACCTTACCATTCCCAGCCTCAAGGTCCACGACATCAAAACTCTCTCTGATATAGAGAGCCACACCACCACCCCTTCCATGCTGCCTGTCCCTTCTGAAGAGCCAGACATTGCAGCACTCCAGTCATGAGAGTGGTCCTACCACATTTCCGTGATGGCAACCAAGTCGTAGCCTGCCTTCTGCATGATGGCTGCCAGCTCCTCCTGTTTGTTACCCATGCTGCGTACATTAGTGTAGATGCACTTCAGTGGGGCCATTGCCTTCTCTCCCAGCCTTGCCATTGTTCCCTCTGGCACAGTTCTAACAAGCCTTGTTTCAGCCCCGTCCCTCTTCTTACCTAGTTTAAAGCCCTCTCAATGAGCCCCACCAGCTCCTGGCCTAGGATCCGTTTTCCCCTTAGAGATAGGGACCTGTCTGCGGCCATCAGGCTGGGTGCCAAGTAAAGCGCCCCATGCTCAAAAAAAAAATTTCTGTGTTGGCACCAGCCTCTGAGCCACGTTTATCAGGTGGGCTTTCCATGTTCTCTCTGTACCCCTCCCTGCCACTGTAGGGATGGACAAAAACACCACCTGTACTCCCGCTCCATCCACTAACCGTCCTAGTCCCCTAAAGTCCCGTTTGATGGTCTTCAGGTTTCTCTCTTCAATGTCATCACTGCCAGCCTGGACTATTAAAAGAGGGTAATAGTTAGAGGGGCGAACCAGGTTGGGAAGCTTTCTGGCAATGTCCCTGACCCTGGCCCCAGGGAGGCAGCAGACTTGCCTATGGGTAGGGTCAGGCCGACAAATAGGTCCCTCTGTTCCCCTGAGAAGGGAGTCGCCCACAACAATCACCCTTCCTTCTGTCTTGGTGGAGGCAGTCCTGAGGCGTGGAGTCAACTTCCTCGCCCTAGGCATCCTCCTGGGTAGACTTTCTACCTCTTCCTCAGCTACCGGTCTCTCAAGCTCCAGGGCCTCAAACCTGTTGCATAAGGGCACCTGGGAAGGTGCAGCCAGTAGGGGGGCATCGCCTGCGATGTCGAGCAGGGATCTGTTTCCATTCCTCCTCAACTCCTAGGTCCCCTCCCTCTGCCCGACACCAACAGGGCAGGGGGTCCACCCGTGTCTGGGGTGTCTCATCCCAGCACCCGTCCTTCAGGCCGCACAGGGGGCGTTGTTCCACAAGTCTATCTCCCGCTCACACTCCCTGATATCCCTCAACCTCTCAACCTCCTCCTTGAGTTCTGCCACGAGGTGGACCAGGTCGTCCACCTGCTCGCACCTCACGCACACAGTCTCTTTGCCCCCACAGGTGGTAGCAACAGGCTCAGGCACTCCCTGCACCCAGAGACCTGAACTGCCACAGTTTTGAGTGGGCAGTTGGTCTGGGTGTGAACAGACTTCCTAGAGTGTGCCTGGTGGAGACCACTGTGCCTGGTGGAGACCACTGTAGCTGAGCTAGTGGTAGACCGCCGTTAGAGGAGGTGTTCGTATGGGTGGGGGGAAATGCTCTACCCTGCCTGTGCGAACTGCCGCGCTAACTGCCGTGCCACTCCCTTCTGACACGCCATGCCCTGTTTTCCCGCCCTGTTCCCCCCAATCCTGGTTGCTCGCGCTCCTTAGGGGCAGCTTTTGAACGGCCGGGGAGGGGGCGCTGCTGGCTCCGCCTATGCCTCGTTCTCACCTCGTTCACCTCCCTCGTGAGGGCTGCTGGGTCCTGGTGGCTCCCTCGAGTGGGCTTGGTGCCAGAAAAATTAGCCCTGCCTGTCGATCCTGCTCCGCTGCAGAACGCGAGTGCCCCAGAGCCGATCTTCTTGGCAAATGGCTGCGAAATGGTGGTGGCGCCATAGAATAGAATGCCTTGGATTGTAAGGGACCTTAAAGATCATAGAATCATCAAATCATAGAATGGCCTGGGTTGGTAAGGACCTCAAAGATTACCTAGTTCCAACCTCCCTGCCATGGGCAGGGATGCCACCCAATAGATCAGGTTGCTCAGGGCCTTGTCCAACCTGGCCTTGAACAATTCAAGGAATGGGGTATGAACAGCTTCTCTGGGTAACCTGTTCCAGTGCTTCACCACCCTCTGAGTGAAGAATTTCCTCCTGACCTCTAACCTAAGTCTCCCCTCTTTTAGTTTAGAACCATGCCCCCTTGTCCTGTCATCTGGATGATCAAAAAGTCACTCTCCATCTGTTTTATAAACCTCCTTAAAGTATTGAAAGGCCACAATAAAGTCACCCTGGAGCATTCTCTTCTTCAGGCTGAACACCCACAGCTCTCTTAGCCTGTCTTCATAGGAGAGGTGCTCCAGCCCTATGATCAACTTTGTGGCCCTCCTCCGGACCTATTCTAACAGATTAACATCCTTCTTCTGCTGGGGGCTCCAGACCTGGATGCAGTACTCCAGGTGGGGTCTCACAACAGTACAATCCCCTTCCTTGCCCTGCTTGCCACTCCTCTGTCGATGCAGCCCAGGACACAGTTGGTCTTCTGGGCTGCAAGCGCACACTGCTGGTTCATGTCAAGCTTTTTGTCTACCAGAACCCCCAAGTCCTTCTCTGCAGGGCTGCCCTAAATGAGCTCTTCTCCCAGTCTGTACTCATGTTGGGGATTGCCCTGACTCAGGTACAGCACCTTGCACTTGTTGAACCTCATTAGGTTCATGTGGGCCCAACTATCAAGCTTGTCCAGGTCTCTTTGGATGACTTCCCTTCCTTCTGTTGTATCAACTGGTGTCATCTGTAAACTTGCTGAGGGTGCACTTGATTCTATTGCCTACGTTGTTGATAAATATTAAATGGTACTGGTACCAGGACAGACCACAGAAGGATACTACTCATCACCGGCCTCCACCTGGATATCAAACCATTGAGCAATGCTCTCTGGGTGTGACCTTCAAGCCAGTTCCTTATCCACTGAATGGTCCACCCTTCAAATCCATCTCTCTCCAATTTGGAGATCAGGATGTCAAAACCATCAGACGGATGACAGAATGGCAGACATCATAAGGATGTCAGGATGACAAAACCATCATAACAGAGTTTGATAACTATAATTCTCTCTTTGAATAGAGGACAAACCCAATCACCTCTCCCTCACTGTTGTTGAATTCAGAAAGATATCGTGTTGCTAAAAAAAAATCATAATTGTTTACTCAAGATTCTGTATAGAGTAATGAAAGAGAATTTAGAAGCATTTACAAGCTTAAGCACTTCTGCAGGCCCCAGTAACTGCAGATCTGTTCTTGAAATGTATTTTTTGATAACTAGAAACAATATAGAACAATTTCTCCTTCATAGTTAGTGATATTAGAAATCAAATCAGCTTCATCACCAGTGCTTCTAAATAATATCTGACCCAGTTTGCAATACATAAGCCAAATTTTAACACTACAGGACAAAATTTATTTGCAGTGAAGTTTAAATGCTTAACAGCTTTAATAGCGTTGTTCACTTCAATAGTATGCAATTAAGACTGCCAAGCCTTGCAGTTAAATGGGGATTGGACAGCCTATATTTGAAAGCTTGGAAATGTTATATGACCAGAAGTGAGTGATTTAGCCTTCTAGGTGTCAATTTCCTGGATATAAAAAGTACTTAATTTTTGCCACATGCATCTCAAAAGGCTATTCAGGAAATTAGTTAATCATTTAATGATTGTAGATCACCTGAGTATGTATCTTTTATTTTTAAAATATTGCTTTCATCTTAAAGTATACTCAGTCTTAGCAGTCTGTTCTTCATGAAAACTGTGGGCTGATCTGAAACAAGAATGCAAGCAGTGGAGTTCTGCTTGTGCCCCCATAACAAATTAATGTAGTAGATCCACAGCTGGTGTAGATTGCTGTAATTCTCTTGATTTTAATGAAGCTGTAGGAATGTATACCAGCTGAGGATCTGCTTGCATAATTCTGGGAGTTAGCATAGAGTGTAATCCAAAAATACTAGATTCAGTCTTAGAGCCCAATTAGTACAAAACAGAATAATTAATTTTAAATGTTCTTGTAGAGAACCCTGTCAACATGGGGAATCAATTATTTGCTTTTATGATGCTAAAGAATGAAATATGCACAGTTGGTAGGAAATGATGTTGCAATATTGTAGCAACAATGCAAGACCTTCTAGGAGTAGAAATTGGTTTTATTTTAAATCCAAAGTGATTTCAGTTGTTCGCTTTCACTCTCATCCTACATACTGGTTTTGGATATACCTGTTTGTAACCTGGCCATGGTTATTTTCACCATCCTGTCCCACTTTGGCAAGTCATTGGGATTTATTCATTGTCCTTTGCCTCCTTGTCTGGGTGCTCAGGTTCTTGACCCGCTAGTCTAGGTGCTATGAATACTTGCCATTCTTCAGCTGTTTTTTTTTCCTTCTGATGCTTCAATACCCAGATATTGATATTCATTCTCCATGCATACAAACCTTAAAATTTCTGTAACAATTACCTATATACTGAGAATATGCAGAATGTATGTGCTTCAGTGTACTACCCCTATTTTATTTAACTACATACGATTTTATTTAATATATCTTAATAGTTATGAGGGGCACACTGCATCTGTATGACTGTTATCTGACTTGCCACTCAAGAAGTTAAACAAATCTGGCTCTGGTGATAGCTGCATTGTCACATGGAAGATTTAATTATTATTATTATTATTATTATTATTATTATTATTATTATTATTATTATTTATTTTTTCTCCAGCAAATAAAATATGATGCAAATAAAATATGATAAAAAAGAATAAAAAAAATAAAGAGAAAATTCCTAAACTTCCTAAGCTTTCTTTAAAGAAAAACTGTATGGTACTGTAATTTTGTTATGTAGAACTGAACTTCAAGATCTTGAAATGCTGAATTGTCCCTTCTTTTCTGAAATAAAACTTTATTTCTCACTTACTACAACAATATAAACTATGTAATCCTTTTACCCTACCCTAAATGCGTATTACTCCACTTCTGACATAATGCACAGTATTCCAAGAATAGGTATTGGCATCTCAGCTTTAATATTAATAAAAAATGAGTGATTGTTTCTTTTGTGGGTGTACACTTTAGTAAATTGATATGAAAAAACAGATCTTGTTCAAATAATCTTAATTTTTCTTTAATTTTAGAAATCTAAGATTTTTTCTTAAAATATTGTAAAGATGCCTCTGCAAACTGACAGCTGGTAATTCAATTTCATGAGTTGCACAGTCTGTGAGTTAACTGCAACACATTAACATTAATATTGTGTCTGCTTCTGTAAGGTGTTCCATACATTCCTGTATATGCAATGTGTTACAGTGATTTCCCTGGTATAATTTTTATTGAATTTTAGACTAAAGAGGCATGTAACATAGTATATAACTTGCTAATGTGTCAATTAATGCCACCTCAGGGCTAAAGTAAATTGCAAAGACTTTTAAATCTGTGAATACACATTTCATGCTAGTCTTAGCTTTCTTCCTTCTTCTCTTGTCCTATTTTCTGGCCTTTTTTTTTTTTTTCCTTACTTTTTTTTTTTTCCCCTAAATAGTCCATGTTAGAGCCCTCTGGTGCATAACAATGAATTGCCTTGAGGGGAAATAGTTGTTTAATGAATCTCAGAAATATGTATTCTACATGTGCAAGCATCATATTTTATTTGATTAAGCACTATGTGTGGCAACAGCTCTATAAATTCTCTTTGTAAACTCAAAACTTTTTCAAGAATAGTAAACTTCATTCAGCCAGACTTGTAAACAGATAAGCATCATATCAAAAAAAAAAAAAAAAAAGTAATAAAATAAATTTTAAAAAATAAAAAAATCAGTTTTAAAAGAATATGGTGAAATTTCACAAGCAACAATTTAGTTCTGTGAAATGTAAATATAGTTGTATTACAATAACTTTAAGGTATAATTGTGCCTAAATGCAATCACTTCCATTAGCCTTTTGTCTTTGTCTAGCAATATATTTTGCTTTGCCTAGCACTATATTTCAAGATAAATTTCATATCTACTACATTATATTTAAAACCAATACAGAAAACAGTTACTTTGGATGTTCATTTGTTGGGTAAAACAAACAAACAAACAAACAAACAACACAAAAACACAAATTGCTGGCTCACAGCCCTTAATCTCTAGAATCCCTTAAGAATCCCTGCTTTGAAATGAGTTGCAGGCTCTATCAATTATATCTGTTTAAATGGACAAATTTAATTACTACAAAAGAGCAATTGATTTTTAAATTACCACTGATTGCACAGTGGGTATCTCAGTGGGAAGACAGGTACATGCACGCTCTCAAATGGAATCAATGTATTAATTAATCTACAGATTGACATACTCCATAGAAAGTTTCCTTTCTCTTCACCTCCTTCGACTCATTTGTTTCAGTTTAAAAGGAATCTCTGATGATCTAGAAGTGACAAATGGAGTATAAAGTTGCATATGCTGTGTATAATATGTAAGCTTTTGTTTCCAATTTTGCACATTCTGTGACGTTTGCTAGCCTAGATAGCCTCTACGTGATAAAGCATTCCTTACAACATGGAAACATCTAACTATGCAATATCATGCCAAGGTATATGTATACAGGAGTGGAGGTGAAAATGACTGTTAAGTCAAAGTGAAATTAATTCCTTTTGTGCAACCAGTAAAATGAACATAAACAAACAAACAAGCAAAAAAGATCTTGAGAAAACAAACAAGCATCCCCAGCACTGTGTCTAGTACTGGGCTTCCCAGTAGGAGAGAGCTATGGGCATACTGGACTGAGTCCAGCACAGAGCCACTCAGATGATTAAGGAGCATCTGTTTTATGAGGAGAGACTGAGAGCTGGGGCTGTTAAGCCTCGAGAAGAGAAGACTTAGCAGGGATCTTCTCAGTGGGTAAAAATACATAGTGGGAGGGAGTAAAGAAAATGGAGTCAGACTCTTCTCAGTGGCAAGTGAGAGGACAAGAGGCAATAGGCACAGACCGAAATATAAGGAATTTCATTTAAATGTGAGTTTTGTTTGTTTTCTGTGAGAGTGGTAAAACACTGGAACAGATTGCCTAAGAGGTTGTGGAGTCTCCAAATTTGGGGATTTTCAGGGCATGGCTGGGACTGTCCCTAAGCCACCTGCCCTGGCTGACCCTGCTTTGGGGAAAGGCTTGTGCTGGATAATCTCCAGAGATGCTTCCCAGCCTCAGCTGTTCTCTGATTCTCTGGATGTTGTTGACATGTTTAATGTTTATGTAAGGGACTTGCTGTAATATTTCATTTTTAAACCTGCTTTCTAGTCATGACATATGTAAGTTCTTATCTTCAGAGGTTGTTTTTTGAGGCCTAGACCTCGTAGAGAGTCTAGGTCTTTCCACTTAAATGCTAGCCCACAGCTGTCTATTTCCTTTTGCAATTGATAACTAGAAAATGCCGATTCTTCAGGGTCTCATCACTCTCCCACAGTATAAGCTTATCTTTTACCATATGTTATTGAAGTTGGTAGCTTTCTATTTGTAATTTAAGTATTCTTAAAGCCCTGTAAGCAAAGGGATATAAGCTTGAAATTCTGGTCAATCCAAAAAGCTCCATGTGACCCAGGATCTTCCTAAAATCTGGAAGCATCCAGTCATACTTCTTTTTATTTGGCAATCTGATTTACATCTCTTCACAAAACCTTTCCAACCTTGCTCTGGTGGGGACATTGGGACTTTTCTAGGACAAAGTCCAAACTACCTTGTTTGCTTGACTTAAGTCAGCTAACACCACTGCACAGACAGATGCCATAAGCAAGCTGCCAGGCTTAGATATGATGTTCCAGGACTTGTCTTCACATAAAGTACATCTTTGCATTAGCTGTAAGAAGAGTCTTTCTTGCTAGTAGTACCGAATAGGTTTCCCAGAACTAACCCTGAAAGCTTATCAATAGTCAAACAGTATGGATATATAACATATGTGGCTTCAAATCTTACCAATATAAGATTTGTTACAGGCTGCTCCTGCCCAGCAGTGTGGTCACTGCCATATAGGTATGTTTGGGATTTACACAAAAATTCTAAAAACCTTGATGCATTCCTTTTTTTTTTTTTAACTTCTGCTTAATCTCTTATTAAGAAAATAAAATATATTATGAACACTTTCTTGGCCTTTATGGTTTGTTTGGTAACTTCCTGTGCAAACTCTTGTTTCTGTAAGCCAACTGAAGATGCTTTACCCCAAAGGGTCAGGTTATGTTCCAGCAAAAGCATGACATAATTTTACCATCTGTTGATGAATTCCAAGTTCACGTGTGGCATTTGTTGTAAAGCCACCCTATTTTCTGTAATAACAAACTAATAATTTCAGAAAACTAATCAGAATTCATAAACTGTAGAAGATCAGCCAATGAACAAAGGAGACAATCCCAACATCTAAAAGTCACCTGGCAGAGACCAATGCAGTGTATACAAGGATCAGACACTGAAACACCAGTCCAAAGAGAAGGTCTCCTTATTGAATGCTGACAAATGGAATGAAATGAAAATACTTCAGTGTATCCCATTACTTGCCTTAATACATTGTGGGAACCCGATAACCACAAGTCAACAGAACCTCTTATGTTTCCTTTATGAGTTAGAGACAAGGTACTCAGTAGTAGAAACTATCATATTTTCAAGATGAGTGAGCAATTAACTGAGAATATACTTCCATAGTTACCTACTAATCAGCTATAGTCAGAGGTGGCCAATTCAGAAGTTTTACTGCTGTTCTCCACAGTCCTCTACTACCCTGCGTTGTTGCATGAGCAGGCCATAGGCTTCCTCTCAGTCCTTCTCAATGTTTTCTGAACTGTGTCTTCATTTACATCTTTAGAAGATTTGTTTTAATGTCACAATATTTTTTTCTTTTTCAGCAGTTTGTCTATTATTAATCACAGTAAGAAATAATAGGTCTTCAATATTTTCTCCATGCCACCTACAAGCCTTTTAAAAATGACACGGCTAAGGAAATTAAAAAATATATATATTAATAATAATAAAATAAATAAATGATGGGATGAGGTGAAAGAAGCCATAGAAATTCTTTAGTTTCACTCCTGGTCTGAAATTGTATGGTTTCCTGATCCAACAGCGCATGCTTAGTGCTCCTTTCTTTACAACCACATATCTTCTACATGTCCTTTTATACTGAGCTGACAGAACATTTCAGCTATCACTATCTCCACGAAAATTCCAGTTACTTACTGAAAAGAAAAATTAAAAAAAAAGAATCTTCATCTGTTGCTATATATTCCCAGCTATGGAATCATAGATTCATTTGAAAAAAAAGGAGAGTTTATGTATTCATAGTTTCCATGCTAAGGATTATAAAATTATAATGATAACTATCAGGGAATCTTTTAGTATATTTTAAGTTAGTAATACAGGGCCTTTATTCTTCATTTTCTTCTATATTATGAAGTCACCAAAATTAAAGGTCACGTGTCATGGTTTAACCCACCCGGCACGCAGCCATTCGCTCCCCCTCCCCCTCCCTCTCTGGGATGGGGGAGAGAAATGGAAAGTGAAGCCCGTGAGTTGAGATAAAGACAGTTTAATAAGAGTTTAATAAGACAGGAAAAAAAAAAATAATAATAATACAATGGTGATAATAATACTACTACTAATAATATGTACAAACAAGTGATGCACAATGCAATTGCTCACCACCCGCTGACCGATGCCCAGCCTAACCCCGAGCAGTCCAGCCCCCTCCCCCAGCTAGCCACCCCTATATATTGTTCAGCATGATGTCAGATGGTATGGAATACCCCTTTGGCTAGTTTGGGTCACCTGTCCTGGGTCTGTCCCCTCCCAGCTCTTGCTGCACCCCCAGCCTGCCTGTTGGCAGGACAGAGCAAAAGGCTGAGATGTCCTTGGCTTGGTATAAGCACTGCTTTGCAACAATTAAAACATCGGGGTGTTATCAGCACTCTTCTCATCCCAAGCCAAAACACAGCATTCCACCAGCTACTAGGAAGAAAATTAATTCTGTTCTAACTGAAACCAGGACATCACGTTAAAGCAAAGGTCACATTAGGGGAACTTGTTAAGTACTGCTTGATGAAACAACTTTTTTTTATCAGAAAATGCTAATTCACTAAAACTAATTTAATTTATTTTTATTTTTTTGAGCTACATATCAGTTTTAACACAACTTTTTTTGGTGAAGTTACTTCCTGTGACTGAAACTGGAAAGTGAACCCCCCTGCTACCTGAACAAATAGCTAAGGCATTGATAGAAGATGTGGAAAATCCTAATTTAGATCTCTGCTTTGAATCTGGTGAAACTGGAATTTAAACGCATGTGTATGTGATGTGTGCCTGAGGCATGAGGCTGCTGAGTGTCGCTGTTTCACTTGTTAAAAAAAGACAATTCAGAGTTAACATACTTCACTGTAGAATCAGATTTCCTGAAATCTGCCCATCTCTAGATGTGTGTAGCAGCTCTTATCAGTGTAAATTATTGTCATCTCATAAAATACTGTGTCATGTTTACACACCTACAAAGCACTGCATGTAATGGTAAGCGGCAGCAAAGTTGCCTCTGCAAGTGGTCAAATGTGCTTCAGATGTGCATCAGAAATTTCTGTCTGTAAGGTGAACCTGTATCTATAGAGATGTACTTATCAGAGTGAAGATGGGTGTTTCAGGGTACTGTGGTTTCTAGAGTGGCTTGTTACGTGGAAACAGTGAAATGAGGAAGATCTAAGCAGAAGACATTATTATTATTATTATTATTATTATTATTATTATTTTATTTTTCATTTTTCTCCCTTTGTTCCAGAGAAAGATGTATTTTTAGTGGGAGCCACACATAAACTTTATTTCTCTAATTTCTCAGACCATGTTTTCAGCTGTCTCCATAGGATAAGTTAGTAAGGATAAGTACGGATAACCCACCCTCTCAGTAGAAAAATGAATTAAAAAAAAAAATTAGTTTGATTTCAGTTTATCAGTTTTACCAGTTTTGATCAGATATTCAAGTGGGAGAAAAGTGAGGAAGACCAAATTGTCCATCTATTTGTACTATATGTTTGAACTTTAGGATAGGTCCTTTAGCGATGAACAAGTCAAAGTTCCCCTCTACCTAAAATCTAGTTGTCTCATGATTAAATTTCAGATAGTTTGAAGCAGCTTAAACATACATGTATCACATCTTTATACAAGCTCACTTTCAACATATGGCTAGTAAAGGTTATGATGAAAACAGTGTCCTGAGATTTTGAAAACCTCTGACATAAGAACTTCAGTTACAAATGATGGTACAGTTTGAAGTACAGGGAAAATAGAAAACCACTTGGGGTTAATATTCCTATAGAGAACATGAAAGATTAGTTTGAAATTAAAGGCACTTTTCATATCTCTAGTATAATTGAAGCAAGGAAAACAGTTGGTGAACATGTCACTCACTTTTTAGACATGTCACAGCTGTCCACGTGCTTGCCACATCACCCCATTCAATTTTTAGAGTTTTTAATATGAATATCAATCCTTCTTTTCATAAATGTAACCTGTAAATGCCAGGAATCCCTTAGGACTTTTCTCAGACTTTATTTAATGCCCTACAAGAAAGGATGTAAAAGAGACCTTTCTTTTGTAAAGTGATCCTTTAATTCTGTTCAATATCCATCATTTTCAAGGCCAAGTAATCATATTTAATGGATCCTAAATTACTCTCTGTCAGGCAAGGATTCCCTTGATAATATTAACCAGTAGAGAGGACTGACACTTGGAGGGCTGAAATTACGAGTTTTTAATGCAAGCAGCTTACAAGTGCTTTGACTGCAGTGAACACCAGTTCACTAGCACTGCAGCAGGTAAGGGTCAGTGTTTCCATTTTGACCTATGCTTTCATGAGTTTTAGCCTGGCAATAAATACTCAGATTGGTTTCTGTCAAAAAGCAGTGCATAAGGTGACCTGCAAAAGATTTTTATCCTTTGCTGTGGTTGTCTTCTATTTTTATTCTTATTTAACTGAGGGTGTGTATGTATATGAAGCTATACATATTATTCATATTTATCTTGGCACATAAATATGCTGTCAGGGAGCAGCAGGAGCAGGAAGCTCTGCAAGGGAGGGGAGCAGGAGCTGAGGGTGACCCAAGGCAGGACTGTGATGGCGCTGGCAAAGCAGTCCTGCAGTCCTGCAGCACCTGCAGTCCTGCAGCACCAGAAGAAGAGCAAAGCAAGTCTGGTGATGGGAATAAAGGCCGGCTAACAGGCCAGGGATTGCTAGACAAATCTGTAGTGGTGAGACAGGTCAAAGTCTGAGGGGGACTTGTCCAAGTCAAGTCAGTTGGTCAGGGTCAGGTCTGGATCAGTACCTGATGGCCAGACATGGGATCCTTGGCAGGGACCAAGTGCAAGGACAGTGGTTTGAAAGCAGTTTTTGAGCAAGGGGGAGCGACCATCCCCCTTCTTACAGTTCTTTCTCACACAAATCTTTTCTAAGCAGCTTGAATCCTGCTTGTGCAGCTGCACCATTTCTGCATTGACTTGAGTACAGACAGATGAATCCCTTGGAGCATGGGGCTGCATTCAGGGTACTGGTAAATGTCTGCAGTTTTTCCCTACCTCAGCTTTTGTTACTTTTTTTTTTTTTTTTTTTTTTCATATTGATCAGTTTGTTCTGCTGAAACAGTTAAGAGTCAAGATGAGGAATATTATGTCTAGTCTTTCATTTTGAGTTAAAGTATTTGTAAAGGGAAGGTTGCTGTGCTGTGTGAGAGGTGGCAGGGAAGCACTCCACTCAAAATAGTGCCTAGAATTTTATCTAGAAAGCCTTCACAAATTCTAAAGTTATGGCATTGATATTTTAACAATGACACTCTTTTCCCAGGTATTCAGTGCACCCTTAAGTTGAACAAGTATTTAAAAGAAGCCATTTAAAGCCCTCAGAACAACATTATCAAAACTCTTTCCATCTCACTTGTTTATCTTTCAGTAGAGAATGGTGCTGGAGATTTCAGGTTTTGAAAGCATGGACTGTTATGGCTTTGACAGTATGTATGATACTTTCTGTGGAGTTAAATGGAAAATAAGTTGTTATACCTATTGTACAATTGATCCCTGAAGTATTGGGGAATGTATCTGGTCTGTATTACTGGAATTCAGGAGTAATAATGGGATACAGTGAAAACCCAGTATTACCAAAGTATTTTTTTAAGGGACTAGACTATTATGAACTCCAAGAATCTGGATAACATTTCTGAGTTTGTTGAACCAAAATTTTCTGTTTTCACTATGGATCAGTCATTTAAAAATTGATCTCACTCCATTATTTTATTACAAGTGTAGGGTAAATGCTTTTCAATCTGATGGGAAATACTCATCTTCCACATAGAAATGGTAAAATGTGGAAGAAAATGTGACTTTCAGATTTCCTCTGCACTTCAGTTACTTTCTCTAAGATGGAGAAAGCAAATATTTTCTTGATCAAAATGTGCTTTAAAATAAAATTGATTATTACTTGTGAAGTGCTGAAACACCAAGACACCTAGTGGATTGTAATGCTTGTGAATGAACATTTCTGCTACCCAGAGATAGGGCTTCCATTGTTTCTCCTAGAGTCACACCACACAGATGTGACTAAAGGTGGCAGTACTAAATTTCAAGTCAAGGATTTTCCAGTAATTCTGCATTCAAAGCTTTTTCTGTATCATTCCAATAACAAACAAAACATCCAATAAAGAAAAAGGGAAGTTGTGCCACACCAACATATCCCACAAGCAACCTAGGTTTCTTCAGAGATAGGAAAAACAAGGCAATGGGCAATCACTTGCACAAGAAACAGCTCAAAAACCTTTTGTTAAATAATTTTTCTTAATACATGTTTTTTCCTTGAAGATTTACATGAAGTCTTTGGGAGGTGATGATTTAGTACATGGGCCTTGGATGGGGAAGACATTCACATCTGTTCTGTCTGATTTGGAGGGAACAAAGCTGTGCTGAATGAAAAATGCAAAAAGCTTCCAGTACCCTTGTCAGCAGGAAACGGACTTCTTTATGAGAATTTCAGCACCATTAAAGTTTTGAAAACTAGTTTATTTATTCCAATTAGAAAGGAGAGCAAATGCCAAAAAGAGCTACAGAAAGAGAAATTGTTGTTATCTATGTAGCTCTATTCTGCTGTACCTTCTTCTGCCCTGCATTTACCACTTTTTGGCACTTCAAAGCACAATCCATTTCTTACACATCATCCAGGAGAAAATCAATATGAAACTCTAATCTGAACTATAAGTAGTTGCTACACTGAACAAAAAAAGTTTGATACACTGAAATGTTCAACCAAATAAATAATTTAGGTAAGTGAGTCAATGGTGCTGAAAAGTAAGTCTTCATTAATGGACATCACTGAAAGAGCAAAGAAAGCAAAATGAATCATCACTCCATTGCCTTTAATAATATGATTAAAGAAAAAAGGTACTGAATTATTAAGAACAGTATGGATGGAAAAGGAAAAAGAGCAAAAACCATAAAGAGTACCACTTTTTAGAATGATGGGGAACTGGATACTCTTGCTGTTCTGCAGGGTTTTGTTTTTCTTTTTATGTTTTAACTCTGAGAACTGGCAATCATTAAGTCCTTGATTCTCCACCTAGCAAAATCACAGGCATCTTCTTCCCTCAATTTCAGATAAATCAATGATTTGTGTGATTTACATATAAAAGTAGATTAGTGTCTGGATCTGGAGGAGGCCCCTGAAGAAGTATTAAAATCAAGTCCTGTTCCTATTGAGGTTAATAGCAAAAATCAGACAGACTGTCATGAGGACAAAAAGACTTTCAGGATTCTGAAGATGGGACAGGAGAGTAACTTACAGAGGTTATTCTCTTTAAAAAGAAATAAAGAATTAATACACAGAATTGAATTCTAGTAAAGAATGTAGATTTCAAGATGATAGTAGCATGCTTTTGAATCCACCTTCCAAATAATGGCACAAAGCCAATTTGTTCAGATACATTTCTTCAAGAAAAGTCTGGACTGACTGCCCCATTTTATTCAACTATTCAAGTGTGTATTGCTCTATATACAACCTTATGGTGTACACTTAAATGGGTTGTACAGTTCAAAGTTTTCTTGTATGCTGGACTGGATTTTCTCTCACAAATGATCTGATTCAGCTCTCTGGATATAGAATCCCTAAGTAATTATACATTTGGATATAGTTTTAAATTTGCAGCTCTTCAAAAGATTATAAAAACCTGAGGTAAGTCCTTGTCCATGACATCTATGCATAAAGACTTGCTTAGTTTCACTTGGTTATCTAAGTATGTGCTTTTTACATGCCATTAAAGCATGATGAAAGGGTGTGCTGGGGATTCTATATTTTAATTTGATTTGATCAGTTGTAAATTTTTATTTCTTCTGAATTGGATATTTTAATAGCAAGGGTAACCTCACTGGTTGTATTGCAGAGACCTCTGTTATTATTATTACTAAATTCCAAGATATAAAAAGCGTGCATTTATTTTATTCTTTCATTTATTCTCATAAATTTACTTTGATAAATTTACTTCATGCTAACTTCTGCTGCCTAACCATGTAGCTGTATTGCTATAACCTTTGTCCTTACTCCACTGCCAACTGCTCTATGTTTTGTTTTGTTTTGACATCCTTTTGCTATGTCATGTCTAAATTGGATTGTCGGCTTTCCTAGGCAGAAAATAGAGCATTCTGCGTGGCTTTGGTACTATAAAAATAATAACAGTAATTGCAGTTTTATCCCAGTCATAAAGACTTCTGTACACCGTGTCCAATATTGAAAACACGTATTACAAATTGATTGAAGAAACTGCAGAAGGAACTGAAACATATGGTCACCAGCAGATGTGCTCAGTATATGACCAGCACAGCAGCATCCTGTATCATTTGGTATGTACATATCTGGGAGAGGAACTGTTTGATCCTTTTGAGTAGGTTGCCAGAATAATTCCTTTGTGTTCTGATCCTCATTTAAGAGAGTGAGGAAAGAGAAGGACATATACCAGCAGCTGAATTGCACTTACAAACCTCACCTGCAGGCTATGATCAAAGCACTCCAGCTCTGTGTTGTTGAAGATTACATATGGATATGAGAACATGTTGCTTAATGCATTGCAGACAGAAACTTGTATACTACAGTAATGACTACGGTATCAAAATCTCCCCATGGCACAGTATTCTACAGTGTAAATCATCATATCTTCCAGAATGAGTGGCAACAGAGCTGGATAGGTATCTACTGCTTATTATTTCTTCCTGTGCAAGGAACAATGGCTCATCAGATGAGAATGAAGACAGATAGGTGAGAACAGACAAAGGATGTGCTTTGCTTGTTTTCAGAAGTGACTTATGTAGAAAGGACAGCAGATAGAAAATAACACTACAGTAGGTAAAAAACATGGAGGACTTTCCACTGACTGGAACCCAGATTTTAGTTCCAGGCCCATCAGGAACAGAATGTATCCCACAGCAGTTTATCCTCCTCCTTCCTCAGTTCCTTCTTCTTCACTTGTTACATACATGACCATGGAGCTCTAAGTCCCCAGTTAGTCACATTGACTCAAACTCAATCATTTCATGACAGCTAAATATGCATTCTCCAACTGATTCCTTTTTCGTAAAGTGAAAAGAAAAAGGAAAAAAAAATCACCACCAAACAAACAAACAAACAAAAAACAAACAAACAAACAAACAAAAAACCACAAGGTATAACTGAGCGGCAAATGTCCATGGATCTACACACAAGGTTCAGATTCTTATGTTGTCAGCTTTCCAGAACTGGTAGAGGTCTGCTAAAAATTCTCCTTCCTCACCGTGGCACTTCTGGCTTATTTCCATATTGGCAAACTGTCTTCATTTTCTGGTGCAGATAAGAAAATTTTCCTAATGTTTATGTTCTAAGATACTTAACCCATTTCTTGGTAAATTTTAGGGAGTATCCAGACCTTTGATTCAATTGCATTAGTTGCACTTTATTATTATAGTTCACTGGACTTGCAACCATGCAAAAGACTTTGGGGTTACATGTTTCTAATTTTCTTGTCTTTAATTTTTCCCGTGTCCCTTCGCACCAATTGTTTTATGTGGTCGCAGTGATGCAGCTGGCTACCATGAATTCCGGTGTACTGATGATGCTGTGAAATCAGTGTGTTGGCCAGCAAGGCCTAGGTTTTGAAGCACAACCTGAATATATCTGCTTAGACCTGCACTTTCATGTTGCGAAACATCAATGAAACTACAGTAAATATCTCTGTCTACTTGAAAGACACAAGAAGGATTCAGCAATATTTGTCAGCCTACTACATTTTTTTACTTATTAAAGAGAATGGTATTTTGATAGACTGTGGTAACATTACAATAACAGCAAACATGAAGACAGAAAGAATAGCTACTTCAGACTGACATAAAAATCCCAATAAAATGTTCTATTCAAAATTGCCCAATGTGCTTAAGTCCACAGGTAACAAGCATTGTTTTCTCCCAAGTGAGGTAAGGAAAAGAGTAGAAAGTGGAGAAACAGAAAACTATGGTAAACAGAATCATGAAGAACTCAATTATTTGTGTTGTGTCATCTCTGTCTTTCTCTATTAGGAAATAATATTAGGAATTAGGAATAATATCTTGTCTAGAGATGTGGCTCTTAACTGAAAGGTATCAAACTTCTGCCTGTGTGTATGACAGTCACAGAATCTAGTGCTTTAGGAGATGCATACAGCCCTTCTAGTAATTCTGGAAATAGACCACAGTTTGAACTTGCCCCTGTTGTGGACTCCTGGGAATGATGATGATGAGTCAGGAGTTACTCAGGTAGTGGAGGCTGATGTTGACCAGCATTCCAAACTGAAAGTAGTAGTCACCAAAAATTGTTGCTATCTATGTGATACTTTTTTAAAGAAATCATCTTGGCCTGTGTGGTCAGCTGATGTTTTTTAGAAAGTCAAGAAAAGTGCCTAAGGGCAGCTGTGTGTCCAGTGGTAAAAGCCTTTCAGTGCTGAATCTCTGATCTTTTGAAATCCTCAGTTATCCTGTGGGCTGCAAGACCAAGTAAAAGTTATCTGAATATGAATAAACAGCAGACCCAGCTTTTAGAATTAATATCTCTTAGGGGTAATCTCATTTATACACATCAAACACTACATTATATGAAAGGTAATTCATGCAGGAAGATGGCAGAGAGGCTACAGCAACTTCTGCTACAACCTCAGAGCCAAAATTAAAACTGTCTTGTTATCAGCTTTATCATTTCACCCAAAGGAAAGCTGACAGCTTCTAGACAACCTACTCTCAAAGTCGTCCTCTGGAGAACACTCTCCCCCTGCAGCTTGATGTGTGGCTTTTGGCAATTACAGCCAAACCAAAACTTGAATGCACAGGAGTCTCCATTAGCTCTTCTCACTGAGTATTTCATTAGTTCTAAAAATGTGGGTTTCCCAGGCCAATGCTCAATGGTAATGTTTCTTCTATAATATTTGATTTTAAAAACCAACTACCTTCGCTTAACCTTACCAGGATTACTTGATCTTGTGGGTTCTGCACAGTAGCATTTTTCACTGACAGTCTGTATATAGTGATAATGAGTGTCATATGGATTCAGCTTTTTTCATTTTAATCAGATGCCCATCAAATGTAGGCAAGGCATAAAAGACAAAAACATTCGTGACAAAAAGGCAATAATCTAAGACTTTGAAGTACTTTCGCAATTCCAAATGCTCTCTAGAAAACAAGGATGCAACTGGAATCATAACTGAGGTTTGAGTCATCACCTCTGTAATACTGATAGAAAAAGTTTCCTAGAAAATAGCTAGCAAGGATACAAGTGTGTGAGTATATTAGTGATGTATGTGGTAACAAGCCTTCTGATTCCTTTAAGGAAAAGCTGATGGATAGCAAACCATACACAGACCTAGGCAAAAAATGGAAAACAGACGTTAGGCTGGTTTTGGACAAATTCCTATAATGTTAGTCTTGCAATGCATGACTCAATTTCTATACTATGTTTTCTTAAATCAAGGTTTTCAAGATCAGTAGTATTTTGTTATGTGAATAAACTTTTACTAAGGAAGACAAAAGCTATCAACTGTGAGACTAGTGGTTGTGCCACCTGTGACCCTTCCTGTCTTTCTCATTGCAGACTTGAAATTAATGTTGTACCTTAAATATATGAGATTGCTTAAATCACATTGAGCCCTCCTCAGGGGAATGTTAAACAAACAGAGACCTGTTAACATAACATTTATCAGCACTCATACTGGCAAAAACAGTCTCAGAGATTTTGAATAAATCACAAAGGTATTTCCAACTCCTTATTTTTTATTTTTATTCAGAAGACAAAGTATATGGACTGTCTTAAGTGATAGGTGGTAAAGCTAGTATAAATGTCAGATTAATAACAAGACATACACATTCCAGTAAAAATATACAACATGATCAGTTTGGCACTCATTATTTATTTATAGTATTTATATTTAGTCACTATGTAAGACAATAGTAGCTAAGCTGTGCCTGTTCCAGACAAAGCTCAAAGAGTTTGGAGCTATTCCATCAGCCAATACCACAGTAATTTCCATCTTTTGAATCTGTCTCAAATGGAATAAAACTGTCCAGTCATGCTGTGGAACAATATTTTCTCAAATGCGTATCAACTCTTTTGGAGACCTCTTAATTTATATTCTACATATTAAAGTGCTTTTCCAGAGGGAGGATGTTGGAAGGCACTAAAGGGGAAGGAAAAGAATCTTGTCCAAATATTTTACAATTCACTCAAAATCCAGTTAAGTGCTGAGTCCCTGTCAGTTCTTGTGACTATATTTCAAGCCCTGGTTTCAAAATGTATGCTGTTCCAATCCCAGCAGAAGTCCCTACTGGTTGGTAACTCTTACTCCACCTTTGATCAAGTCGCACACGTTCACTCCAAGCTGTCAGGCAGCCTTCATTTCCTCTATGAACCCATGCAGATCAGGCCTGGCGGGGCTGCTGCAATGCAGAAATCACAAGTTAATTTTTTTTTTTTTTTCACAGTATGGTATACTAATTTAAATCTCTTCCCCGTCATAACTTTGCTCTTTGTAAGACAGCCTCAGCTATGTCTCCACTTCTGCCTCTGGGAATACAGGCTATACAATTTCTAAAAATACTGTTAAGCAATATATAACCTAACAAAAAGTACTTTGTGAAGCTCTTTTCAGTCTTATTAATAAGATAGTCCAAGCCCTCTTAATGATTTATGTGTTGCTCAAAACAAGAATGAAGCAAGAAGTCCTGGCAATTGATGACAGTGTCCTAGAACCATGTGAAGCTCTGAGGAAAAATAGTAGGAAGTGGCTATTTTGTGGTGTCTTCTGAGACTATTTGCCAACCCTACCTAGAGTTTAGAATACTGTGGAAACACTTCTGCCTTACTAGGAGTTGGACTTGGTGGTGGGACTTGGACTTGATGACCCCTGTGGGATATGCTGTTCTGTTCCTGAAATCAGGCAGCTATAGATCAAATAGTGTAGATACATCAGAGCTTTATAGGGAAAGCTTTCTAGTAGGTCACTGATATGCAAAGCTAACCTTTCATTGTCTTCGAATGTTTCAGGATCATTTAAATTGCAATTCTACAGGGAAAGAAGGATGGAAGTGTGAAATAAAGAGACTATGGGCCTGATTCATGAAAAAGCTACAGACCATTTATATAGGAAAGGAATGCATGAAAATTCTTTACAGTGTGCCTACGTGATTTATTAAATTCCTTTTCCCTGTGCATTCAGTTAACTGCACTTGAAAGGTGTGGAATCCAGAGATGAGAGAAAAAGCCAGAAGAAAATGAAGTAGAGCATTGTAGCTTGCTCAAGATTTGTGCTCAGCAGGCCAACAAAAAGCTAACTGGGGTAAACAGAAAAGATTTTTGAGGTTCAATAGACTGCCTTCAAAGTGCTCACTGAAGATGAGTTCATGAGTGCTTAAGGTTCTCCTATACAAGAATGAGAAGTACTGCTATATTGAGGGTTGGAAGGATAATACCAGACCATTCCAATATATGCGAGACTAGAATTTCTAACAGTCCATTGGTGAAAATTCAGGTGGCTAAGGAAAACATAGACAAATGGCTAAAGAATATATTAGAGAGAAGGGAAAAGGAGAATAAGAAATACAGCATTTACATTCAATTTGTCAAACAGATAATAAAGTGTATGGAGTTTGGAGGATTTCTTAATTTGAATAGAAGGAAAGGAGAAGTTTTTGTAGGAAGACAGGAAGGCCTTGGAGAAGGAGAGAGAGAAAATACAGAAATCTCTCAGCATCTCTAAAATCATTTGTTGAACTCTAAAACTGCATGAGCTGGCAGAGCAAGATATTCATCCAATGTAGAGAAGAACAGAGAAACTGCATCAGTATATATTAGTATGGGTTGTGCTGGAGTCTAAATGAAGAGTCTAAACTGAATGAACTCTGTGTGGCCTGAAGGGTATATAGCATTGGCAGGACAATAAAATCTGGATGCATCCTAGGATATGTTGTAGAGATTGAACAAGTATGCAATGAGTAACAAGAATGAACTAAGCTATGTGGGATGAGCTGGCATGGAGGTAGAATGAATGTCTGCATATATCAAACAAATGGTTTGGTTGTATTTATGATTTACAAGATGAAAAAGGAGCTTTTTTTACCCTTGTTTTGCTTAGCAACAGCAACAAAAAGGAGTACTCAGCTGGGACTGTCAATTGCTCAGCTCATTAAAATATTAAGAGAGAACACATCTTAGCAGAGCTTTGAGCTTGCAGAGCTGCCAAAATCAGCTTCCCAGTAGCCAGGAAAGGAGTGCTGCGAGTTTTTCTGTTTTTTCTTTTTTCTTTTACCCTTTATTGTCACCAGTCTTGGAACAGACCACTTCCTACAGTTAGTTTTTACTAGCTACTTTTCCTTTGTCTCAGGTAAAAGTGGCCAGGGCATCATGTTCCAAGGCTTCTTCAACAGATGATATACATTAAAGTCCATCCCAGAAGACTGACCTATTGCAACCAGTTTCTTTTCCTCAGGTCCTCATGTAGGAATAGCAATGCAAAGGTTCCCCTGCCTTCCATGGCAGCCTGATTTATATAAGACAACTAATACAAACAAAACTGAGAAGGGGTCTGGAGATATTGAGGCTTGCTTGATTGTCTGGATGCCAGAATACATTGATAAACGTAGCAACACACAGAGTCTCACTAATTAGTCTCACTAATATCAGAAAAGCATATGTTAAGTGTCTTGATGAATTGGAGCTTTGATCAGCAGTTTTAATGTACTTTAGGGAATAAATCCTTACTGTTAAATAAGTATTTAAACAGGTTAGCCAATATCAGTGCAGAAACTCTCAACAAAAGTCAAGGTTTCTTAAGGAAATGTGAAAATCATGTTGTTTGATACAAAACAGCTCCGAAACGTGAACAAGTGGTTATTTGTACTGAAGAGTTTGTACTTGAAATAGCAAAGACTAAGACAACAAGCCGAGAGAGAGAAATTTGTTTTCTTTTTCACTTGCTTAATTAGTAACTGGCCCATTCCTGAAAGGGAACACAAAGTGTTCAAATACACATTAAAAACTAAAATAAATTCAGGAAATAGTCTTTCTATAGCATGCATGGTTTCAAGTTTTGTTTGTTTGTTTGTTTGTTTGTTTTTCTATGAACACAGCTTTTCTGGTCCTTTGCAGCTTTGCAGTCTTTGTCAGTTGTTGATCAACATGACCAGCTCCTACCAACATGACCTCCAGTATCTTACTGTGTACTCATGGCACCCTTCTGGTTCCAGTTGTTGTTTCTGCTTTTACATCATTTACTTCTCTTAGCAATGCTTGTCTCTTTCTCTGGGTTGCTAAAATATTTACTAAGAGAAGGCTTCTTCTTCCTTTTCTGCTTTCTTATGCTCCTGCCTCCATTGTTCTAAAACTGAACTCTCCAATTTTAAAGAGGGTCCAAAGTATTTACTTTGTCTCTGTTTTTACATGAAATGTGTAATGCTCATATGAAACTAGATTAAGGTTCTGAGTACCTATGCTTACACTATCCATAGTTTCCTGGTGGTTTGTAACCATCAAAGCAATTGATATTGCTGTGTTGGAATGCTCTGCTTCCCACCTGCAGTTTCTCCATTTCACAGCATACATCTTTGTCTTTCTTCTTAGAATGATGGAAGGATTAAACATAGTTCATTTTCCCTATTTAATCTAGTTACTGCAAGTAGTTCTCTTTTGTCCTTCTCAAAGGCCTCTGGGAATTGCCTGACATTAGCAACATGGAGAATCAGGATGGCAGCTTTATAAATAAATGTTAAAAAGTAATTGGACAAGTACATATGCTGAAGCACATAACTTCTCTCATAAACTTAAAAGTGACAATACAAGGATATATATGTGTTTGATGTTTAAAGTAGAAGACAGAAGTATGTATTTCTTTGGATTAGTCCTCACAGTGCAGTGACTGGGGGCCTGATTTAGAGCCAAAAGTGAGATATCGACATTTACCACTTTAGCTCACAGACTCTGGAACAATATCACAGATTTTCCCTGAGCCCTGGTGGTAGACCAGGATCATGGATGTTTCTTCGTACCACTGCAGAGGAACAAAAGGGACTTAACTGTGGGAAGGATAGCATGAAGACTCTTCTCATAGCTACAGCAGGCTGTGCTTCAGCTGCTTTTATCAGAGGTGCAGCACTGCACTGACCTGTTCTGAGATGGAGGTGAAACATACCTTTTGTGCCCCATCCTGTATTAGTGGTTGCTGCTCCATTTCCTGAGGCAAGGAGGTTTGTTAACAAACTTGTTTGTTAACGGCAATGACACTGGGCACATGCTTAAGCACCCAACTGGATACTCAGATCAAAGTTTATAGCAAGAGCCAGACACTTGGTAGGTCAGTGACCCCCAGTTATAGCATCCCACCAGCTAATACTGATTCAAAGCTCTTCCAGATTTTTGGTAAATGCATTTGAGTATGATTGTTTCTTATCCACTTGAATTTTACCACATAGCAAGAAAGCAGAACACTGTCTCTCTCTCCTGGCTGGATTTTGTGCAAGGTCCAACCCAGCTCAGGCATTTGATGCAGGGAGAGGCTTCAGGACTATGAAGTCTGAGTGGCACTGGAGCTGAGTCAGGAATGTGAGTCCCTCCCTCAGTAGTCCCTGCCAGCAGATGTAGTATGGGCCTTCTCTGTGTCCTGGGAACCTGGCATGGCTGATTTAAGGACACTTTCACGGGATCTGTGTCTCACAATGTGCTTCATACAGAAGCCATTCAGGTGTTTGGATTCTACTAGCTGACCTTGTGCAGCATCCTTACTCTCTCACCCATCACCATCACATTTTGGGAGAACACTTCCCACTGCAGCTGTGGTGGCTGCATGTCGCTGTACGGAGTGGTACAGCAAGGAGAGATGCTCATATGGGGGTGGTAACTTGAGACTCTTTTCTTAGTTTCATCTCTTTTGATCTTCAGAGTGTGGTGCAGTGGCCGACAGCTGATGATTGCAGAAAGGGATGACAACACAGGATCCACAGCGACACAATCTGCTGCAGGCTCCTTTTAGGCCTTGTCTTCTTACCATTTGTTTGTGTACTGGACACTGTCAAATTTCAGCTGGGAATCCAGCCTGAATCTGGGAGCTAACAAAGGAGTCAACATAGGCAGGGCAAGTGCTTGTCACAGTCTGTGGTGCCTGCATTACTCCAGTGGGAAGCAAGGCCTTGAAATAAATGTGATGAGATTCTGCTGTGCCCCATCAGTGGTGCTGTAACAGCTCATTCAGGCCTGGAGATTCAGCGGATGCCTACTCTGCATCTCAGTGACCACTGGGCCAACCTGCCGCTGTCTGCTTAGCTCTAAATCCCTCTGAATCAGGAATACCCCATGGGAAGCGTCCCAGTGCAAACTGCAGCGGTCCTCAGAGCACCAGTGTGCATCTAAATCCAACCCAGGGCCTTCTGTGCGGTGTTACAACGCGCTAGCATAAAAGCCTCCCCGGCAGCCTGTTTCTTTCAAATGCTTCACAAGTGCCAAGTCAGAAAATGCGAGTTTTGTGGAAAGAAAACAGATGTTTATTTTATTTTATTTGAATGATGGTGTGGATTTTAATTCAGCAAAGACATAAAGTATGTTGGTAAATTGTGAGCGTGTGTAGGTGGGTGTGCTGGTGGGTGTAGGGAGCATATGGAAGAAACTGCAGCATGAGAAAGCAACCAACAGAAGGGTTTAAGGAAGTATAAGACAAAGCAGACTTCTCTCTTAATATATTTTAACTCTTCTTTGGGCAACGCTACCACCTTTTTCTCCTGCCCTCCTGATAAATTACACTCAGACCTCTCTACATGCTATGGTTGTATGTCGTTTATTTATAGCTCTAGGACTGAAAAGGCAACACAAACGCAAAATTAACAAGGAAAAGTTTGCACTGCAGAAAACCGTTGTGAGGCCTGCGTTTGCTCGTGTTACACTCCCCTCGCCGCCCCTCCACGCATGGAGGCACCCCGCACCCCGTCCCCCCTGCAGGCAGCTCAGCCAACCCCTGTGCCCCCGGGCCGCCTTCCCCCGCAGCGGCTCGGCTCGGCTCGGCTCCCCGCAGCCACCGGCTTGCCCCGGGCCCGGCGGCGGCGCCTTGCGCCTCGGGGCCGGCAGGGGGCAGCATTGCCCGCAGCATTGCCGCGGGCCCGGCGGGGCGGGGAGTGGGGGAAGGCGGCAAGGCGAGGCCAGGCCCGGCCCGGCTCGGGTTGATGACGGACGGCCGCGGCCTGGTCGACGGCCTTAGTGCCCGGCGGCGTATGGCCTGGTGCTCTTTGTGCCGCCCCGACCCACAGATGTGTGAAAGTGACAACCAGGATTATTATTATTTATTTATTTATTTATTATTTATTTTTCATTGCACTTACCATGTATTTGAAAGTTGTGTTCTGATAAACTTTGGAAATCTTGGTCTGAGCTACCAGATCGCAAAACATTTTCGTCCCAAGAAACATCGAGGTGCTTACATGACTTGGGGAGCGTAAATGCTGCTCACACTCGAAACAAGAATTACGTTCCCAGGCACTTGGGTGCTTTGAAAAGCGTACCCAGAGTGCTTGGGTCTGGTAATGCAAAGGGCTTTACTTCAGTACCAGGTCTCCTCACTGAGGGACATGTCAAAGCCACATACAAGTGTGGAGGGCTTGCTCACCCTAGCTCAGATACAGAAAACTATCAGGTGTTAACAGCCTCTATTTCTAGACACGCCTGGTGCCAAGGGGGCTCAGTGTTTGTATGCCAGCTTACTTAGCCTTGTGGTCCTCAACATAACTCATAAGACCCTTAGAAGTGGCCACAGAGGAACCACTAACATGGGGCTTTCCTCTTGTTGAATGTACACTGGACAGCACAAGTCCATACTGGGAAGAGAGGGGAGAAAAAATAAAACCAAAAAGAAGAAATAGGAAAACAGAGAGGGGGAGGTTGGGCGTGGTGTTTAGGGACATGGTCTAGTGGTTGAATTGGTGGTAGAGGGATGGTTGGACCAGAGTACCATGAAGGACTTTTCCAACATTAATGATTCTACAATTCTGTGAATAAAGACCCATGGTGATGAAAAGGTGGTTACCTACCATGGCTATCTAAAGACCAAAGACATGCAACAACATCCAATGGTAGAAGAGAAACAGCAATTTTCTCAATTCTCCTGCAGTATTTGCAGTCCTCCCCCCAACTCCCAACTTCTCTAAAGAAGTAGTTATTTAAAAATCCCAGTAAGATTAAAAACAGTTTTCTAGTTTTGAAGATACAGAGAAACTATGACAATGTGCCCTCAAAAGTCAAAGAGTATGTGCATATGTACTTGTATATGCTATGTACTTGTGTATGCTCCATGCTGCTGTATAGTGCAGGGACAAATGCCTTGTACAGCCACCCTACTTCTGTGTGGCAGATAGCGGGAGACCAAACTCTATGCTCCAGGCTCCTGTGTCCATCGGTACTTGCAACAGCACCCCCATTCCATGCTGGTCTTCTAAGTAGACCAGAAAGCAAGTGAAAACCTCCCACCGTGTTGTATTTTAAGAAGTCTCTATGCCTTATAACTGACTGAGGACTCAAAATTATCTACAGAATCACAGAATTTTCTAGGTTGGAAGAGACCTCAAGATCGAGTCCAACCTCTGACCTAACACTAACAAGTCCTCCACTAAACCATATCGCTAAGTTCAACATCTAAACGTCTTTTAAAGACCTCCAGGGATGGTGACTCCACCACTTCCCTAGGCAGCCCATTCCAATGCCTCACAACCCTCTCAGTAAAGAAGTTCTTCCTCATATCCAACCTAAAACACCCCTGGTGCAACTTTAGCCCGTTCCCCCTCATCAACTAAGGGCTTAACAAGCATTAGGCATTTTCTTCTTTCCAATAACACATAGTGCTTACAGCATACCTCCATGTGAACCTACTGCCACTTAAAAGAGAATCTTCACAACAATCTAACCCATTAATCATTTTACCGAAGGGAAGAGGTCATAAACATAAAACTTACAACCATTGCAAAGTTCAGTGCCAGCACTGGAATTTAATAAGTCTTGTCCCTCAGGTCTGAGCTCATATCAATTAACTCTATGTACACTAAAGAGATAAGATTTTTCTTTTTACTTGAAACAAGGTGTCTCAGAAAACCATAAAAAAATATTTTAGACCAAATTTGTTTTCTGGCCAGTCATTTTAAGAGATGTAAATTGCAACAAGGTCTGCAACAGAAAGGTTTCCATGGTCCAAGGGTTTCTGGTAATTTCTGAAAATAAGAGAATCTGAATGGAAAATCTGACCTTTTCAGTAAGGCGATAAACACTTTGACGTGATTCCTTTTTGAAAAAAAAAAAAAAAAAAAAAAAAAGGCTAACAATGAACCCCCCCAAACTACCCTCTCCCCCGGAACAAAACAAAACAAACAAGCAAAAAAAAGCACACAGCAACATTTAAACTTTTATTTTCATTCAGAAGATAGGAAATAAATATAAATTTGAAATGTTGATAGTTATTGTAAGGCAGAGTTGAAAGCCTTTGGCCAGCCTCTTTTGTGTCTTGAAATCACTTTGTGACACACATCAAAAAGTTTGGCCACCCCTGGTATATGTGCATATTAGAGTGTGCACTCCGGGTTTGAAATACAGTGTATGAAATTGCTCACAGCACATTAAGAATGCTCAGCAATGTGCACTTTTAGGGTCGCACTTTATGCTGTAAGACACATTGTGCTGTTAGCAATCTTTTTTTCTCTCACTAAGCACACATTATTTGAGTTTTCTAGTTGAGCATACAACTGAAAGAATCTTTATTTTTTTTAAAAGAGGGTCATAAATTATCGTCAAAGACTGGAGTCTCAAATCAGCTATTATTTGAACACTATCTGCTTCTTCTGAAAGTCCTATATCATCCTTACATCAGTATTCTTAATAGCAAAGCATGAATCCAGAGGATGTGTTAAATTAAAGATGCATTACCTACAAATTGCACATTGATGATGAGGCTTTGTTTTAAACAAATTTTTGTCCTCTTGTGTGGTTGTAGTGTGACCTTTCTTCATTTCCATAGTTTATTTTCATTTCCAAAGACTTTCAAAGCCGACTGCTTTTCATCCATTTTTTTCCCAATAAAAAATAGAAGTCGTTGTCTCCACTTCACTGCACTCTCTCTCTTGCTTTCTCTACAGGGGGTTGATCCACCTGTCCTCTAAAAGGGGGAAAAAACAGCTTTGGGGAGCACCTGTCAAATACTAAGCTGCATGGTGATGTGGTTCTATGTGTGTGTGAGACAGAGAGAGAGGGAGAAAAATCAAATAAAATCCAGAGCTGAAAAAATAATTCACAGTATGTAGCACAGAAGAAAAATCATGATGAAGTCCTAAGCTAACTCACATAATGCTTTCAGGAATCAGAAAAATGACACTGTCAAAACACAACATTAGTTTTCAGAAGCCTCCAGGCAAAATTTTATTTATTTAAAGTTAGCTCCTATTTTAATAACAAAAAAGTGGCAGCATATTCTACATCAAAGAAAAAACTTTTCCTAATGTTTCCATTCCTCTTGTGAAGTACGGGAGCTGAAGTAGTGGAGCTGTCTTTCTCTAAATAATTACATGAGTGGCAGGATCTCAACCTGAGAAAGCTTTTTGTCTGCACTGGGGATTGTAGCATAAAGAGAATAACATTTGGCTTGCCTAATCTGAGTGGCAGTATGAGATATTCTGACTTTTAGTATTTAAATAGTTAGTTTTAAACAAGATCCATAACAATGAAAGGCAAATTCTGAATCAAAATCTTGGTGCGCTGCAACGCCTCGGTGAAGGACGAGTACAAATGAGAGCACACTCATGGGCTCCAGGTCTCTACGCAAAGCCACTTTCCTTGTGTGCACTAGGGCAGTGCCCAGGAGAAACGTCCAGCACCATGGCACACCATGTAGTTCCTCCTGCTATTCCCCCATTTAGGGCATCCTCACATTCAGAAGCCAGACCAAAGCACTCTGTTAGAGCAGTCAGTGTGTATCGTGTTCTGCCTTGTTGAAAGAATTAGAGCTGCATTTCTGGATCTCTTACTTGGAAACCTCTATTTATTCCTCTTCATTCATCAAACGTAAATCTTTTATAGTTACGCCTAGTACCAGCAAGAAGGCAGTCCAGGGTCCGTATCTTGAAAGACATCCTATAAATAACGAATAACCCCCTTTGGTCCCTAGACCTTTTGTTTGCCTTTTAGCTTGGCTTCCTTACTGCTTCCTAATGACACCATTCCTTTGGCACCGACTTCTTGCCTGGATTTTCTTTCTATTATTTCATACCGTTTAACACCACCTGCTTTGAACCATAACAGATCCAGCTCTGGCACTGTGTGAATTTGGTTCAGTTACAAAAGGCTCTGCATTTGCATGTATCTGGGTCTTCCTGCAGAGTGAGTGGATCTGTGTGGGAGTAGGGCTGAACTTTGTTGCAAAGAGAGAACTCTTACATCTGAGAAATGTATTCCTTCCTTCTGGACCCATATTCTTCTGTAAGCAACAAAATAAACTAATAAGGCAGCTACCAACAAAACCGTGGGACTCCGAGCAGCTGAAGCCATGCTGGCAGGAGTTTGCACCCCTAATGCAACATAACTCTCCTATCTCAGAGAGACCGTGTCTTTCTTGTAAAGAGGGGTTCTGGCAGTAATACGGTGTACCAGGGAAGCTAGGATTATTGAAAACTGTCAACAGCTGTCCACACCAGACCGTGCAGAAGGAGAATTGAGACAGAGCCCAACAGAGGGGTTTTCCTTTCCTTCTTAGCAAAACCTAAAGTGGAACAAATCTTTCCCCACGTAACAGGAGGTAACATGGTTAACTGTGTGAAGATGGGACTTGGAGGATGAAACATCTCAGTGGTAATTGTGCTTCTGCCAAAGCAAATACCCCTGCTCAGGAGAGTGCAGAGAGCAGAGGAGCTCCTGTCCGAGCAGCATAGCCACAGACATGTCTACCCCAGTGCCATGGAGAAGGCCAGCAGTGCATGTGGTTGCCCTGGTGATGGCCCATGCGAGGTGTAGGCAGTGAACTTGTACAGCACTTCAGGCCTGTCTGGAGGAATCATGCTGCAAAATGTATCGTTAGCATTAGTAGATGTATTACAGGCTTCTCCTGTGATCTCAGACTGCTGCAGGCAGTGTGCTAGGAGAAAAGCTTTCCAGATTGTGCTCATGCAAATTGGTATCTGCGATCACATTCATTATGGCTCCCACTACAACATTATTTTCACACTCTTGTGTGCTGCTCACTCAGTCTAAACTTTTTGTTACTGCATGTTGTATGACTACAACATAGAATCTCTTTGCCAACACCTTTGTGAGGGTGAGAAAACATTATTTCAAAGCTACAAGTATGGCAACAGAGGCACAAGAAAAGTAGGGGTGTACTTAAACTTAACTAGTAGCTAGTGTGGCATGACCCTAACCTATATGTTCTGACTCTGGTGTCCCCTAACAGGGGGGGGCATTTGTTCAAGGCATTTAGTAGATTTTTTTTTCCCTGAAAAAATATTTTCTTCTGAATTAGAGCTGCATAATTTAGAGAAGAGCTAGAATTGCTGAAAGCTGGGAAAAGCAAAAGTGAAATATGACCACATTATTACGCACATCTTGTTTTTACTGTGGACAGTAAGTCTTGTCAAAGGGATTAAATTATGCAAACTATTTCAAAAATATTTCCAATTAAAGATACAATCAGAAAATAGCAATGTAATAGGGAAGGCAGGATGAGCAGACAAATCCATGAAATGATTTTCAAACATTTCCAAAGAAACGGAGAGTGAAGCCAATGACAAGGAGACTGCTGCCTGTGACATAGCCTTTGAGAAGATCCTCAGAACAACCTGACATGAAAATATAAGGAAAAATCAGTCAGTGCTCTAAAAAATGAGAAGGGCAGAAAACCAAAGGCAAAACCTAGCCATGAATTAATCCAACAAAAGTCAAAGCCAAGAAATTGTGAGCAGTGAGTCATCAGTAAAAGGGCACTTGCATGTAACATACGGGTTCAGTTCACAGGTACCCAGTCTGTTTTTTAAAATTAAAATTTAAAATATGTCAAAAATATTCAGCGTTCAGATGAAACTTGAAAAAAAGAATCTTTCAAGATCTCAAGTCTGTATTTTGAATGTTTGGCTAATACATCAACACAGGCTGGCTTGCCAAAAATATTAAAATACAACTAAAGAGATCATAAATTAGTAAATTGTCAAGTATTCTTAATACGCATTACCAATGCCAGACATTTATAATAGTAAAAGAAGGTTACTTAAATAATAAGTGTCAGTTGGTTCTCAGAGAGCTCAGGGTAGTTTTACTTTAACGCACAGAATAAACTAGGTTTGCTTCAACAAAGCCATTCGGAAAGAAGTAACGATGCTTTAAGTTGGGCACATGAAAATTGCCCATATTTTAGGATTTCAGCATTCATTTAGGGAACTATTATACCATGCAGTACAAGCCTTTTATTAAATCAGTGTATTCATTTATTTGAAATAAAAGTTTTATTCAATCATTGTATTTTGATAGACTAGACTATAGCACGTAGACAGAAGATGGATTTAGCAGAGTGTCCTTGAAGGAGAGGAGCTGCTTCAGATCACCTCTTTAATACTCGGGAGACCTCCGGCTTCCACTGCCTCTTGGGCTTCTGAGAGCAACGAGGGAAGATGTGCCACCGCTACCTGGTGTAACAAATCAGCTCCTGAATCACCTAACTATAAAACCTGCAGAGAAAAAAAATTAAATAATCTCTGCTTAAACTATCTCAATGTCATTTTAAAGTCTATTTAGGAAGATTGGCTCTGGTGGCTTTATAGCAGCTTAGCCATGTGCATTGTAAAGGCTCGCTGGTACTGTAGCCATCACTGGGTTTTGAAATGAGTAAAACACAAAGTTATTAAATCAGTTTTGGTCTTGCAGTCCTATTTGGTCAGTTCACTTTAGCATGCTTTCAAGCAATTAAAGATATTGATACACAGAGAAGAAGCAAGAAGCAAAACTTCACTGACACAGAGATCTATAACAAACAATGCATAGATTTTGTTTTGAAGAAAGAAAGAAAGAAAGAAAGAAAGAAAGAAAGAAAGAAAGAAAGAAAGAAAGAAAGAAAGAAAGAAAGAAAGAAAGAAAGAAAGAAAGAAAGAAAGAAAGAAAGAAAGAAAGAAAGAAGGAAGGAAGGAAGGAAGGAAGGAAGGAAGGAAGGAAGGAAGGAAGGAAGGAAGGAAGGAAGGAAGGAAGGAAGGAAGGAAGGAAGGAAGGAAGGAAGGAAGGAAGGAAGGAAGAAGATATTTTAACACTTTTACACTTTTTACAGCAGAGAAAGGAAAAATTTAAATCCTGGGTTACATTTTTACAGACATTTTCCCAGCTATTACATAGCTTTTCTGTGTTCTGAGTGCTGGAACCAAGACCAGCAAACTTTTTGAGTTATAATACGCACACAACACATTTTTCTGCAGGCTAAGCAAAAATGAGAGAAACGGGAGAATTTGGGTGTATATATCTAATCCTCACCACCAGTGTCATGGAACAGTATGTGAATTTATAGTCTCAAGATTAAAACCTGCTGGGGTAGACACTCAGCAGAGCTAGTCCTGCAAACAAACAAACAAGACGGAACAAAACAAAACAAATAATAGTAATAATAATAAAAACAAAACTGTATTTATAAATTTTAAGTATTAGCTGTCTTTTCACTAAAATGCATATATGTGTGTGTATGTGTCTGTGTGCCCATTTCCCGTCCTCCCATCTTCAGCCAGCACTTTCGTTACAAAGAAGCTGAAAAAGCTCTGTGAAACAACTTATTCACAGTAGGACCCAGTAATTATGATGCATCTGCAGCATAAGGCAGGTAAAATGTTGTTAAGACATTTCTTTCTATTATAAAAGTCTTAGGTGCCTATATGGAGCAGCACTTTACCCACCTACCTTGCATATCAATGTTGAAAAAATTGCCTTGTTTGTACTTAACGCTCAGCAGGCTCAGCTTATAGTCTTAGTTACTCACACCACTTAGAAGCTGTACAAAGCCTTTCAAAGAGACAAGTCAGCAAACTGTTCTTATTCACCTATTCACAAAGTAAAACTGATAAACCCACTGCAGATTTTCTAGCCTCACCATAAATAAAATAAATAAATAAATAAATAAATAAAATCTTTCTTTCTCTCTGTTGAGAAAAAATTATCACACTGTTTTTGCAACCCAGTGCGTTCTGTTACCATTTCTCAATGCTAGGAAGAAGAAGGCTATTCTGAGTCATGAATCTTGTAGAAAACTTGCAGGAAAAGCTAGTTTGTTTAAGAGCAAATATTCTGCCACTTTACAGCATGCATTATAGTACAAAAGCTAAGATCAACATGTTTGGGTGTCTTTTCTAAACTACAAAAACATGACTATTACAGGAGACATAGGCAAATTCATTCCATCTATTTGGCTTCCATCTCTGCCTACGAAAAATGGAGCTTTGTCCTCATCTCTCTGCAAGTACTGTCTCCCATTTCAGCCCAGCTTGTATCTCTGGGCCATGGACACTCTGCACTGAAAGAAACAAAAAATATCTGTATTTCCAAGGAGAACTAAGAAAATGATTTAGCCTTTTAAAAGAGTAATATTCAAATAGAGCGGGCACATCCAGGTATTAACAAGTTCTTTTCTGACTGTGGGAAAGAATAAGAATCAAATATGTTTAAGTATAACCTAAAAGTGATGCTGAATGCTAATAAACTGATGCATTGTTAACAGATTCTTCCCTTTCTTGTTATGAAATTTAATACATCCGTTTATTTATACACTGGTATATAAGAAGCTTTTTGTCTTCTCCCTTCTAAAAATATTTGAGCAACTGTGACAAAAATATTTTTTACTAAGGAGGATAGCAGCTCTGCTATATTTCTATATGTAAAGGTAATGAAAAATGGCATGTAACAGTCTATTTTCAGGTAATAACCAGCACAATGTACTGGACATGCCAGTATATTGCACCAAACAGAGGAAGACCCTCTTATCTTCAGTCACTGGTTTTGTATGAGCAGCCCAGTGCCCCTCTGGCAGTGGGGAAGAAGATGAAGCTGTAGTGATACATCCACATCTTAGGCACCCCAAGGTAAACCTACCACTGTTCAGTTGACTTTTGTGGAGTCATCTCAGAGAGATGCTGGCAGAAAAGAATGGCAACTCTAGCACTGGTCACGTAGCTCCAGTGCTCACACATGGGAAAAGAAGCAAGGAGAATATATAGAAATAGAGCACAGGCAAAAGTTTCTTTCTTGAAGGTTTAATTTTACAGCTTTTGACTGAAAGTAAGATTTCTCTACAGTGTCTTAGTGCCTCGAGCTAAGTCCAAAAAGCTTTCTCTCCTATACTGATCCTATATCATGAGTAAAATATCAGTTGCAATGAAATCAATAGGAGCTTCACCTATGTGTCTGAACCTGCTTTAATGAAAGCAGTAGTAAAATTCCTGTTGATTTTCCAGAGAAGACTGAAGCCCTGGGGAATACTGGTAGCTCTTTATTAAGAGCTGTCTGCCAGATATAAAGCATGAGGATACTCCTTATCACCTCAGAAAGCAGGATGGCAAACCCAGCAGTCTAACCATCACCTCCATCATTCACTTTGATAAAACGCATCCTGCATGCCCCTGTGAATAATACTTCCCCAGTGCCAGAAAAGGGTTAAAATCTGGCCACAAATGGTGTCTTTGTGAGTTGGCCTGGAGTCAGAAAATTCAACATAAAACTGAAAGCAAACAAAGTCTTTAAAAAAATACTGGCATTAAGGTTCTGATTTTACCTCCATCCAAAAGATCTGACGTTGTAATCAGTTCATTGTAACCAGGCCTAAATATATCAAACAAAAGAACTGAAGTGATCAGAGCAACTGTCATTTCCCAGGAGCCACCTGCTAATTACCAGAATGTATCTAAAAATAAGTCAGAAAAAGGCACAATATTTTGAAAAGAAACCTTTATTGTTCATACAAAGCTGACTCTGTCACATATCATAAGGCATCATTAACAAGCTAAATATGACTTTGCTTAAATCAAACAATATTGCTTAATGAAAGTATCCAACATAGTTGTGATCAATTCTTTTCTTTGTTCTTTCCTGGATTAATGTGTGTTTTGGTATCAGCTCATCTCTTTTAGACTGCTAGCTTAGCCAGCACGTTGCATGAATAACTTCCTTGTCAGGTAAATCCACCACAGGGACTAAAATCAGAGCTGGGGTCTTCCTGCCCAAGTATTTTTCAAGGTTTTCTTGCAGTCCTAAAGAGAAAGAAAACAATTCATGAATTCTCTTTGTCTTACTTTCTATTGTGTGTCATTTCTTAAAAGTGATTTCTGAGTATGTTTTTGAAACCTATCACGGAGTAGCAATTAACAAAATTGAAATGCAACTCTGAGTTTTCAATGTACACAGAAGGAAGAATCACTATCTCCTACCTGCCCGTCAAGTAATTTAAGATCAGCTTTACCTAAGGACATATTTCTGCAAAACTGTTAAAAGCATTTTGACCAGCTTTGAGGGAGTGGTCCACTGATGACAGACACAGCAAGCTGAAACTAGGTGCGGGCAGTGAAAATAACTAAAGGCCAGTGGTTTGCAAATAGTGGTACTGGGATGATAGGTGCATAGTTGTCTGTACGTGAATTTCTGACCTCAGGTCCCACCCTGCTGCAGCAGTCTACTAAAAGTTAAAATGGGCCATTTTTAAAACCATTATGAACATGATTTCTATTTGAAGTTGCTGGAAGCATGCCATGTTGCTGATACGATGAAGTTCAGGGATGGCAACATACATAGCAGCAGCTCTAGAACAAGAGAGGTTCAAACTCTGAAACATACAGGATGCAGCTACACAGAGCTTGGCCGGGACTGTTCTGTGGCAGAAATTACTAAATTCCAAGTCCATTAGGGGAACAGAATTGATACTGGAGACCATCTAATTAGGAGAATAATGGAAGAAAAGTAAAGAATGGAAATTAAAACTCTGCTTTAAGACATTTCTGGTCGTGCAGCAGTCCCAAAGGACATGCTAGGAATCCAGGCACACAGAGCTTTTAGAGAAGACTGCAGAAAACCTTCCAAATGACTCTGGAAAAGGCGGTTTCCTAATGGTAAGGCATGGTCCACAAGATTTTTTGGTTTTGTTAAGTTATTTCTGTCTGTAGCTTCTGTGATTACAGCAATTCTTTACAACACTAAGCATTCTTGGCTAGAGAGGGTGTAAAGAGGGCAGAACTTGAAGACTGTCAAAGGTTTTTTTTTTTTTTTTTTTTTTTTTTTTTGTCACTGCCTGTGAAACTGTGAATAGGCAGTTCAGTCAAAGTGTTACCTCGTGTAAGGTAAAATAGGAATTTTGCCATTGTATTCACTGAAGCCAAAACTGTTCTCTCTTGTTACCTGGCAGCAGTATAATAAATTAAGGTAATAGTGGCAACACCACATGTGAAATACTGCAAAGACAATAGCAGCCTTCTGAAATTCTACTGTCTTTTTTGTATTAACATCACTGACGTTAGAGGTGAAAACAGATGGGGTGAGGCAAAGATCAACAGTCATCTCAAAGGCCAGAGGACTTCATGTTCAGTGTAAAAAGTGACTCAGTCTCTCTATCTCAGATATTCAGCAGTGCCTTGCTAATTAAGCAGCAGCTAACGGTCTCATTCGAAACTTAGTCCTCAGTAAGCTTTATAGCTATGCTGGCTCAGAAGGCATTCAGTGGAAGTGGGTAAAGGAAATTCACCTCAAAAATCACCGATTCCACCCTATTAAAACTTCATCTCCTCTTTTTCTTCAATTAATACTGTGAAAATGTAATTTTGATCTTTAACTTTTTACAGGTTTAAAAGCTATGAAACAGGGCTAAAGGCTACAATAACTGAAAGAGGTATTGCTTTCACAGGGAGAATTTGAAAGTGAGGCTATCTGGAAATTTAACTCCATTCTTTTGCTTTTTGGGGCAGACAAAATAGCCTTAAATACTTACATTTGAACATGACCTTGTGGATTTGCTTAACAGTCAGAAAGAGACACGTTTCCAGCTTGTCTATAGCAAGTGTAAATTGCCACAGCAAAGCCTGAACGTATAACTATCTTTATACATTTGAAAATTGTAAGTAAATGTCTGCTCATGCAAATTTCCCCTGAAAGGAGGATATAGGGTCTTCCAAAAAAGTAAAATTATAGTCTCAGGTCCCCACAAAAGGCAGTGCACAATTAGTAAATCTGATAAATGCTGACACAATGCAAAATTTGATGGTTTTTACATTTTACCTGGTATAAATAATAAATAAAAATAAATCTTCCAATACTAATTGTACATTTTTAATCATATGACACAATCCTTTTTTTCTTCTTTTTTTTCACTCCTGCATACTATGATTTCAGGTAAATAAGAACCTCAGTCAACAGTATGAGTGTTTTCTGGTGTGTGTAACTCCATGTTCAAAGACATCTTAGATTTCAAAAATTTCTTTGCTTTTTCTGACTTATGGAAATATTTCATTAGTTGCATGCCAAACTTGTAGAAGTTGAATGTAAAAGTGAATATATGTAAAGGACATAGGGTTACAATGAGTGTGTTTACCGGAGCTTTAACAGGAGCTATATAAGACTGATACCAGTCTTAAATTTACTTAATCTGCCTTGATACAGACTATTTACTTAAGAATAAAACAAAGCAGCTGATTAGCAAGCAGCAAACATGTGGTGTGTATTGTGCATGTTTTCATCTTCTGTGACTGCATTCTGTACTCCACGACATATTCCTAAAGCAGGTGATTTTCACCTTGTAGGATGGAGGTCCCCTACTTGCAACTGAACAGCACAAATTAATGGCACGGGCTCCATGACAAATTTCTTTCTGCACCACTACACATCTTTCCATTGACCTAGGCACAGCTGAGGTATACAGACATAACCAAAACCTAAACTGAACAAAAATTATTCAAACTTTCCCCCTCTTTCACTAAAAATTCTGGCATTGCTATCTGTTTCAGCCATTCCTCTTAAAGGACAACATACTGAGATCTACTATCTGATGATCTCACACTGACTTAGCAACCCTTACATACAGCATGGCATATAGCATCATAAGCTATTGCTTTTAAAGGTGATTTTCAGACTGAGTAGATAAAACAATGTCCTGAGAGCCTGCACAGTCATTGCAAATGATTGTTTTAACATCTAGGCTATCATTGTATGATTTGGACCAGTATGAGGCCACAGAATCCACTTACATGTTTCCAGAACTAGGTTCCTATTACTGCTGACACTCCTGTTTCACTGGATATTTGCAGGTGAGGAATAATAAGATTACATTTAGCCTAGCATATAAAAAATCACTTTCATATTGTAACTACTATCTTTCTTCTACTTTTTACCCAAAAGATATTGTTACATCACTAAGAGCAGGTTTTTAAATCCCTGAGCTAATAAAGCTCCATTGCTTCAGCTGTGCAGACCTGACATGCAGCATGTACTCTGAAAAGATGCGTCACAGGGGATCAGGTTCCTAACAGTTGACTAAGAGTTCCGGTCCCAAAAGATGTGCCCCTGGCGTGCAGAACACTTAACCCTTCGACCAGTACCAACATGACTATTCACAAATTATTGATGTCCCTAAATCCCTGGCAGATTGCAGACAGTTCTTGTCTCCCTTGAAGCCAAAGCATATGGTCACTAATGAGATGGATTAAAAAATACATATACACATCCAAGGCTTTGCCACACGAATGTAAAGCCACAGAAATGGAAGAAGGTGATTGAACTCGACTGAACGCTGTTAAATACATGATTAGCCTCTTGTTATGGATCATTTCCATTGATCTATATACAGTTTCACAGCATAGTTTAATTCAAGCTGTCTAGAACAAGCCTCTGCTTTAAATGGTCGGGCAGAGAAATGAAAAAGTGAAACACGAGGAACTGGAGTCCTCCTTCCCTTTCTTATGCATCCAGCTGACCGTCTCTCTGGCTACAACAATAGCAATGGAAGAAAATTTGCTTTTTAAAAAAATCTGTTTTTACTGTTCGTGAGGATTATATGCTACATAAATCAGTTCAGGATTTTCCCCATATTTTTACTTAAATAATATAAAATGTTGTAGCTGAATGTAAAATTTTAAAACAAAACCAGTACTTGATTTTCCTTGTCCAAAACTAAGACCTAGTCTAGTCAACAAAATTCCCCATTGGAATGCAAAAATGCATTACTTTGCAAAATACAGTTCCAGGAAAAACTGACCAACGATATGTTACCCCATGCTTTTATAAATGTCTTCCAAAATCACATAATTTGAAATATTTTTTCCCCAATGAACAAAAAAAGGGTATGAAAAAAAATAATAATTAAACTTATGAGGATGGAAATGGAACTTGCTTTGGAAGCCAGCCACTCCTGATTATTTATCTTGGCTCTTGGTCCTTCTGGTTTTAAGTGAGTCCTTGCCTACTTATTTATACTACCTTGATCTTGATCTATTTATACTACATTGACCTTACTGTCAATAGCAGATAGGAAAAAGGTGAGCAATTGGCTTTTCCTAGTCCAAACCAGCGAGTCAGTGAAGGTGCCTGCACCCTGCACCGCTAGTGCAAAGTGGAGAGGGGTGGCCAGCCGCACACTACCAGCTCCAGAGGAACCCAACAGCTGCCTGTTCCCTTCCCCATCCCACCAGCCTCTCTGCTGTTCCTCTTGGATTAGATGGGAGCGTGTGGGAAGGAAAGGGGCTCACTCATCATCAGGGAGGATGTTAGCATTTACAGGAACCTTACTTTTCTAGAGCTGAGTCATGTGGCTGAGTAACTGCGGAATTTATTTTAGACTGTAGCCAATGCATTTTTTAGCATCTAAAAGAAAATTAGTAGACAAAAAGAGTTATTTTTAGTGCTAGTTTGATTGTGGATCTGTCAGCTTTGGCAATGCATCTCTTTTATCAAGCTGCCACGATACCTTGTTTTGTTTTCAAGGCAAAGTTTGATTAAAGACCGATTTCAGGAAAGATACTCACTGTGGGTGTTAATTAGTGCTTTCTGGACTCTGCAGGGTTTAGCTTATGATCTTTTTCACTTACTAAACCCTGTAATTCAAATTACATGACGATGGGAATGAACCAACCCCTTTCTATTCTTCTGAAGGCTTTTGTTTAACTCAGCCAGGAACAAATCTTTGTCCTCTTCTTCCCTAATACAGAATTCTATTTTCTGTCCCTTCCTAAACAAAATTAAAAATAATACTTCACGTCTAAAGAGAGTTTTCAAACTAATGAACTGTGCCACATCCTCAGAAAATATGGAGTAGATAAACTTTGTCATCAGTGGTGCCCGAGTATAGTATACATCTTAGGAAAAACAGGGAAATATTTATTTCCCTTCCTATTTCTCTTGTGAGCAGAGTACTCTTATTCCATAAGAGAAGGTCCCTGGCATTCCTCTCCCTTCTCTCAGACAATCCTTTTGCTTTTCTGCTGCTGTCATGTTAAGCAAAAGGCCAGCTACTAGCTCAGAAATCTTAGTTGTGCATACTAGTTAGCAGATTGAGGTGAGATCATAACATAATATGATTAAAACAAGGAACTATGCAATTAAATATGTTCAATTAAAATGCCATTGAGTTACTATACAAAAATAAACTTAGAAAAAGTGCGGCCTAAACCAAAATCTGGTACAGAACCTGCAGAGAAGAATACTCAGCTACACTGGATATTTGAAACTAGACAAAACATGAAACCACATACAAAAGAGAATAAACTTGTGAAGGATTAGAGAAAATGACCTAAAATGATCCATAGCTGTTTTCCAGAAGACAGCCTGTAAAGGAGAAGAACTGAAGCTGTACAAGGTAAGATATTTAAGCTGAGTTCACGAATACCATCCTAAACAGCTCTCTCCCAAGGACACGCTGTCTCCTGAACTTCCTCCCATATTTCTAAACTTAAACTTAGCTTAGTTTGAAGGCTGGTATGAACTCTTCCTGAAGCTGTACAGTGTGACAGATGCACCATGCAAGCTAAGGATGTAAGCAAATCAGGCATCCATAATCACCAAATGCATTTTTATACCAATATTTATAACAATTGTAATTTCAATCTCAAATGCCTCCCCTAAAATAATTATGTGCCACATAAGTCTCTTCAGATATACAGACGTTACCTTCCAACGCACATGGTACCAATCAAATTAGATATGATATCATGCACATCAGTGGCACGACAGAAAGGAATGTGACTCTTCTAAAGATAAACAAATGTTGCTGAGCTCTTCTGCACATTAGTTTTGGCTATTTCTCAGCAGAAAGAATTAAGATTTAGCTACCACAATAATTCTTTCAAGCTGCCGGCTATAGTTCAGAAAATAGCAGAGCATGAAAACTCATTGCTTTGTGTTTTCCAGCAGCCTGCTTTAAGCAGTGTCCTATATACAGGTTGAGAATCAGCCTATACAAGGTTATAAATGTGCACTTTTGTTTAAAATGTCATTACCCTTCTGCACTAAATAAAGAAACACTTAAATATGCCCTTCCAGTACTCACAGTGAGGTCTAAATATAATTTCAAAGAGAACGGAGGACTGAACTTTCTGAGTACAATCACCGGGGGAAGAACTTGCACTTTTTCTAAAACCATGACAGAGTGCAAAGATCACAAGCCTGTTTTCTCTGTGTGCTATCTTTCAACCCTGAAACAACCCAGTCTCTTTAAAGGGTGGATGGTTATTGAACTTGTATGCCAGATGTGTTCAAAGTCTCTGGGGAGGATGGGCTATAATGACACTAAGTGGAGATGAGTTATGAGTGGAGACATTATTACAAACATATAAAACAGTAAGGACCCATTTTTCAAGTAGCATCTGAGAATGCACTTCACAGTATGTGTAAGCACTTGTTTGCTCATATAGTAATCTGAATGTGCCTATGTGGACAGATAAAACTACAGGAATCACTGGAGGCTCATGCACACATTTTTTTTTTTTTGTATGCAGAAACAGAGGAATGTGCACTTTTTTTTTTTTTTTTTTCAGATTTATTGAAAACTTGGTGTGAAAATGATCAACTGCAACAGCACCTGTGCAGTAATTATGAAAGTTGCTTTTTCACCTCTTGGTCACATTACAGCTCCTGACTTTTGCCCCGCAGTCCAAGAGCACTGGATGGCACAGATTCGCAAGCTGTAGGACAGTTGGTAGCTGTGCCCTCCAGGTAAGGTTGGGAACGCTGTTGGGGCAGTGTGTGTGGGAAGCTCGGCTGTGCCTGCTGGTAATTCAAGAACTTTTATCTTCAGGGCCTGTCAATCTGGCACCTTTCACAAGTGTTAAATTCACTTAAGTATATTTTTTAAGAAGCTGTCATGAGACATACTGAAGCAAATATGTCCTTCAGTGGTTACACATGGACTCAGTTGTAACAATGTTTGTTAAGTGCTTTGACATCCCCAAATGATATGTTTGGTACAGCTTCCACATTTGTTCGTTTATTCGAGTCTGCTAAATAGTCTCTAAAAAACCAACGGGTTTAAGAAATATCTGATTGGACATGGTACATCTAAAATGCCTGACCATGAGAAGACACTTATTTAATGACTGGACATACATCTACTTTTGGGAGATATGGTAGAAAAGATTTCTAAAAAGGATTGTGGTAAATGTCTTTAGGTTGGGTACAGAGAAGATAACATGGTCCTCGCTTTATGTCAAATTATGCTGTGATCATTAAAAATACCACTGATGGAATAAGCATTTTCAGTTTCAAGGGCAGATTCTCAACTCTTGTAAACTGTAGCCATGCTAATTTACACCTGCTGAGGAGCTTGCACAGTAGATCACATATTTATATATAATATCACGTGCAAACTAATGAGGTTATTTCTAGATGTTTACTGTTGGAAAGAGCTCTGAAACTTTAAATCAATCTGCTGCACTAATGTAAACAACTTCTTGCAACAAAACTAGATAAAAGGGCACTGAACATGTTAAATACATTATTAGGTCGATGAAGATCATTCATATTGATCCAGGTCTGGCTTCACAGCACAGTTTAATCAAAGCTGCCTGGAAGAGGTAACAAAGAGTGGTCGTGGCACTCACCGCCTTTCATCCTGAGGTCACTGATTTAATCCTAGAGTGGGTCTAGAAATGACTTAAAATTCATTATTGCTGCATCTGACAACTTATGTGAATTTGTATGGAGCAAGCTAAAAAGAAGGGTAGAGAAATATTTAGATTAGGAATAAAATCCAGCTGCTGTTCCAGCCAGGAAATTCTGCTGCTGGAGGTTGCTGTTGGCCTATCCAGCGGTTCACAGGCTCCTGATAGCCACGCAGCTACTTCCCTTCGATCTGGCAGATTTACATTAATTGGATTTTTATCCCACGTGGCAGAGGCCCAAGATATCAGTACCCTGTTATTCCCTACAGTCAAGGAAAAAAACGAGAGAGATAAGTCTTTTGTTCCTCTTCATGGCCTCCAAAGATGACAAATAAATCTCACTGCTAGTGCTTCCTGTGTAATATGAGCTCCTGGTTTGTTACAGATTTGGGAACAGGAGACTGGGAGAGTCATTCAGCTGTGTCAACCGACTGTAACACAAAAGAAAAAGGTCTGAAATTTGGCCATGTAATGATGTGAGCTGCAAGTAATTTCTGCTGTAACTTGAAATTGTTAACAGCATAATTTATAAAATCCTTCCACAAGACTTAGGCGTCATTTTATCTGGCACTGAATAAACACTAAATAACGAAAAGGTCTACCACGAAGAGTTTAGCACCACCACAGAAAATACAGAGCTTAAAAAGGAAAGTGTGGAAGGTAGGAATTTGGCAGGTAGGAAAAATGTGTCAAAATTACACATGATTTGTTAGTGTAATTTTTGGAAAAGCCAACAACTGTTGCCAAACTCTGACCCACCACACTTCTTTTCTTCTTCTAGAGAGCACACCACAGCTACTAACGCTTACTAACAGCAATAAAACAATGGCCAAGAACTGAATCATCATTCTGCTGGCACTGCTTCTAGATTTCTGAAAGCTAAAATGGCACCACAGTAAAGCACTGCTGCCTGCACGTGTCCCACCTGCTCTGGTGTTGAACAACTTCACTGTTCAGAGGCCTTTGCCATTCTTCCACCAACAGTAACCACGTGGGTTTATAACAAGGTGTCTGAAACTTACTTGTGAGCTTGAAGCCAGAATAGCCTATCACAGATGTCAAGGGACTACACACCTGTCTTATGAGTGCTTGATAAACATTATCATATATTTTATACAATTTATCACAGAAGGCTACAGTGAAATTATTACATAAATATATAATAAAAAACAAAGAATATTTAATCACCAAAATACATGCGTCTAAACACCCATTTTTAAAGACACTTTTAGGGAAGGGCTTTTGGAATTATACAAATTGCACTGCCTCATCTAACTCTTGTAAATTTTTTGATTTATAGAAACATGGACAAGAGGTAAAGTACACAGCATAGTCTCACAGGGAATGGAAAAGCTGCCCAGAGCTGGCCCACAGCTCAGGGGCTCCTTGTTCCAGTAGGTGGGCCAGCACCCACAGATGAAAAGCCCATCAGCAGCGCTGAGTAGGTCTCCTGTTTGCACACTGGCTCCTTTGAAAGGAATTTCTAGTTCTGGAACTGTAAGCCACAACTCCACCAAAAACTATGTTAGTTTGAAGAGACACTGGGTTAATGATATTGCAAATTCTTGGAAGGAAAATGGATGTCATGCTTTAACCATGCTTAGGAAACATGAAGTGCGAGTGATGGAAGGATGACCTTTTATCTTTCCCACAGAAAGAAGGCTAACCTATAGGGCACAGGGAAACATAATTTTGATTTATCCTTGTGCTTGCGTTCTCTCTTAAAGATGTGATCTGTGGTATGAGATTTGGTTTTAACAATGTTGCTGTACTGCTAGAGGGAAATAAATTGTTCAAGAAGAGATGTCAGTTTTAAAGTACAGCAAAGATGCCCACACAGCCCTCTCCTTGGTAAACACTGATACTTTATGCCATGGGCCTTAACTTGTCAGGGGACATCATACCTTCTGCATAACAGGACACAGTCATGAGAAGGACAGGTTATAGAAAGCCATTAAAACCCATTCACAGAGAGCCGGTATTCTCCTGGAATATCATCACTGTAGTGGTCTTATTCGTATTTTCTACATTACATTAGCAGACTGTATTACACCATTGCCAAAAAGATCCATTAGTATCAGGCACATTTAATTTTTCTTTTGAAGTAAGTAAGCATATGTGGATAGAAAGGAAGGCAACAAAGCATGCTTGGCCTAGCTGAAATTTTGCCAGATCACCTTGTGAGGCAAATCACACACCTACAGCCTGCCACAAGAGCCCCTAGGATCATTAAAGCCCTAAAGAATCTGTTAAGACAAGAAGGTGGGATGTGAAAATACTAAAGGCTTTTTATTATTATTATGAATATCGAACAGGTTTCATTTCTGACTTACCAAGAGCAAGGAGGCAGAAGAAAGGAAAATTAACTGGATCTTATTATATATAGAGATATATATATAGTCAGAACTTCATGCTAAATATATTTGTGTCCTCCATAAGTGTTTCAGTTGGTGTTTTAGCAACTAATTTAGGCAGCTGCAGCACATTTAGATCTAATATAGTCAGATCTACAGTTACTGGTACCTCTCTTTTCTGTAAACAATAGAACAAAAGAAAAAAGTCGTAATCTATTTGCTTAAAATATGAACTTGGTTGTTTATTTCTCCAGAATTCTAGCTTTCTCTCAGAGGAAACTTGGATGTTTGTTCTATCCTTTGACCTTTTAGGTATTTTCTAATTACTGTCACATTCCTGCTCTGATTTGTTTGTAAATTATAAATCTGATTTTACCTTGATTTTTTTTAAACCGCTTGCTACAATCCTTCAGAGAAACCTACTCACAGTTTCATTCTTAAGGCCAACTGAAGATTTACAATATGCTAAACTGGGCAAAAATTCTGTAGTAATCAGCACAATGTATTTTATACTCCATCATAATCATTTTTCTGGCTCCATGTCGATATAACTTTTTCTGCTTTTTACAATGGTTTACAACTTAAATAATTTAATACAACAGTTGTTATATTTTTATTGCAAGCTTATAAAACTTGTACCGTAAGTCTCCTCCATGCAATATATTAAACAAAAAAATGACAGAGAAGAAGGGGAACTGATGATTACTAAAACTGTAATTCAGTCTCGAAGTACTGAACGTGTCATAAAGCGCTTCTGGTTCACTTGCATACAGTAGATCTTGTCAGAATTTCTCAAATGAGCTACCTCTTCATATTTAGTTCTTCTTACCTGTTATTTTAATGTTGATATAAGAAAAACAACAGTGATTTCACATTTCAGACAATGTACTGATGGTCCAGGACAGAGCATAAAGTACCCAGAGAAAAGGATGCCAGTGCCAGCTCTACCCCTGAGTTGCTGGAAGTCCTTGGGTTCTTTTGGCTCCAACAATGTGTATCGAGCTGTACGTTACTGAATTTTGCAAGGACTGCCAGTGGTGTAAAGACAGGCAGACATCTGCTAAGGTCTCAGGGAGGACCTTTGTGTCTATTTTTTGTGTCTCTGAGCAACTGCAGTTGTTGATGCTTCATAAAATCAATCCCTGAATTTCAGACTTTCACTTTTTTAGAATAGAAATAGTACTTAGCTGCCTTTGTATAATGCTTTGAGATCACCTGAGGAATAATTTCATCTGCCTCAGTGTATCTGAGTTTCTGTAAAAGACACCATTTCAATGCATCCCCCAATAAGACTTGTTTAAAGTGTATTTTGCAGTTTACAGACACACTTTACAAGCTTTTACAGACCAGGGGTTCTGTCCACATCTACAAAGTAGGTCACTGTATATCCATAAGAACATACAAGTCTGCTACATCTAGAACTCTTTTGCTGGTAATATATATTGAAATAATAACTATTGAAAAAAATATGTCAGAAGTAAATCTTGCTGACTTGAAAATTAAACATTTATTCCTATTTCTAGAGTGATCATTCATATTTTTGAAACTGAGGATAAAAACTACAATTAGATGTGGTACAGATTCTTTGTGATCTAATGCAGTAAACCATTTCTGCACAAAATGCATCACAGAAAACCTCTTGCTGTGTTGAGAGCTGTACCTCTGTGCTCAGACTTTCAACAGAAAAGAAGGCATCCCGTGTTGAGGGATGTCTTATTGCTTTTATCTTACAGAAGTAAAATATTTCAATTTCTAAGGACAGGCTCGACAAAAATCTCAAGAAGATATTTCCAATGGGTTGGTGAAAATAAAATACGTAATTAATTCCTCTAAATCACTTAACTGCATGGCCTTAATACTGCTAATACAAAGGCTGTTTTCTTTGCCTAAATCATTAAGATTTCTTAGTAAAAATAAGCTTGAAACTTCTAAGAGATCAACATATCCAACTGAAAAATAAACTTTGGTATTTGTCCAAAAGTCTGATAGAAAAGCAGACACATAAAAATTATTTTCTGAATTGTGTTGCTATGATTTCAGCCCCTACCTACATGGATCACTCGCTTTGTAGAGTGAAAGATCACAGATGCCTGCATGCTCTCCGAGGTATTTTTTTTCAATACTCAAATATACCAAAATGAATAACAGTGATAAAAACAGAATTAGCACCTACATTAAGCAGTAAGACTTTATGTTTGTTTGTTTGTTTCCTTAAAATATATATATATAAAAAAAAAAAAAACACACAAAACAAAACAAACAAACAAAAAAAAACTTGGAAGACAATGTATGTTTATGTACCCAAGAACCTTCAATAAAAGTGCCTGGAGGACAATAACTCAGTTTATTTTGAAATACCTTTCTCCTCCTTATTACATATCTTAGGTAAGGTATTTAGCTTTGTATGTTTATAACTACAAATATAATTAAATCAAGCCATCTGTATTACATGATGGATTTCATGAAATACATTAAGCTTCCCCCACTCCAGAGATGGTTGCATGCTTGATCATTTGAATAAAATTCGATAACAGATCAAAAATGTGCTGCATGTAGTGTTATAATTTCTATTTATTGCCTATTAAACCTGAAATTTATCTGTCAGAATACTGCTCCCAACAGAATGATACAATCTGTGGTTTTGCTTCTGTAATCCTTTACACTCACAATTCCAGGACTAAAGTTGGATGTGTAAGTAAGAAATAATTTTAGATGGTAGGAAAAACTAAGCTTTTCACAGTACAAGAAAACATCTCTGTAATTTTAATCACTACCTTCTCAATGCCAGCCAGATAAATCAAGATCACAAAATACCTAAAGAATGAGCTAGTTCCCATACAGAAATGTCTAAAAGTCATCCATTACTATTGCCACTTTTCCATATAGCAGACAATGAAATCAATATGCTGTACTGGTTCGGTAAATTTGTCTCTTAACAAGTTAATAAAACAGTGATCTCCACATAGTCTTTCCATCCAACTTTCATAGAAAAAAAATGAGAATATTAAATGCACTAAGATAGGGAAGATCTGCTCCATTTGCTCTGCAATGATAATCTTTTACAAAAGAGGATTTTTATTATTAATTCTTCGCCTTCTGGGGATATTATAATTTCCTAGAATGTAAAAATGCCTTAAGCACAGCAATTTGCTGAGCTAGACTGAATTTCACGATGTTTCAAATGAGCTGATAAACAACTGCATAATTAGCAATTATTAGATCAAGACTGTACATTACAGATATACAAGTGAACCAGCCAATGGACAGACAAGTTGTCGATATTGCTTTTAAAACTTTGAGTCAGTGTTATTCTTTGACGTGCATCATAACTTTTCTTTTAAAGAATTATATACCACACTGCTTATTTATTTATTTATTTATATATTTTGAAATGCAGATTATTCTATCAAATAAATCCTTGGGATCTTAATCATTGAACACATCCCTGTATGTGTGAATAATGAAGAATATACAGGCTGAATATATCTCAAGTGCTAAAAGTGATGAGAATGATTTTTTTTTTCAATTAAATAGTATAAGCATGCTAAACCCAAGACTTCGTGTATTACTTAAGCCTTCAATGCTGCAGCTCCTTAATAAAATACATTATTTTACCTTACAAAATAAAGAGTGCAATTACATATACTACAGAAAAAGTAAAGTCAGGACCTGGGCATTTGTTATTTATATATGTCATTTTTTGTCAAGCTGGTGGAGCGTAGTTCGGAAATGTGGCAGCTATATTGAAGAGAAAACACTAAGAGGCTGTTTGAAATGTATCACAGAATCACAGAATTTCTAGGTTGGAAGAGACCTCAAGATCATCGAGTCCAACCTCTGACCTAACACTAACAGTCCCCACTAAACCATATCCCTAAGCTCTACATCTAAACGTCTTTTAAAGACTGCCAGGGATGGTGACTCCACCACTTCCCTGGGCAGCCTGTTCCAATGTCTAACAACCCTTTCGGTAAAGAAGTTCTTCCTAACATCCAACCTAAAACTCCCCTGGTGCAACTTGAGCCCATTCCCTTTCATCCTTTCACCAGGCACGTGGGAGAACAGACCAACCCCACCTCACTACAGCCTCCTTTAAGGTACCTGTAGAGAGCAATAAGGTCGCCCCTGAGCCTCCTTTTCTCCAGGCTGAACAAACCCAGCTCCCTCAGCCGCTCCTCGTAGGACTTGTTCTCCAGGCCCCTCACCAGCTTCGTCACCCTTCTTTGGACTCGCTCAAGCACCTCCATGTCCTTCTTGTAGCGAGGGGCCCAAAACGGAACACAGTACTCGAGGTGCGGCCTCACCAGAGCCGAGTACAGGGGGACGATCACTTCCCTAGCCCTGCTGGCCGCACCGTTTCTTATGCAAGCCAGGATGCTGTTGGCCTTCTTGGCCACCTGAGCACACTGCTGGCTCATATTCAGCTGACTATCAACCATCACTCCCAGGTCCTTCTCTGCCTGGCAGCTTTCCAACCACTCATCTCCCAGCCTGTAGCTCTGCTTGGGGTTATTGCGCCCCAGGTGCAGGACCCGGCACTTGGCCTTGTTGAACTTCATGCAGTTGACTTCAGCCCATCGGTCCAGCCTACCCAGATCCTCCTGCAGAGCCTTCCTACCCTCGAGCAGATCGACACACGCACCTAATTTGGTGTCATCTGCAAACTTACTGAGGGTGCACTCAATTACCTCATCCAGATCATCAATGAAGATATTAAAGAGGACCGGCCCCAGTACCGAGCCCTGGGGAATGCCACTCGTGACCAGCCTCCAACTGGATTTGACTCCATTCACCATGACTCTTTGGGCCTGGCTATCCAGCCAGATTTTAACCCAACGAAGCATGCGCCAGTCTAAGCCAAGAGCAGCCAGTTTATTGAGGACAATGCTGTGGGAAACGGTGTCAAAAGCCTTGCTGAAGTCAAGGTAGACCACATCCACAGCCTTTCCCTCATCCACTCAGCACGAGTGAAGTTACTAGATGAGTTTTTCTCTGAGAGACATAGAACAGTTAATTTGGCTGTTTTCTATAGTGACATGTTCAAGTTTCAGCACTGATCTACCAGAACTTACGTCCATTGAAATGAATGGCATAATAATTATATTATATATATTTATACAATACGTTTAATTATTTTTAATTGATACATTCAGGATCCTACTTTACAAGAATTTATAGTGATTCACCAATATTAGTCATAAATCTTATGATTTTTAAAACATGAAAGTACTACCTGAACAACACTGATTAGCTCCAAGAACAGACTCTATTTTAAATTTAGGATGGAGTTATTTGCACAAAATTTAACAGTTTAAAAGCTAGACATCTAAAGAAAAACAGCTCTCTGTTTCAAAAGATTATTAATCCCATTGCATGCACTATAGGATGAAGGCTTCTTTGGAGGTGTCTGTCTCCCAACACAAAGAACTTAAGCCATTTGGTTAAACAGAACAGTTAACTTTTAGGCAGTTAGAAGAAATTAATCTTACCCTAAATGTCAAGGCAACTGTGAATTGCATCATTCCTAGTTATAATAGCAACACTGAATTTAAAATTGATGTCTGGTTAATTGAGATATTACTGCAGACAACTTCATTGCATAGTCCCTCGCATTAAATGATCACCTAATCCTTCCTATTATTCCTGAATTATTCCTGAATGGCTTTCCAGTCTCAAAACATTGGTTTCAAATGAAAATATAATAAATGTTCATAAAGGACAATAAAACTAAAATGTAACACTTGTAATAACAGAATGGTTTAGGCATGCTTTATTTAGAGTATACTGCCATCTGTTTGTCTAGTAAACTTTTCCTTGTCACTTCCATTGCTACAAAGAGTTTAATTTAAAAAATGTGCAGAATGCAGAAGTTTGCTATTCAGTGTTTCTAGCCTGAAAAAAGTTTTAAAGGAAATAGATCAGCTGCCTTAAAGCACCTATAATTAGAAAAGGAACTATACAAACTGGAAGCTTCTTACTCAGATCTGCTATTTTGTAGTCTCCTTTTCTGATTATCTTTGTAACTGTGAGAGCATTTCAAAATCCTTACACAAGTGATTGGTCTTTACATTTATCATTGCTGCAGGGCTAAATTTAGACTTTTGTCCAAGCTTAGTTTTAAGTGTTGAAAACAAAGAAGCTTTTCTTTGACAGCTTAATTAAAACAAAGGAAGCTATTTAAATCTGCCCAAGGACATGCACGTCAGTCGTAGTCTTAGTGGTGACACTTGGTGGGCAGTATGTAAATGAGGTAGTCAAATGCATCATATAAAAATTGTTGTGTATCAAGCACATCACATACGTACTGTTAGGTAAGCTAGATGAACATGCTTTTAGCCCTGGTGAGCCAGATTTAGGTAAGACTAATACACTGCTCTAGGTAATACAATTTTTAACTGAGGGCCACTAAGTACACCTTAACCTGATTTTTGAAAATAAGAGGTGGTACCTCAGTAAAACCTCTCCCTACCTTTACAGGCTGTCTGGCACAGAATCCTCACAAAGCACTGTTTACATATTTAAAACTGGATTGGGAATAGTTTTGTGTGGATTACAATTATCAGCATGGTTTAGAGAGCTCTCCTCTTTAACATACGATGTCTTCTATAGGCATGGGACTCTATAGTGCTGATTTTAATACTGACCTTGTTAGTCTGTTTTAGGCAAACACTAATTAATACAAGAAATGCAAAAACAAAACAACAACAATCAAAGCCAAAACAGTTTGGAAGAGAATTAAAGGAAATAATTCTGACTCCATTCTAAGTCAAGAGAACACTGACAATTGGGAAAGTTTTCTGGTACTATACCAACTCCTAATCATAGCCATGGTTACCTAAAAAAAGAGACTATACTGGCCGGTAGGATATAAAGAAATTAACCTCACATAGCCCGCTATAGTGGGGTTCCCCATGGCTCCATTTTAGGACCAGTCCTCTTCAATGTTTTCATAAATGATTTGGATGAAGGACTTGAAGATTTTTTGAACAAGTTTGCGGATGATACCAAATTGGGTGCAGCTGTTGACTCTGTTGAGGGTGGTGAGGCCTTTCAGAAAGATCTTGACAAATTAGAGAACTGGGCAATCACCAACAATATGAAGCTTAACAAGAGCAAGTGCTGAATTCTGCACCTGGGATGGGGCAACCCTGGTTATATGTACAGACTGGGGGATGAGTAGTGGGAGAGCAGTCCTGCAGAGAGGGATCTGGGGGTTTTGCTCAACATCAAGCTGAATGTGAGCCAGCAGTGAGCCTTGGTGGCCAGGAGGGCCAACTGTAGCCTGGAGTGCATCAAGAATGGCATTGTTAGCTGGTCAAGGGAAGTGATTGTCCTGCTCTGCTCTGTGCTGCTGTGGCCTCACATTGAATGCTATGTGCAGTTTTGGGCATCACAGAATAAGAAAGATATAAAGTTGTTAGAGAGTGTCCAAAGGAGGGCAACAAAGATGGTAAAGGGTCTAGGGGGGAAGACATATGAGGAGTGGCTAAAGTCACTTGCATTGTTCAGCCCAGAGCAGAGCAGGCTGAGGGGAGGCCTCACAGCGGCCTGCAGCTCTCTCATGAGGGGAACAGAGGGGCAGGTGCTGAGCTCTGCTCTCTGGGGACAGTGACAGGATCCGAGGGGATGGCACGGAGCTGAGACAGGGGAGGGTCAGGCTGGATATCTGGAAAATATTCTTCATTGAGAGGGTTGAAATGGCTCCCCAGGGAGGTGGTTACAGCACCGAGCCTGCCAGTGTTCAAGAAGCATTTGGACAATGCTCTCAGAAATATGGTTTGATTTTTTTGGGTGGTCCTTTGGAGACCCAGGAGTTGGACTTGATGTTCCTTGTGGGTCCCTCCCAACGTGGATATTCTGATTCTATGATTCTAGAAACAGCCAGCTGGCAGTCTTTGTTTTTATTTCTCATTTCATTCAAGACCAAATAATGATCAATTAGAAACAGGTATTTCAATCTCGACAGTTTTCTGTCACCTTTGAATCAATCAAATGTCTTCTATATAAAGTCAGCCAGACAGAGCAGAGCAAAGCAAAGCTGACAGTAAGAAATAAGACTTAACTATATGCAGTACAATCACATTACTAAGTCTTGATAATGCTCCACTGGTTATGCTAGTATTACTATGAATTCTTAGGGCACAGCCTATATAATTCTAAAATTAGTCTAATATATGCAATGTTTACAAAGTCTGTTCTAAAGCATTATTCTCAAAAAATGCTTCATTTTTACTCTTTGATCTTTATCACAGCCACTAAAACCAAATTTAACAAGAAAGGCTTAATTCTCTCATACTAAGGCCAGAGTATATTCCTTTATTTATATCTACATGTAGGTTCATTTACTTACAAAGAATTGAAGTTCCAGTTATCCAGGTCAGAATCTACCACTTTGAGCAGTGCTTCACGCATATTTTGTAAGCCAAGCCTTTTTATTGCTCAACAGTATGTTAGCTCAGTAGAATGAAATATTTTCTATAGCCAACACATTGTTAGAAAATAAACCAAACTACTGAATCCAAATTGTCAAAAGAAAAAGAAATATATGTCCAGTCTGGTCCATGGCACCACTCATTAAAAAAAAGTAATAGTAACTTCACCTTTGCAGGGCAAGTAGATGTGTTGTATTTCTGTATCATTTGCTTTAGAGTTTACTGTTCTACTTCTAATATTACTGAAGCATATTTCTAATATTACTGAAGCATATTTTTAGAGGTGATAGAGGTGAAAGGGTACTGTGGCTTGGTGCAGACACAGTTCATTAATATTTTTAATTTCTTAAGTTTTAAAAAAGAGGGCAGCTTCTCAGGAAACTAACACTACCTAAAAATTGACATTATATATTAGATTTTGGTATTCTTAATTTTTCTTTTCAATTTTATGCCATGTCCAATGGAATTTCTAAACTTTCATCAACATCTCCTGTTTTATATCCTGCTCATTATTTCTCTCCAGACTAAAACCTCCTGTGAGGAATAACAAGTCGTTTTCTTTTTGGAACCATGTTAGTTAAGTCACGTACAAGTCAGAATTATCTGAAGGTGATGAGCAGATGAGACAGAAGGGAGGAATATAGTCCTCAAAAAAATAATTAATTCAAGAAAGCATTTGTCCTCCTGAGTGACTGTGTTTAAAGTAGTGTCAATATACGGTGTAAGAGATTCTTTTAGGATTGTATGACACTTCCCTGTATTGACTTTACTACTTACAGCTGTTCTATACCTTACAAACATTAAGGGGGAAAAAAGAAAAACAAAGTGGCTCTTCTCTGGCTCTTCTAAAGAAATTGGTTACTGAGAAAAATTCCTTCCCATTGACTACTTTTTCTTTTTTTTTTTTTTTTTTTCATTTTGCCACCAGTTCTCTTTCTTGTCTTCTATGTCTCAGTGAACTCTCATTTCCCACTACCACACTATTATTTAGGAGAAAAAAGCTCAGTTTAATTTTAAAGAAAAAGAAACAAATAAAATCAGAGCAGAGACGGTAAATAGCCACAGCCAGTAGCACAAGCTTAACTGTCAGGAGTAAACCATATTTTTCATCTAAACATTTAATTACTAATCCACAAACTATCACTAAGTTTCCTACTTGGTTAGCAAAATTAAAGTCTTATAAAACCATGCCAACCTTAAAAGCTATCAATAATTTTTAACAGAAATCACGCATGTTTCAAGTCCAAAACATACAAGTTTCAATAACTAATCCAATGATTATATTTTTCACTGAACTATAATTAACAGTGAAGTTTGTTATCAGTAGACAAAATACTACCTTATATAACGAGAATACAAAAGAACCAAACCCAAAAAATCTAGATATGTCAGAATAATGGTAATAAAAAACAAGCTTAATGCTGTTCAGAACAATCAGTACATACTTTTTTTCTATTATTTTTTTTTTTCAGAGCAAAAGGAATTCAAAGAAAGGTTCAAAGGTCTGGTTAAGAAATAGAAGCCAACAGCACATTATGCAATTATGTTCCAAGTTTAATTAGAGATCCTGTGGCAACACAAACTGTATACAGAAAAAAAAAAAAGTAAAAAAAAAAAAAAAATAGATTTGAAAGACCTGAGTGTAAAAAAGGCATCATTTTCTCTAAAAGAGATTGTCTGACCTGAAGAAAATCCTGTCTCCATTAAAGTCAAAGGACATTTTACCACTGAATTAGGTGAATTCAGGCTTTCATAAACTATGTTAATTTACACCTGTTTACATCATCTCCTTTTTATGTCTTTAATCATTCTGGAATCTGCACTCCTGTGTAGAAGGAGAGTTGGCTGGAGAAAAAAATTGCCTAGAATTCAGGAGATTCAGAAGTTCAATTTCTGTCACAAAGTTACTGAGAAAACCTGAACAAGTCACTACCTCTTTTCTGTCTCCTTTTCTACAAAATACAGGTGATGATACTAAACTCCTTTCTGAGGAGCAAAAGAGAAAAACATGCTATAGCTAGGTGTATCTTTTTATTTACTAAAAACACTGCTTACTAAATTCCAACAAGACACACCCATGTGAAGGCACAAGAGGAAAAAAAAACAACTTGGAATTTTAGAACCTTTTGCTTAATGAGAATGTATAAGAAAGAAAAAGAAAAGTTGATTGTAGACTACCAATGTCTACAATGGTGTCACTTATTAAAAAGATTTCATCTGTAAACACATAACTATTAAGGAAATAGTTCAGGAATAAAAGTGGAAGTTCATCATATTATTAATATGCTTAATAAGAAACAGTCAGAATGGTGGAATTTTTATTTGCAGGTAATTCTTTGCTACAGCAGATTGTTCACTACCCTGGAAATGTCACTAATGACACATTTTATGAATTTTCAACAATATCTCCATGGATAGAACACTGAGCAAGATGACCACATTTCTGTAATTACTAATAGTTTGAACTTATTACAGTAGTAATTTTTTTTTTTTTTTTTTTTTTTTTGGCCCACATCCTACAAAATGGCTATAAACTTTCATTTGGCCTTTCATTTTAGCTTCAATCTTTCAATAAAATCTGTGTGAAAGGTTCCCTGTGGCTACAAGTTCCATCCACTTAAGCAGAAGGTCATGATTATGCTTTTAGGGAAAACAAATGGCTTTAGTAAATTTTAGATGAATTCTGTTCCTTTCCTGTTCATTACTTGACTTTTTACAGGATTTATCTAACATAAAATCTGTGATCCATAAAGAAGTCAAGCAACAACAATCACAGTCAAAAAGCTTTAAGTCAACCTAGTGAACTAGTCAACTCCAGTTCACAGCTACAGGATGAAGCTTGGGGGTTGATCAAGAAAGTTACCTCAAACACCAGATTAAAACACCCTTAGGAGCTTTAAGATCATGAAACAGATTAATGAAGCTGATGCAATTAATTCAAAACATGCGGAAATATTTGGCCTTTAGGAGGAGATAAAGATTCATATCTGGTCAAAGAACATTTATCAAATGAGCTAATATGGAATTGTCAGTTTGCAAACAGAAAAATACTAGTAAAAGGAACAACTATTGCTGCAGGAACACCAGTAATTGTTGTGCAAAATGTTGGCTAAGGATTACAGTGTATCTGCAAGCCTGCTTTTTAGTAAATGTGAACAATATGGATAAAGTTCCATAAGAACTTTAGAAAGAGCTCTAATATTGAATCCAATCATTTCAGATGCAGATTCCATCTATTTCCAGTCTTGCAATTTACCTTGAAATTATTTGAAAATCAAGCAGAGTTATTTCATTCTGATATAATCTAGCCCTCGCAAGAAAAACTATGCAAGAAAAACATGAGATTCCTGTGGGGAAATGGACAGCAGAATAATAGAAAAGAAACAGTTTGTTGAGTACATGATCCACAAGTGTAGGGCTAAAAATTATTTTCTGTTATTTGATAAAGTGTCTCCAAAGTAGAATTCTGGAATATTAGAAAATGAGTTTGGAGAATCCTGACCAGCAATTGCCACTGCCTATGTCTATTTCATGAACACAAAGAACACTTCAGATGCTAGACACTGTGAAGTAAGAAGAAGCCAAAATGAGTTTGCCAGGCTCCAATTATATGTAAATGTTTTGCTTGAAAACTGAATGACATATAACATCTTCAAGACAGATTTAATAATACTAGAAACTTAAAATAGCCTCTAAAATCAGAGTTTGAATTTCAGCTTAAGAGGAAATATCTGAAATTTCATAAAACTTCAGAATTAAAGTGTTAACAGCCTGCTCAACCAAATGATGAACACATTAAAAATCCAGAAAACACAAAATAAACCCAGTTTATTTGTCCTTAGCAAGACAAAGGTAAAAAGAAAAGCATAATACTTATGTTAAATAAAACCATAAAGGGTCTACATTTAAACCTTAGTTAAAACAGTATGATGAGATGTAAAGAAGGCAGGCCATTTCTCTCTGATTATATCATTTTCTGTTTTTATGGTCTCTTATGTTGTCAGGATGCTATCAGAGCTACATGAATGATGCAGAAAAGTTTCACCAAAAATCAGCAACTGAAGCTATATTTTGGCAAATTTTTAAATGTATCTTACAATAACATGGAATTGTGAAATACGTTCACCTGATTCGTGTCAATGTGGAACAATGCTAGGGCCTCATAATGAAATGTGACCTTCTATCTTACATACCCTTGTATAAATAACCACACGTCCAAGAGAAAGAGTGGTTAGTGTATATAGTTCTTGTATCTTGCAAAAGAATGGTCTAGCAGTTCGTGTTGATGAAGGGTTTGAAGGGTAAACCTTGAGACTCGGGTCTGGGAGATAAGAGAATAGGGGAGAGTTTTTTGAGATAACTGCTGACTATTGCACAAGGCACAACTTTCTGACATCTGGCCCAGAGACTACTAAATAAGGAGAGGGGGGAAGCTGAAGAACGACCAAAGGACAAAGCCCGGGAGGAAAACTACGAGCCTTCAGTACGAGTGACCCCCAGAGGGACCACTGGAGACTGATATGCATGTGTCCATGGGATGGTTCAGGTCCCAGGAAACTAATTATAATAACCCTGCCTTTTCCAAAAGTGGTGATGAATATGTATTAGCCTAGGAGCATAAAACCAGCCGCCTGATGTAACACGTGTGCGTCTTGGTGGAGCAGAGACTCCTGGCACACCCAGCACTGTTTGTTTACCTCTATTCATTTAATAAATTGTAAACATTGATTGTAACCCTATTTGGGACTTAGTCATTTATTACAGAATCAACCTGAAAGCAGACTACCCTCTGCAGAACAAAGCCCACTAAACAAATTAAAATCAAGCTTTGGACTTTACCATGCAAGGCATGACAGTCATAATCACGGACTTGCATATTGCTTCAGAAGTTCTCCAGAAGAAACTTTAATTTTGCTAGGAATCATGATTCTGAGGCAAAGCTGTACTACTTCTCTCCTACAGCAAAGATACACTACTCTGGCTGCTTACCACATCTCTACTTTAGATGGAGTCCAACTGTCTCCATGTAGTGATCTCAATGGCAATGAAAGATGCATCAATTCACAAGACACATAAGTATTTCATTGTATCAAGAGCCTAAAAAAGGGATGTTTTCTCTTTGAATTCTTCTTTTCCTCCTGCTAACAAAAAGCTGTTCTTTTAAAAATATTAACAACAATCAACAGGATGTGGTATGTTTAGGTTGGTGTGAGGACTGTGTGTGACCTATCAAGTTTCTTGTGTTTCTGTGCTACTATTTTTCTTCTGAAGTTGGGCTACAGAAACATATTAGTGGCTCCCAGTTTAATAAATAACACCCAGTAGAATCCATGCTGTGAATTTCTGTATGCATGGTTTCCTGCTACCAACTATATTTTCAGCATAGAACAACACATTTTTTAAAACTGAAGCTTTTACTTTATTATAATACTTGTATTCTGGTTTATGTCACATCTCCTTTTTCCAGATCAAGAGACTTTAGACTGCTGCCTCTTGATTCTTACATTGTTTTGTTGTAATTTGTTCACTGTGCCTGCCTTCAAGTTTCATTCTTTCAGCTGTTCTGAAATTATTTTGCAATTATGTTAATAACATAATTGCCATTATTTCCAATAGATTGGGATTTCATTTTACCTAAAAGACAAAACAACAGTAGCAAATGATGTTTGGTCTTCAGATTGACTTGATTTTCAGAGTTCACATTCTCACTATTTTCTGAAATTTGGGCTTGTTGTACGGGTCTTGGTATGTGATATATCAGAATAAGGATCATTCTTTGGATGAACTAGAGACTGCAATCTCAGTAGAATCACTCTGGTTCAAAAGGCCTTGCCTCTAGTTCCATAGCTATTCCTGGCTGGTGTCTGATGCTCTTCCATCAATGCTTGGACAACTTTTATCTGCGTGTCAGAAAGATTAAGTTTTCCTACATTCTTCTTTCATGTGGCAGTTATTTGTAAGTCTTACTGTCTTCCAGAAAGTGTATTGTTTGCTTTTTTTCTCTTAAATGGCATAGTCGGAGGAACTGACTGGATATTTTTAAATTAAGATAACTATTTGAGATTTCCTAGCCAACTCAATGCTAAAAATATACTCTCTCTTATACCAAATATTCTTTAATATGACACCAGTGTACCCTGGAATGGGTAATGTCTTTTTAGTATAATTATTGACTTTGAATGGGGATGCTTTATATGCTGAAAAGTTCTGGGATTCTTTTCAGCCTGTCTGTAGTATATTCATAAAACGTGAAACATAAAGAACACAGGGAAAAATTGTAAAAGAACATTATAATCCGCTTAGAATAACTCCCACCTAACAGCAAACACCAAAATGTTCCTTCCAATTAATACCCATCAAAGACAGTTTTTTTAAGCAGCATCATATGGTAAACTTAATGTAGAGCAAGCATTGTAGCACTAATCTCTGGAGCCAGGAAGTATTATCCAACAAGTTTCCTTTCAAAATGAAATCTTAATATGCTTAAAAATTGTGCAAAACTCCTACATAAAGTATTTCAAACAAGTTAAGCAAAAAATGACAAGCATTATTAAACAGCTGAGGGTTCCATAACTGAATTTTTAAAGGTTTTACACTATCATAATAGCCAAAAACAATCACACACACACACAAATATTTGAATTTAGAAGAACAGTAAACGTAGAAAGGCCTAATCTAAAGATAGAGATCCTGATTATTTATATAGCTGTTATAATTTGAGTAACCCAAATAAAATAGTTGATTAAATCACAGCAGGTATGTTACGCTACATTTTATGAAAGAAGAGGATTCCAAGTGCATTCTATGTAGTTAATGCAAAGAAAAAATAGAGCAATCAGCTAAATTAGAACGTATTTATCTTTATGTATCTAATTGTAGAAAATGCCTTAGGCTGTGTTCAATTAGTCATACTCTTCATAAAAGTCTGGAAACGATAAGATCCCTTGACAATTCTAAAATTATGTAGTTATGCCCAATAGATGAGCAATCTCAAAACAGATTTGATCTCAAACCCCTTTCTGAAACAAGGCAAGCATTTCAATGAACTATTGTTCTTCAACATTTTCATTACCTAGTCTTACTACAGTGCTGCCTCTAAACAGCGCCTCATTTTGAGGGTTGCTGAGTATCTGTAATTTCAGCCAAGAACTTCAGGAAAAATAAAGCTCTGTAGTTTTACCATCTTGTGTGAAGTTACCAAGTCGCTTACTCCTGTGCCACAAAATAAATAAATAAATAAATAAATAAATTTGTATATCTCAAATAGATTTACATCTATAACACCAGCATATGGGTGATATCCTTAAGGGTAAAACAGGTGAGATACTGTTTATTCTTATGCCTAATTTCAACCCAATAGCCAGTATACTGAATTAACATGTACTAAACAGAATTAGAGAATAGATTTTGTAATAAAAAATGTTTCCTTTATTGTAAATGAGGTGCTATTTCATTATGTTTGTTTGTTTTCATTTTTTATAAGGAACAGATTCTATGAAAAGTTGATGTACTTTTACCTTACCAAAATACATCACTGGAAGGATGAATAAAGACAACTCAGTATTCTCTAAGTATCAGAAACAGTTATCTTGAATATACTTTTTTTTTTTTCATCAATATTGCTATTACATATTAGATAAAGGGAAATAACTTTGTTTTTGATTAAATTGAATTGCCAGTTCAAGACATGACATTACTGATGATACAAATTATTCAACTTCATAACAGGCTTTATCATTATCAAATGAATTAGACTCTGGAAAAACACTGGTTTTATGTTGTCATAAGAAATACTGCAGAGAGATCACAGCCCATTGTTAATTCTCATTCTGAACTTGTATGAGTTCTGTTAAGGACGGCGATGGAAAGAAAAAAGGACCAAAGTGCATGTTGAAGAGAAATGAGTTTAAAAAAAAGAAAAACAAACAAACAAACAAACAAACAAACCAAAAAAAAAAAAAAAAAAGCAAAGAACCAAAGAACCACTTCTCTTTCAAAGATAGACTACAATAGGAAAAGCTTGCTTATTGGGTTCAGTAATTATTATCTTAGGAGTGGTAGTTATCTTTTGCAAGAGTATGCAGTATTAGTGACAGAAAAAAGATTTTTTTTTTTTTCAGAATCTTTGGTAAAATTTTCAACCAATTAATTATGATTTAATACATCATAGAATACTTTTGGTTGGAAAGATTCTCTGTCATTAGATCAGTTTGCTGAGGGCCTTGTGCAGTCAGGTTTTGGAAACCTCCAAGGTGGAGATTCCATAGCCTCTCTGGGCAGCTTGCATGAGCACACACTGCTCTTGTGGAAAAAAATTGTGTCCAACTGGAATCTCTCCTGCTGCACCTTGTGACTGCTGCCCCTTGTCTGTGCATCTCTGAGACAAGCCTGGCTCCTTGTCGACAACACCTGTCTAGGTAATGCAAGACTGCCATTTGGTTCCTCCCCAGCCTTCTCTTCCCTAAGTGGAACAAAGCCAGTTCCTTTTCTCGTATCTCTTATATGTCATGCTTCTAACCATTTACTTTAGTGGCTCTTCTCTGAAATTTCTCCATTTTGGTGATCTCTTTCTCACATTCTGGGATGCCACAAGAATAGAAGTGGTATTCCATTGGCAGCTCCTTCAGTCGACCTGCTGGCTACACTCTTGCCATGCAGATATAAGAAGAAAGAGAAAGAATATTCTAATTTGTTATGATGTACAAAAATTACCTATTCTCCAATTAGCCAGTGTTGATTTATGTGTAAGTAGAAGTGCCTAAAGGGACTATGTTATTAATGTACTCTAAGTGTCAATGAATTAGATCTATTAATTGGATTTTAACATAGCAGATCTGATGCCTTACAAGTAAAAGCAGAGGGAAGTCCAAAGAAGGAAAAATTAAAATAAATAAAAATAAAAAAATCCTAGCTTGTTTTTTCTAAAGATAGCAATTTTCTCAATGACACCTAATAACCTTATGCTATTTTAAACTGAAGTTCACCAGAAGTTTCAAAAGAAACAGACTATTGAGAGCATATATTATGCATTGTCCAATGATTGACTGCAACAATGGCAAAATACTTTCTTTTGATGGTTAGTTACAGCTATTTTGTAGCCTTAAAAGTTACAGTGCATGTGGCATAAACAGAAAAACTTTTCACTTTTTCTTGTTGTAATAGCTGCATTATATCAGATAAACAAAACAACAACAAAAATAAATCAACCCAAGGCCCCAACCTGTTAAATGGGTGGGAAGTGGTTGAAGAAAATTACAATACTTTTATGGTATTGTAATGTAATATGTAATGTAATGTAATATGGTATGGTTTTATCCCCTTCATAAATGCATGCTGAAAACATTTTAAGCAGAGGACTGATTTCATAGACTCATAGAATGGCTTGGGTTGGAAGGGACCTAAGGTACACTAGACCAGGTTGCTTAGAGCCCTGTTCAGCCTGGCTGGCAGGGAGGGCACAGCCACAACCTCTCTGTCAAGACAAGACGTATTTGTGCTATGTCTAAAAATTAGACAATAATCATACAGTGGTGTCCTTCAGACCAGTTTCCAGTGGCAGTTCCATAGAACTCCTTAGAGGTCTCTAGAAATGAGACCAAAAATGTTGGCATGTTTAAACAGTGTCAGAGAAAAACTTTTCATGTAATTGTAAATCATAATCTGTGACGTGTCATTAAAAACTGAATTTGTCATAAATGGTTTCTGGATAGACAGACAGAGCATGTATGCCTCATATATTAAACACCAGATGATCCAAATTTGGCAATGACTGAATGCTTGATGATATTTTTGTAAGATACTTTCATAGGTGCTCTCTGTCAACAAAGTACTAAACAAAGTTTCAAAAAATTCATTTTGATGTAGTAGGAGGACGCTTGCTCTTTATGCATTTTAGGTGCATATACAAAAACGTATGCATATATGGACAGACCATGTATACTTGCACCTGTCTAGAAGATAACAGTTTTCCAGAAGACTGTTAATCTGTTCAGATTCCTTGTAGAGCTCATTACCAAAATTATCCCTTCTGACTCATTACAGAATATATTGGTTTCTCATTCTGTAATCAAAAACTCTTTACATCTACTCTTTCAAGATCTTCACCTTATAGCCTACTGTTTTTAGCAAATTCCAATGTTTATTGAGATAACTAATTAAATAGCATCAAGCAGCAAAGCCACTGCCTGGATTACCATAAAAAAAAAATTGCTTCTATCTTCTAAACTGAATAAGGGAGGAAAGTGAATCAGGTTTACACATCAACAAGTTTAGGAAATTCTTCTTTATGATCTATGACTTTTTCTGCAAAACATCTGCTTTATGGCAGGTCCATTTTGTCCCACTGGTCATGGCATGTAAATCTTCAACAGGAAAACTAAGAAGTCCACACAAATAATTACTTCGGTTAAGAACTCAGAAGTACTTCAATACAATGTGAAAACATGACAGGGAACAAAGTGTAACCTGTAAATGTATTGCAGATTTCAGTAGCTGAAATTTGGAAGAATTGTGAGGTTGTACACAGGTAGCTTTAAAACAACCTTATCAAGAGATTTCTAGTGTTATGTATTGAAGATAAAAAGTGTATATTCTAGACCATTTTGGGGTCAAGCAATTAAAGAACTTGCTTTCTTTTAAAGTTTTAGCTAAGATTTTTATGTATGGCTGTGCCATACATAGCCTTTAGATATCACATGCTCTCTACTTTGAAGAAGAAGGTGTTCTAGATTTTCTACCTGGCCTTGGCACCAAGTGGTTGAATTTTTCTCAGTCTAAGATCTGTGCTCTTAAAAAACAAATTTCCCATCCTAAAGGACAGAAGGCAGCTGCCCTGAAGTAGGATTTAATATATTTTAAACTGCCTCACAGGCATAAAACACTTTCCTATGCAAATTCATTCAAGATGCAATATTACTATTAAAAAATAAATAAAATCTGCAAGTTTTTGATAGAAGACAAATAAATCCTTTCTCCATTATCTTATGTGAGACCTTCACAGTGACTTGTAGAAGGTACAGTAACAGCCTTGAAAACAGATACAAAAACTTTCAGCTTGTTAAGAGTTATTTAATATATCAGGTCCCTTGACTGGATACTTTGGGTAGCAATAGCAAGATTACAAAGCCACCTTTGTAGCCCAAGACCAAATTTAGCTGCTTCTACCCTTTTGAAAAGTCATTTTAAACACACTCATGAATCACATCAGTGTTTCTTAATTGCTTATATATACATGTATGACAGTCTGATTCATTTCTCCAATGACTAATTTAACCATTTCTTTTTTCTTTCTCTATTTTTTGAGCAGCAGCGTAGGTCTGCTGCTTGAACCTGGCAAATACCTGGCAAATTCTCTATTCTCTTAACAGAAAACCTGAAGAATTTGAATTTTCCTCTTCTTTCAGTTAGGCAGCTATTCTTGGATCTTCTATTTATTTTAAATTAATAGGACTTGGTAGAAAACCAAGTTCATTTTTATAGTGTACTTCAGACAGCAACATGATATTTTAAAAATATTTCTATTTGGCCAAATTATCTACGTTAGCCACAACAACTACATCATTAGACTGCAAAGCTGGTCACATCAATTCTTTTTCTAATCTCAATTTGTAGCCTATTATAAATGCTCTCCAAGTTAATAAAAAATGTAGAAAAAAATGTCTTCTGTTCTTCACAACATATTACCTAAAACATCGTAACATACCAAAATAAGTCCAAAGAATAGGAAAAAAAAAAAAAAAAAAAAAAAAAAAAAAAAAAAAAGCTGTCTAATGAAATAAAGAGTTGATTGTGAACACTTTGGTCTAATATAACAAGATCTGTATGTCTGAGTATGGAGAAGAACTTGATAGTAGTCTATGAATGTTTGAGAATTGTAAGCAGGAGTATCTGGGTGACATACTACTATGAACAAGAGGAACTTGCAAGTAGGATTCATCTCTTTTCCATTGTTGTAAATAAAGTAAGAAATTGTGCTTAATAGCTGAGTGTTGAAAAGATGTCCTTTTATTGAATTGAATTAAACTCTTAAATATTTTAAGGGAAAGGGAAAAGTCATCATTCGGAGCCTGAAAAGTAGACTATATGTTACAACAACTGAAACTAAGCTGTAGTTTGAGAACTGGATGATCTGAAAGGACATTTATATTTGTGAGGTGTGTCATTCTGCAGGTACAAGAAAGGTCTTGGAAATGATCAGGATGTGTTGTTTGGTTTTTTTTGTGTTCATGTTATTTCTCACATGTGGAGAGCTACCATTCATTTAAATGCTGAAATTCACTCAGTAAGTTACATAGATCTACATTATGGCAAAAACAAAACTAATCCCAAATCCTAGAATTCTCTTCTGGATTGGAACAATCTTTAGTGTCACTTTCCCTACATACTAAAAAAGTGAAACCCTTATATCTCCATAAACAGAGAACTGTAACATCTGTACTAAATTCCTCCCTCCAACAAATCAGCCATAATAATTTTATCATCTAAAAGAGGACAAGAGAAGGCATCAGGTCTGTGATAAGATCTACGTGTGATGAGAGATGCAATATTGAAAACGATGTTTTCGTATTCTCCTCTCTTATTCTCTGACTGTCTGATACTATAAGATCATTTGCTTTATTTTTGGTATACCAAAAGTAGCAAGTAAGAGACTAGTAAAATATGAGGGGAAAAACAGAGGGAGTATACAAGAATCATTGCACCAGAAATGCTGGGGATCTAGACAGAAGATCAACACTACTTTATGTTTCTCTGAAGTCTCTGCTGCTACTGGAGCTGCTTGCCAATGTTTCTGGGGAATGACTGGAGAGATAAAGGTCCAGAAACTTTTTGTAGTTACTGAAAACATTGCATCTCTTGGTTCACTTCTGGATAACTCTGCCTGTTCTTGCTTTCCTTTTGTTTTCCTCAATATACTACTTTTTAAATAACCTTGAGAAAACAGACTACTTGACTGTGTAACTGAGTATCATTCAGATTTGGCTGCGGTTTGCCTTATGTAATTCAAGAAAATTCATTAAATAGACTAAATTTGGTTTTCCTCTGAGTGGTACTGACTACATGGCCATTAATGTAATTAGTTCAGCTTTACTTTTTTGTAATACTTAAAAACATTCTTTTAAGTACCTTTTTTTTTTTTTTTTTCCCCAGTGCATGCAAATGCATTGTTAAGAAAATGTGTATTTTTATCTTCACTTGATGTACTTCCACTTGCCTAAGATTTATGCTACATAACTTATATCTAACAGTACTAGAACCATGTGCTTTGGAAAGCTTCTAGAAAAATGTATAGATAATTCAGTATTTTAATAAATGGAATACTTAGTTTAAAAGCAGTATGTTGCACATACTTCAGGAAACTACTATATTAGTAGTTTCCTAAGATTCCTAAATGGATGCCTAACAGCGCTTCTGTTTCCACGGAAGAAACAGTCCCATTTAAACTAAGATTTTCTACAGTCCAGTTGAACTCTACTTGATCAGTATTATAATTATTTTTAAGTTATATATTTAAGTTAAATTACAGTTACCATATAATATAAGTTATATATTTAAGTTAATTTTAGTATCCTTGAAGCTGATAAACACGTAAGTAAAAATATTCTTTTAGTCCCAAGCATTTACAGAGTACAGACACATTTTAAACTAGTTACATATTAATTTTAATGCTGATACAAGGCTGTATTTCTATGCCTGTTCTCTTCTGCCTTTTTATATTCACTCTTCATTTTTTTTCTATAGTATTATAGAGGGATTATGTAATATGACATTCTGGTAAATGCAGTACCTTTTCTACTCCCTAATAAATATTCAAAATTATTTTGCATACATCCTGTGAACAAGGCTTGTGAAATCATAATGGGATGACTTATGAGCATTCAAGTTCCCTATACTGAAGTATAATCTAGCCAACCGGATGGTATAGACAATCATTCTGACGTGTCTATATTAATGTATATTTAAATGAGAATAAGAAAGAAATAGCCAAATTTATGTTAAAGACTTCTAAGGGCTTAACAGCATCTTGCTAAGTATATATGTCAGCTTAATCTAATCCTCCTACCTCTACACGTTCTGTGTTCTCAGCATGGTGCCCATAATGCTCTCGTATGTTACGAGGGATTGTCTCTGAAAAGTTCATCATCAGTACTACACTTCGTTCAATAAAACTTTACATCTGCTCTTGGGATGACAGAAAGCTATCTGTCTCAAATTTGCATCACAAACCTTTAGCTTCTTTTGACATCTGTAACATGTAAAATAATAATTTCCATTAACCTGCTACAATATGTAGGGTACCATATATTCTTGGTTCTCATCTTACTGTGTCAGATACAAATAAACTAGCTTCTCTAATTTATTTGGACTGTTTCAAATAAATTTTCTATTTATTTTTTTTTTTCACCAAAAAAGCACTCGTCTCATCAGAAGTTCAATTGAGAAGATCTGTGGCATCATTCCTTCCTTTCAATCTAATGATTTTAAATTCTAATAAGAAAAAAATATCTTATTTCTTTCTCATGCTTTTGCTAGAAGAGACAATACATTGCAATTCAAGATCTTTCAAGAATTCTTGAAGACTATTTACTAATCTTATGACATGATGGAAGTCCACCTGAAATGCAGTAAGATCCCTCTGATCTTTTGAGGCATGACAATTTCTATCTATTCCATTATAGATATATCTGTCTGATGTGCTTCACATTAAATATATTTGAATAGCAGTGTCTAGCATCCCCTGCTAGGTTATTAATACTATCTTTCCCCAGCAGACAACGGACCTGATCAAGTTGAAAACTCCAAAAGGACAGACCTACTTGTGGGATTAACAGTGTCTAACATATGTTGGAGATCAGACATGTCAGTAATGGCTCATCATACAGATGGTTAGCAACCAGGACTACCTGAGCTGAATTAATAAATGCAACTGAAAAACTGCTCTCTCAATAACATTTATGTTTTGGCAGCTGTCTCAAGGAAATAATATTTTTTAAAACTTCATGTACTGGGCCTCAGATTTTCAAGATCAGAACACTTCTGGTCTATTCTGTGTCCTAGTAAAATGCTTCTCTGTTTTTGAAGGACATCAACTATCTGATGAGTAGCAGAAGTTATTTGTGATACCCAATTGGACATACTCTAGAACAGAAACTAACCTTTGGAGGTAATAGAAATCATTATAAAGAGACATCCAAACACTCAGAATATCTTATGGTACCTCTACAGAGACAGGTATGAGCAAGTTCAGGCCACTTGGAAATGAAAAGACACAAAACGGTTCTATTTTGGAATCCAAAACTGTTTCCTTTTGTGATTTTCCACAGTCAGACTCATGCATACACAAGTATGCCATAAGCAGAACATGCTTATTTGAACTCACCTAGAATCAGAAAAAATAAACATTTTTGATTCTAATCAGGCAACAAAATAATGTTCTGGGTAATGTAAAACACGCCATTTTTCCTCTCATGGTACTAAATCCAAATTTGGGGAGAAGGCTGAAAAGTTAACAGGTTGCTGTAAATGAAGCCTGAGGACCACTTAACGGCTAAATAAGAGCATAGGAATAAAACTGGAAAAAGTGTGGACATCAGAGTTTAATAATCCCCAGTACCTTAGGCTGATGTTATGGGCACATTAAAATAGTGTAAGATTCAAAAGAAGGTGTGATATTATTTCTGGTATATTACATCTGTGAAGCATACTAAAGGACACGTCTGCAGTTATTCTGACAGACAAAACTAAATACTGCCAATAAGGACTATGAAGACAAAACAGATTATTTTTATCTTGCTTGTGTATGCTGTCTAGGGTATAGTGAAATGCATGGGAACATCTTGGAGACTATAAAGTGCTCATTTAGCTGACAGTTAATACATATGTGTGAGTTAAATTATGTGAAATATCATTAAAAATAGTACAAAAGACAGTCAAGGATATATTTCAGTAATAGACTGCATCCTTTGGAAAGGTGAGGACACTGGACACTATTTGCCTTTTGAGGCTCCAAGAACATGTATTAGCAGGACGCTTAAATATATCTGTGTCTTAACAACAATACATTAAATTAGTCTCCTTATTCAAAATCATGCCATGTACATATATTCATGTATTATATTCAACTGAAACTATCAAGACACTTCAGCAGCAACTGTTTTAATATGAGAAATTATTTTCAAATAGCACATTTCTTCTTCCTATAACATGAACTTTATGGATGTGTGTTTCCTTAGTAGCCAAATTTATTTTTAAATTCTTTATCAATGAATTAGTGCTACTTTTACATTCAATGTATTCTATATATTCTACAGATTGCAAGGATGTATCTCTTACCAGTGAAGATAATGATAAAATTACTATAATGACAGGAATTATTATGACAGTAGAGAGAACTGAACACAACCAGAATGAATATATGAAAATCACAACAACTTTCTATATCTATGCCATTATTAGTGTAACAGGAATCAAACTGAATCACATTTTCATGCACACAATTTACAGATTATATTGAGCAATATATCTAATAAAGCAAATTAAGTTTATTTGGAAGTAATTATTTTATGGCCTGAGAAATATCAGAAAGGGAGCAGGCAAAATGATAATGTTAAGTCCATGCCAGAAACATGTTTTATCAGGTTTCCTTTTAGCTCTTAAACAAGTTGTAGTAAAAACAACAACATTCTGTCAGACTGTATGTTCATTCTTTGCTTCCTGGATTAAATATGCTTACTCTATGCCACATTTTTATAGCTTTCAATTCCTGTACTTTAAATCTATTAAACAATGTCAAGTTGAATTTTCTTCAAAAACTGCTGCAGGTTAAGAAAAAAAATAGGACAGTAGACTATTTGAGGGCTAACATTTATGTCAGCTAATTAATATGGATCAGTTGTGGTCTGCAAGGATTTTTAAAGTGCATGCACGTTTGAGACAAATATAGACTAAGGATATGATTTGGTTCCTTCTCAAATTGATAGCAAAGCTCTTACTGATTTCAATACAAGTATGGTCTACCAGTTTGGTATGTCTGACAGATAAAAGAAGCTTTTGTGCTCTTGGGTAATGTTAGTTTTCCCAAATTGATTATAGGCCAAAATAAAGATGTACACCATAAGAAATAATTTATAGTTGCAACATTATATTTATTGTCCTGTACTCTCTTTACCTGGTGAGTGAATGAAATTTTGAAAAATTAAGTACTGGGAAAAAAAACAGTAATTTTTTTGGTGAGCAAGGTCTACTTAACTGATAACCAGAAACCAGCCCATGTTCAAAACCAGACACCCTCTTATATGGAGGGTGGAACACCATTTCCTTGTTTCAAAGCATTAATATTTCATCAATATGTCTCAAAAGAGTGCCTGTCTGCACAAGGGATGTGGTTATTTGAACATAGTTCTAGATCAGGACAAAAATGGACTACCAAATGGACTGTTGTTCAAAGATGTTTAAGCAAAAGATTCACGAACCCTATGTTAGACCCTGAGGCTGCCAGATTTCTCAGCATTTTCTCTTTTTATAGAATCATAGAATAACTCAGATTGGAAGATCATCTAGTCCAACCTCCTGCTCAACATCAGGGTCAGCTGCCATCAAACCTTCTGCAGAACTAAACCAAATTACCTTAATTTTAGTATTATGACATGTTTTCTATCAGAAGTCTTACCTGTTTGTAGTACTCCAGCATCAAAGACATCCTTCTTGAAGAAAGCTCTAAAAGACAAAGGACTTGCATTGCAGTCTTCTGAAAGTTTCTCAACTGCTTGTCTAAACACAGAAACTAAGTCAGAAAGAGGTCCATCTAAATCTAGCTGAGAAGCAGATGCTGAAATCAAGCTCAGGCGTACAGAAATTGAAGCACAAGATGCAGAACTGGACTCCACAAATTCACAATCAATTTGGAAGCCCTCTGATAACATCTTCATTGCAAAATGTTTTCTTTGAAGTGGATCATCAAGTACAGCAATAACGTGCCATTCAATGGCAGCATCTTTGGGTAAGTGAGATACAACAACCACAGTGAGCATCCCACACTCCGCAGCTACATCATTATATGTCTCCGAATCTTCAACCTAAAAGAGAAACAAAATATTGTGCATATTACACAACTGGTAGAAATTAATGTTGCTCTTATTCTGATGATGTATTCAAAAATGTATGTGCAGTACAGTTATTTCTTGGAACCTGTTTTTTCCCCTAAACTTTCCTTCTTAATGAAAAGTCATTTTGAGCAATTTATCTGACAGTTAATATCTGCTCATTTTTTCCCTTCTATACTTTAAAGAAATACTGCTCTTAATGTGTTTTGCAATGAACAAATATCTTTTTTTTTTATATGCTAATTTCTATACACTAATACGGACAGAGTGGACAGAATTTATATTCTTTGAAGCATAGAAAAGGCAGGAACAACAATGAAGCAACAACAATGAATTAATAAAACACGTAGAGTTATTTTAGAAGTCAAAATACTAAAGATACAGTTTAGATATTGCAAAGATAAAGTTCTGAACAGCAGAATGGTCTAAACACACCCGTTTAAAAGATAAGAGCATTTTCTTAATAGCAGAATTCATTTTGAAAGTACTTTAAATTATTGTTACATCAACCAGCACATCTAATTATCTTATTTGGTAAGTGAACTCTGAGTAACTGACCTCCTTTTACTCTAATGGCATTAAAGAAGTGGGAGAGGCTTTCTGCTTAATTCCTTGTAAAAGTTTTTGTATGGATCACTTTGGAACATGTTAGCAGGTACTGGAAGTGAATACAACATTTCAAGATACTGAAACGTTCTTCCATGAGACAGAGGAAGAAATTGTCAATTTGCAGCCATTTCAACCCAAATTAATTGTACCTAAGTACATTAAACAGTATTATCCCTGAATTTTAGCAAACCTATGATGAGTTCATAAAATAATTATCTTGTCCCTGTATTTTTGCAATGTGTTTCATCCTTCTTGGTCTGAATACAAAAAGGCCTCAGAACTTCAGATGAGGAATGCCAAATTGCAGTGGGCTGAAGCCCAGCTGCCCAGCCAGCAAAGCACCACACAGCTGCTCTTTCCTGCCCCAGTGGTACAAGTAAGAAAAGTCGTGGATCAAGATCAAGACAGTTTGATAAATGAAGTAATGACGAGGAAGAAAGGAAAAACAAAACAACAACAAAAAAGAACACCCCCCTAAAAAAAACAACCACAAACCAACCAACCAACAAACAAACAGAAAAGATGCGAAGGCAATCCCTCAACACCTCTCACAAGCAGACTGATGCCCAGTCTGTCTCTGTGAATGGGTACTTTTCCAAACCCTCCTTCCCCTCTGTTTTTTTTTTTGCTGCATAAGATGTCAGATGAGATGAACAGCTCAGGTCAGCTGTCCTGACTGTGTCCCCTCTCAGCTTCCCTTTACACCCAACCAAATTGTTGTGTGGGCAGCCTGAAAAATGGAGAAGGCCTTGATGCTGTGCAGGCACTGCTCAGCCATAACTAAAACATGGGTGTGTCATCAGCACTGCTTTGGTCACAAATCCAGTATACAGCATCATAAAGGCTTTTATGAAGAAAGTCAGTTCCATCCAGGACAGACCCTGTACACACATTTAGGTCTGCTGTCACCTTTTACTTAAATTCATATTCTCATACTCCTATTGAATGACAATGTCAACTTATGGAAAGCAACTCAAATTTATGATATATATACTCTCTAAAAGGATTAATTTACATTATTTTTATCTGCTTTTTGAGCAAACAAGTTTTAATTTGAACAATTTCAGGCATTTATTCCATCCAGCAGATATTTTCTGTCTTACTCATTCCTCTATTTTTTTTAGAGAGAGAATACAATGATTATTTAAGATTAGTGACTTACATCATCTTTCTGTACACAGATAATAACTTTTTTTTTATATACCAATTTGCTTACTCTGCACTATATAATGGTAATGTTGTCCATTGCCTGACCTCTGAAAGGAAAAATAATAACAAGGCAAAACTGTCATTTTACCTGAAGTCGATAAGGCCATGTAACTCACAGTACCTTCAATTCACAGGCTCAATTTTCATCCACTTGCTCTCAACTTTGAGAGGAAGAAATAATGACAGGTTACAGGCACTTTATTTCAAAATTCACTCACAAGGTTATTGACAAGCATTTTCCACAGAATGTCTCTGATGTTTGACCCTCATGAGCTGTTTACATGAAAAATGCACTTACTTCTATATTAATGACAGTGGAGTCTAATTCTACACCAAACATGTAGCAATTGCTTTAGCATTTCTGTTTTTGATATGGAAACAAAAATAGGGATAATTTGTCTCAAATTGCAGTCACTTCAGTCATAATAAAATCTCACTGAGTACTGTTTGCTTTCAGTACTTTCATTAGGCAATCTGGGGCTGTTATTAAGGTACCAACACATAAATGTTATATTAGCACTTAACAGGAGGAGCACAGTATTCTCCTCTAGGAGATGAATTCTAACCTTGTCAATATAATTCTGCTCTGAGTGCTGTAAAAGAGTTTGAAAAGATGAAATACTGAAGCTTTGCACTGAGGAATAAAAAAAAAAAAAAGTCATGCTCATTCAGGCTTAAAGGCCACTTTGCTGGCCGAAGGTGCTGAGGTACTGTTTAGAAAAAAAGTCTAGAGAAGCTCTCTCAGGTCACAGCAAGCATAAGACAAACTTTTCTACTTCCCTGTACTTGTCTTAGGTTGTTAAATCAATTACTTCCTATTTCTGCTTGCCTTCAGCTGCCATTTAGAATATGAAGAAATACATGAAAATTAAGGCCAGGAGAAAGTACATTTCCAAATTTAACAAATGAGATGAAAGGCTGTTCACGGTGCAGCTGTACAGCACTCATAACCTTTAACTTCAGAGTTTGCACGAAGCACAAGTGATGGAGCTACTGGGGACTAAAAATCTTTCACTAGCTGCTTCAGAATCATACAGAAATACTTCTAACAATGACCTCTCCTGACTTATTTTCAAGAAATCACTGACATTTGTGTTGTACATGGATTTGAGTTGTCTTTCAGAAATGTATATCTGTCTTAAATAGCTGAATATCTTTATGATAGCCTGTCTAGTACATGGGGATGAATATATGAATTCTGCTAAGAAGTTCCAAAGAAATTCATAAGAAATCATAAGAAATATCATGCTGGAACAATATGCTAGTATTAGGAGTGAAAATAAAGTGCCATTATTTCATTACTAAGTTGCTCTTCACAACTGATTCTGCACTCCCATCAGTGAGACAACACTTCTGGCAGACAGCCATGGTACTATGGTACTATGGTTTACCACAGTACTACGGTTTACTATGGTAAATGTGTTTTTAGGGTTCTCGCATAAGGATACTGCTGTAGATTGTTCTATAAATGAGCATAGGTTTTGGCCTAGACCTTTTTTGAGTACAGTCTTGAAAGAAAAAAGCAAACATAAATTGAGGTAGAGGATAAAGCAGTTTGGCTTGCAATTCTTGGAAAAGAAGTGACAAATAATTCTTGGGTACCTCTGTGAAATTCTTATTAATGAGGGGTTATAAAACAGGGCCAAGCATGGTTGAAAGCAGAGATTTCTTAAGGTATGTATGATCTGTTGTTTACAAATCTTTACAAATTTCATTAGGTTGTAGGTGTAGCTGCTATCTACAGGTATTTAGATAAACACTTAAACAGTTATTTTCTAGCTAAGAATTAGCAGTACTCAAATGATTTTCAATTCATGGGAGAGTGTATGCATGTTAAAGATTCCCATTTTCACTTGTTAGCATTTCCACAGAAAATTTAATCTTTTCTAAAAACAAATACTACAAAGCAACTTTGCACCAGCAATAATTTGGATGTCATTGGAAAAAAATAACCAGATTGTACAAGCTCAACAGCTGACTGCTGAGATAATATGGTGGCAGATGCTATTTCTGTGCTACACTTTTACATGATCTGATTTAAAGAGGGCTGGAGCAAGAAGCCAGGCAGCACCCTTTTGCTGTACAGGAGACAGCCTCTGAAAATAAATGGATCTACAATAATGCCTTCTTCCAGGAATGTATTCAATACACAAACTGTATTGTCTCAGAGATCACACTATGACAGTATTCTGATTCTGTCATGATCTGAAGTGGTTTATCCCAGGACAAAGATGTGATATGACAAACAGTTTAGAGAATGTGACTCTCTTATTTACCTTCCGTTTTGTGATACCAAACTAGATTGATGCCATATTGTGCTAAACATTGACAAGAGTACCATACTATGCTAAGTAATGTCTTGGAAGGTCTTCATGGACCGGTTAATAAAGAATCACAGCAGTTGACAGGAGTCAAGAAAACAAGTAAAACATTATGAATTGTTAGCCAAGGGATAGAGAACACAGTGGGCTACATTATGCCACTGTAGTAATTCACAGTTCATCCGCACCTTCAGTAAGATACACACTGAAAATGTTCTCCAGCCTCCTTAAGGAGGATCTGACAGAGGTTTACAAAATCATGCATGATATAAAAAGGGATAAGAACTGATTTTAGTGCATGCTTCTCCTTATGTACAAGAGCTACGGATCATCAAATGACATTAGTAAGAGCATGGTTACGAAAAATACAATGGTGGATGACACTTAAATTTCTTTGACAGAGAATACAGTGGTTACAAGAACTTTATGTGGATTCAAGGGAGGCCTGAACAAATACTCAGAAGACTGAGTCAGTGGGGATTATAACAGACATTTAAAATTCCTAGTAAAAAATATTTTATTTTATACAATAGTTAATAATTAATACAGAAATTAGTGATTTATATAACTATTAAAATTATTTTTTTACTTTTATTAATTTTAATATTAATTCAAATAGTTTGAGGTTGGGAGAAGATTAGGGTGGATATATGGTTTTCCTGTTCACATCTGAAGATGTGAAAAGAAAAAAGAAAAACAAAAAGAAAAGGAAAAGGAAAAAGAAAAAAAGAAAAGAAAAAAAAAAAAAGAAAAAGGACAAAAAAAGCTTCATCCTCCCCTCCCCCCGCCCCCAAAGTAGAATCACACAAAGAACTGCTGGAAACCCACTCTTAAGGGGCCACATATATTTTTAATCCCCGTTTATACTGATAGAGACAGCAGTGTTAGCACAGAAAAGTAAAACACAATTTACAGCGCCAGACAGTGCTGAGCAGGAGGTTTGCCTGGTTTAGTCACCTGCCACAGCAACGCACACATCTTGAGCCCCATTACCACTGGAGTCATTGAGACAGTCAGCTGTGTTTTAACTCCTCTAATGAACTTGTGCTGTGGATGCTTAACTCAAATCTGCAAAAGTATAAGAACAAGTGGCTGGAAATAGAAGAGGTTGAAAGACAAGGCTGAAAACTTACTGAAGGCCACAGTACTATAGGTAACAAATGGCATCAAATTCAGTAAGGTATCTAATCACAAGAAAGGAGAATGGGGACTCCCACTATACTTTATACCCACGTGTAGGTTGAAACTGAAAAAAAGAGCTTGGTAGAAACATGCCTTAGCTAATATTTCCATTAAAATGTTTAAAATACAAGCCCTCAGATGGAAGGTTAACAATGGAGTACGTCAATTCATTTTTAAAATTGTAATTAACCTGTATTTCCATATTAAAGTAAATGGCTAGCTGAACTGCTGTGTGCTTAATTCTTTCCTGAGCTTTGTTCAGATACAAAGGTTATCACGTTGCTTATAGTATTACTGTGTCCTTGCATTTTGTAGGCCATAGTTCTTAGTAAAAATTCATTTTATTTTCATGGTATGTGTTCAGGGTATGTGCTATGTAAGAATAATCTTACACTAATGAATTCCTAATGCTTCAAAACAAAGCTCCAATGTTATGAATGTAGTTAAAGGAAAAACACTGGGATGTAGGGGCATAAACTAAACTACAGAGTAAGGTTTTATAAGTGCTAAGCTTGAAAGAGACTTTCTAGAATTTCTACAGATTTCTAGAATCTGTCTAGTAGTGTATTCTTTCATTAAAAAATGTAAAATCTATGTCAGTCCTATTAACACAGGAATAATAAGTATGGGACAAACCTATACTTAAAGCATTTTATGAGCATTTAACTATTTTACATAATTTAGTAGAAAAAAGGTACACATTTCAATATTAACATTTATATAGAAAATTGCTTATTTTGACTATCCTCCATTTGTTCCAAATGAGAAATATTCTTTTTGTTGTGTGAGTAAGGACTAAGGACTACCTACCTCACAGATGAATTCGGAATTGGGCTATAAGAGACAGAGATGAATGCGTAATTGCTATCTCTACAAAGAATTGACTCAGAGAACAAAAAGAAAGATACTGTGATGTTACTTTTAGAAGCTGAGTTTATGAAAATCTTCTATGGTATGCATTATTACACCATTATAGTGGCAAGATTAATGTGCCTTTAAATAATACATTTAAAATTTCTTTTACACTGCCTGCATAAAACTCAGTGCATCAAACTCCTGAGATCCAGTTCAAGCTTTGCTAGAGAGTCTCTCACAACAATAGGTTTATGACTTTAAAAAGTAAAGATTCCACTAGGAAAACCACATAAGAATAAAAATGTCAGTTCCTGAAGAAAGTAGGATACAAGCAATCCTTTTCAACATCCTAGTTCATCTAATAAATAGGCCACATACATTCCTCATATAACACTCTTGAATTCAAAGAATGAATAGCACAGTGTTTTATAACAATAAAATTGTTAAGACTTTTTGCAAAGCTTACAAATATAAAAAAGTCTGATGTTTATTATTCTTTCCTGAAATAAAACAGTATTTGCTGCATGCCAAAAATACACAAGCCTGGCAGGCTAAAAATGAGGTCTTATAAACCTGAATATTTATAGTGGATCAAATACTGTTAATATAAAAAGAAACATTTTTTTCAGATATTTTAGTCCTCTCTACTCCACAACATGTTGGACAAGGTTGACAGTAGTTCAAGTGTCACCATGTCATATAGAAACTATTTTGTACAACGTCAGTTGGAACACTGAGCTGGTGTTACCAGCCAACGCTTGTTTGGTGTTACCCAACAGGGAGAATCTACAGAAAGCAAGATTCTACTTTATTTTTTGTTCCACTATCTGATAGCACATTTTGCAGAATATTTTTTGTGTAGTCTTTACCAATCTTTTGGAAACAGAAACAGCAAAAAAAAAAAGGAAATTAGATATAGGAAAACAAATATGATTTTAGAAATTTAGGGGCAGTAATATTTTAGGGTACTTTTAATAATTTTTTGTAATTCACAAGGACTTCAAATTAATGTGATCTCTCAATATAATATTTTCACAAGCTGGCATTTGGAAAAAAATTTACATGCAGGTACAGTGGTGATGCAAAATTAATTATTAGATACGAAGTAGTCAGCAATTAGCATGCCAAGCACAAAAGATTAAAGTTTGACAAAAGCAAAAATGGGTGAAGAAAATGAGCATGCTTCAAATTGTACTAGAAAGAGTATAGAAAATCTGAAACATATACAATATATTGCTGGCTATTTTTAAGATTTTTCAAGGTTAAAATCTTATGGTGGCTAACCAAATATATCAAAAGAAACAACTATAAAAATTAACTTTCATAATATAACCGCTACCACACCAGTAAGCATTTTAAGGGACCAAATCACACAACAAATCTGATAAATTTAATTTTAGAAGACAAGAGAGGCATTTTTTTGTTTGTTTGCTTTTGTTTTTTTGGTATATAAAGAATATATTAAGTCTGCAGAATCAAAACTTTCATGACAAATGGTATCTGAATAGTATTACTGCAAGTATATGTAAGCTTTATAAAAAAAGACGAGCAAATGGCTGTGAAGACAGAAAGCGTTCATAAGAAACCAGATCAATAACTATATATGATCTATAGTTAATATCACTCAAACAGAATATTTTAGCAACTTGGTATTCTTTTACCCTTACTGTCAACAGAGGCTTCAAGAAGTGGTATAAATTTTCTTCATTTCTGTGTGATAGACAAAAGCTCAGCTGAAATTAAAGACATAACCTTAAAAGCTCTGTTTTGATTACATTTAGTATATAAGGACGTCATTTGCTCATTAATTTTGTTTCTCTTTTCTATTGTTGGATCCCTGCATTTTTTTTTATCATTTGGGACACTGAGAAGGCACACTGCAGGCTCCGTGACATGATCAAACTAAGAGCAATCAGTATCGCATTTCCATTAAGACATAGTCAGCTTTGAGTAAGTCTCTAGAAGAAATAAACAACTGAAAGCATGAACAAAGGCCAAATGAAAAGTCTGTAATAACTAGGCTAACACTTCAGCTTTTTGGGTTACCAACGCAGAAGTTTCCTTGAAAAGTAAGCTTAAATAATTACTTGTTAGATTAAATTGAAAGGAAAAAACGAAAACATAAAGTGGCCTGTAGAAATGGCCTACTAATTGACTACTACATGCATAGTAGTCAACAAGAATCTCCTATGTAAGACTGAGACTTCCATTTTATCTTAATTTATCAGATAAGTATCACAATTTGTTCTATCCCATTATCTAACACCATAGTCTCAACTGTCCTATGGACTTCAGAGTTGTCAACTCTCTCTTGAATTTTATTCCATCTCTCTTCAAAATACATTTCATAATGTTATGTGACAATTATGCCACCATCAGAGCAAAAGAAAGATCTTAAAATGTTGGATAACTGGAAGCTATTGGAAGGGTGTGGTAATATACAACACCATATTTGTATGTTTTTAGGTGGTTCTAAACTTCAGACACAGTACTGAGCACTCAGAGGAAAGAATCTTCAGAGGACTGTAATTAATGTGTCTGGACACATCATGAGCACTATCAACATAGCCATCCAAGGGGCACAGTGCCTGAAATTCAGAATTAGACAACGACTATTAGCTTTAAAAATGCATGTGACTGGTTGAAGGAGATTTTTCCTCTTACTGGTCCCTTAATTACCCACACAGACGCATACTGAGACAGATTACATCTCAGTTTTGTTTGTTATGGTTGTGTGTTTGTTCTCCTTTTTCTGGGGGAACTGTTTATGGCTGCAGCAAAAAGATTTTAGTAAGCAAGTACTCTGATACAATATGAATATGTCTTTTTTTGCTGTAAGTCAAAGGGGCAGTCTGATTATGGGTCAGGAAGGGATTTCCACTTTTGTTAAACTCATACAAGTCTTGGGTTGTTTAGTTTATTCTGCAGAATTAGTCACAGATCCTCTCACTAACATAGCATCAGTTAGGTTGGAAAAGACTTTCAAGATCATCAAGCCCAACCACCATCCTGACCTACTGAGTCCCATCGCTAACCATGTCCCTTAATTACATGTCCACGCATTTCTTAAATATCTCCAGGTATGGGGACTCCACCACTTCCCCGGGCAGCCCATTCCAATGCTTGAACACCCTCTTCATGAATAAATTCTTCCTAATGTCCAAACTAAACCACCCCTAGTGCAACTTCAGGCTGTTGCATCATACTCTATCACTTGTCACCTGAAAAAAGGGACTGACACCCTCTTCCCTTCAGGTAGTTGTAGAGAGAGATGAGGTCTCTCCTCAGCCTCCTCTTCTCCAGACCAAACAACTTCAATTCCCTTTGTTCCATTTGTACAAAGTGTACATGCAAACCTAATAAACACAATTCCTACTTCACAGGAAGCTCAGTCCCTCTGTTCTCATCCTGTGGCATAAAATATTTTAAACTCTCAAGGTCTGATATATTTTTGGCTAAGTACACCCACAGGGTTCAAAATAGGAATACCTGGGTAAAATGCAATGGTCTGTGATATAAAGGTCAGACTAAATGATCTGGTGGTGCCTTCTGGCTGCAAAAGCTCCTAAAGCTCTGAAATCTGTTTTACCCACTACTTACACTCAGTCTTTCTACAGGCATTACTGTGCCTGAACGCTAAAAACCCACAAGAAGGCAACCATCTTACTCATTATGGCCTTTAATATCCCTTGCTGATAGTTTTAAATTTTTAAACAGCCCTACCTGTTGTGCTGTCTTTTATGTGTTCTCACAGTTACAGATATAATTTTGGAAGCAAAATATCTAAACAGTAAGCATAATAAAAATGAAACAGGTTAAAGCTTATTAGCAGTAGGGAGCAGATGTAGCAAAATCCTGCCAGTTCCCCTACATTTCCTCCCCAGCAGGGACTTTCTGTCAAGCTGTGAGTTAGCTCTATACAATAATGTAGGCTGCTGTTATTGCAATTGCACCTTCCTATACCTCGCTATTGTACTAAAAATTCACTTTGATTTTTGATTTCTTCCTTGGTAATAATAATATTTAAAGCAATTCCTGCAGAGCTAAATGTAAATTCCAGCACTGCATGCTAGATACTCAAAAGGGCATGAAAATGTAAAATTGATAAGAAAATTACACATTAAAAAGCTGTTTTATTTGCTTTAAAAATATTAACTTCCTCTCAACAAACTAAAGATTCCTGAGCCAAGAGATAACCAGTTAATGACTGGAGTTAAGATTCCTTGAAATACCTCTCAAACATATATCATTCAATATATCAGTTACAATGTGGAAAAAATGATAACTATTTAAGGAACAAAGTCATAAATTGATAGCAATATAAACTGAAAGCAAATGAAGTCTGCCACATGAAACATGATCACAGACTGTCACTCTGAGGGTTTTATTCTTCAAGTGTAGTGTCAAAAATAAGCACTTAGAAAAGAGAGTTGAACTGAATTAAGGACATTCAAGATGGAAAGATTCCACTTGAAATTCACTTGAGAATGTGTACCCAAATGCGACAGAAAATGAGAAAATTTAATGGTCAAAATCTGCTTTCTGGGCATTAAGGTTATCTGATTTTATGATTCAGAATTTAAATTTGAGATCCTGATTGCAAAGATGTTTTCTTTGAAAGTCTACTTTCCTTCTGAACTTTGAATTTGAGCTGTTGAGCTAATTTTCAAACCAAGTGTCAGCTCTTACCTCACATAGTCTAACTACAGTCACAAGTTCACCTGCGGATGTATAGCACCATTGGCTACTGCTGTTACACCTGAAATTAAATTTTGTAGTACATAGTAAAGGAAATTGTGATATTACTGGAGGCAGAAGAAAACCAATCTGAAAATTCTGGTGGCACTCCTAAACTCCTATTAATTGCCAGACTTTCACTCATTGAGACAAACACCTTTAAATCTATTATATGAAATAATAGATTTGGGTCAGCTGTCTGGTCTCTCTGTCCTGTACTCTCACCCACTGCCTATGGAAATTAACTCCACCCCAGCCAGACCCAGTATACCCACTAATTAAAGGAATTTCAGGGTAACTAATTTTAGGCACCTAAAAACGATAAGCCAATCTTGAGTTAAAATGCCTTTACATAACACATATTAATATATATGCTAGTTAAAACTTGATGAAAAATACAAATACATATTCATGGATATGTTTGGGTATGTATGTATGTACATTTATCCATATGCATATATATGTGTATGGGGAGGATGGGAAAGTGAAAATATGTATCTATACATCTCCCCTTGTCATTCTACAGAACATGCACAGGGAGACTATGCACTACTGAACAGATATCTATAATTCCATGCAAAGATACACTTGACAAATTATGACAAAACTTTACAAAAAATGCTGACTTAATTAGAAATGATTGACAATTAGTATTTTCATCAGTTAACAGTTACGTTTTCCTCTTTCACAGAATCACAGAATCAAAGAATCACAGAATTTCTAGGTTGGAAGACACCTCAAGATCAGAGAGTCCAACCTCTGACCTAACGCTAGCAGTCCCCACTAAACCATATCCCTAAGCTCTACATCTAAACGTCTTCTGAAGACTTCCAGGGATGGTGACTCCACCACTTCCCTGGGCAGCCTGTTCCAATGCCTGACAACCCTTTCAGTAAAGAAGTTCTTCCTAACATCTAACCTAAAACTCCCCTGGCTCAACTTAAGCCCATTCCCCCTCGTCCTGTCACCAGGCACGTGGGAGAACAGACCAACCCCCACCTCGCTACAGCCTCCCTTGAGGTACTTATAGAGAGCGATAAGGTCGCCCCCGAGCCTCCTCTTCTCCAGGCTGAACAAGCCCAGCTCCCTCAGCCGCTCCTCGTAGGACTTGTTCTCCAGACCCCTCACCAGCTTCGTCGCCCTTCTCTGCACCCGCTCAAGCACCTCGATGTCCTTCTTGTAGCGAGGGGCCCAAAACTGAACACAGTACTCGAGGTGCGGCCTCACCAGAGCCGAGTACAGGGGGACGATCACCTCCCTAGCCCTGCTGGTCACACTGTTCCTGATACAAGCCAGGATGCCGTTGGCCTTCTTGGCCACCTGAGCACACTGCTGGCTCATATTCAGCTGACTATCAACCATCACTCCCAGGTCCTTCTCTGCCTGGCAGCTCTCCAACCATTCCTCTCCCAGCCTGTAGCTCTGCTTGGGGTTATTGTGCCCCAGGTGCAGGACCCGGCACTTGGCCTTGTTGAACTTCATGCAGTTTACCTCAGCCCATCGGTGCAGCCTATCCAGATCCTCCTGCAGAGCTTTCCTACCCTCAAGCAGATCGACACACGCACCTAACTTGGTGTCATCTGCAAACTTACTGAGGGTGCACTCGATGCCCTCATCCAGATCATCAATGAAGATATTAAAGAGGACCGGCCCCAGCACTGAGCCCTGGGGGACGCCACTAGTGACTGGCCTCCAACTGGACTTGACTCCATTCACCACGACTCTTTGGGCCCGGCTATCCAGCCAGTTTCTAACCCAATGAAGCGTGCGCCAGTCCAAGCCAAGAGCAGCCAGTTTCTTGAGGAGAATGGTGTGGGAGACGGTGTCAAAAGCCTTGCTGAAGTCAAGGTAGACCTCATCCACCCAGCGTGTCACTTTGTCATAGAAGGAGATCAGGTTCATCAAGCAGGATCTGCCTTTCATAAACCCATGCTGACTGGGCCTGATCGCCTGCTTGCCCTGTAAGTGCCGCATGATGACTCTCAAGATAATCTGCTCCATGAGCTTCCCTGGCACTGAGGTCAAACTGACAGGCCTGTAGTTTCCTGGGTCTGCCCTCCGGCCCTTCTTGTAGATGGGCGTCACATTTGCTAGCCGCCAGTCAACTGGGACCTCCCCCGATCGCCAGGACTGCTGATAAATGATGGACAGCGGCTTGGCCAGCTCCTCTGCCAGTTCTCCCAGTACCCTTGGGTGGATCCCATCCCGCCCCATCGACTTGTGCATATCCAAGTGCCGTAGCAGGTCACCAACCAGTTCTTCATGGATAGTGAGGGCCACATCCTGCTCCCCATCCCTGTACTGGGTCTGGCTGGAATGTTAACTTTCCCGGCAGCAGCCCATTCAGTGCCGTACTCTGTACTTGTAGCTGGAACAGCAGTGTTATCACACCAGTGTTGTGTCTACTGCTGAGCAGCAGTGGCACAGCATTGGGCCTTTCTCTAACCCTCCTAGGGGGTGGGCAAAAAAGTGAGGAGAGAAACATCACTAGGGCAGCTGACCTAAACCAATCAAAGGGATATTCCATACCATGTGGTGTCACACTCAGCAATAAAAGGTGGAAACAGGAAGAAGAGGGGAGGGGTGGGCTCTCATTGAGAAGACGTCGGTCCTCCTCTCGAACACCGGCTGCGTGCGTTGAGGCCTTGCTTCAAGGACGTGGTCAATCATCGCTCATTTGTGGGAAGTAGAGAGTAATTTCTTTCCTCTGCACTTCCATATAGCTTTCATTTATTTTGTTTGTTTGTTTTCCTCCCTTTTCCCCTTTCCCTTTTATTTCCCCTTAGTTAAATTGTTTAGTTCATGGTAGTCTTTATTTAATTATTATAATTATTTCCCTTTAATTAAATTATCCTTATCTCAACCCGTGAGTTGTTCTTTGCTTTACTTCTCCCCCTCCTTATCTAAAGGAGGGGGAGTGAGAGAGCGGTTGTGGGGTTTAGCTGCCCAGCACGGTAAAACCACCACAATCCCCTTCCACCAGCTCAGGGTACTGAGTATCCAGAGAACAACCGGTATTGCCGCTAAAGACTGAGGCAAAGAAGGCATTGAGCACCTCCGCCTTTTCCTCATCTCTTGTAACTAAGTTTCCCCCCGCATCCAGTAAAGGATGGAGATTCTCCTTAGTCCTCCTTTTTGTGTTGATGTATTTATAGAAACGTTTTTTGTTATCTTTAACGGCAGTAGCCAGATTGAGCTCCAGATCAGCTTTGGCCTTCCTAATTTTGTCCCTGCACAGCCTCACTACATCCTTAAAGTCCTCCCTAGTGGCCTGCCCACTTTTCCAAAGATTATAAACCCTCTTTTTTCTCCTAAGATCAAGCCACAATTCTCTGTTGAGCCAGGCCGGTCTTCTTCCCCGCCAGCTCGTCTTTGGGCACGTGGGGACAGACCGTTCCTGCGCCATTAAGATTTCCCTCTTGAAGAGCGCCCAGCCTTCCTGGACTCCTCTGCCCTTCAGAACCGCCTCCCAAGGGACTCCACCAACTAGTGTCCTGAGCAGCTCAAAGTCAGCCCTCCAAAAGTCCAATACAGTGGTTGTACTGGTCCCCTTCCTGGCCTTGCCAAGAATAGTGAACTCCACCATTTCGTGGTCACTCTGCCCAAGACAGCTCCCAACAATCACATCCTCCTTCTCTGTTTGTGAAGAGAAGGTCTAGCGGGGCACCACCCCTGGTAGGTTCACTAACCAGCTGCGTCAGGAAGCTATCTTCCACGCTCTCCAGAAACCTCCTAGACTGCTTTCTCAGGGCTGTGTTGTGCTTCCAGGATACGTCAGGGAAGTTGAAGTCCCCCACGAGTACAAGAGCTGACGATTTCGCAACTTCTGTCAGCTGCCTGTAGAATTCCTCATCCGTCTCCTCATCCTGGTTCGGCGGTCTATAGCAGACCCCGACCAGGACACTAGCCTTGTTGTCCCTGCTGATCCTAACCCAAAGGGACTCGACCTTGTCATTCCCAGCCTCGAGTTCTACAACCTCGAAAGACTCTCTAATATAGAGAGCAACACCACCACCCCTTCTGTGCTGCCTGTCCCTTCTAAAGAGCTTATAGCCAGGCATTGCAGTACTCCAGTCATGAGACTGGTCCCACCATGTCTCCGTGATGGCAACCAAGTCGTAGCCTGCCTGCCGCACGATGGCTTCCAGCTCCTCCTGTTTGTTACCCATGCTGCGTGCATTGGTGTAGATGCACTTCAGCTGGGCCATTGCCTTATCCTCCGGCCTTGCCATCATTCCCCCTGGCACAGCCCCAACAATCCTAGCTTCAGCCCCATCCCCCTTCCTACCTAGTTTAAAGCCCTCTCAATGAGCCCTGCCAGCTCCTGGCCCAGGATCCTTTTTCCCCTAAAAGATAGGGACCCGTCTGCGGCCATCAGGCCAGGTGCTGAGTAAAGTGCCCCATGATCGAAAAACCCAAGATTTCTGCGTTGGCACCAGCCCCGGAGCCACGTGTTTAACAGGTGAGCTTTCCGTGTCCTCTCTGAACCCCTCCCTGCCACCGTAGGGATGGACAAAAACACCACCTGCACTCTTTGAGGCTCACTCCCTTCTTTATAGAGATATATGAAGTTACCTACTTTGTCATCTACAGAATACGGATACACCACAAAGGTGCTTATAAATGAGATGCATAAAGACCTGCATAATATTAACACTGAGTAATGTCTAAAATGAAATCAAAGTTAGATTTCGAGTGTTACCAGCTGTGTTACAACTAAAGGAATGACAAGAGCTATACACATGTATCACAACAGCTGGAAGCATTTTTAATTTTCATCCATAAAGCTGAATAAATACAGAGAGGAAGCTGAAAGTGATTATTCACTGCTGAGCTGGCATGCATGTTACTGGGTACGGACCAGTTAGCACTGGTTGTTTTTGTTGTGCAAACACTTAAATAAATTTCAAATAATGATAGTTCACTTTTAGGTTGTCTTACATACTCGTTTAAAAATGGAGTACAGAAAAAAAAATATTATTTTTTTTGTTTTATCTTGACATTTATGAGTAAAGAAATCAAATATCTATAATTGATTTAAATATATACACACATACATGTGATTTAAAAGCCACTTGGATATTTTTAGAGAAGGGAAAAGAATGCGATCAGCACAGAGAACCAGAGATCAAGATAATCAAGTACTGGAATTTAGTAGGATCCCTTGGACTGTACTATACAGTAGTAAGCCAGTATTTCCACTGGAAGGCAGTGCAGATTTAGGACAGACCAGTTGTAAGTAAAACATGGAGGCAGAATCTGGCTGTTCTTTTGGTCTTTAGGATTAACTCATCTGGATGAGAACAGAAGAACTCCAGAGCCGATGAATGTCCTGAGGTTGGTTCCTTCATTGTGGAGATCTAAAGTGCCCTACAGGTAATTAGGACTGCAGTTTAATACAGAAGTTTCTTGAGTGAAAATAGGACCTTCATCACTTTTAAATAAAAATGGCATCTTACCCTCTGTATGGAGGCACTGACAACAGGTACCAGACTCAGGGCTGAAATCCTCTAATGGCTTTCACAGCCATCACAAGTAAGACTTTTGACCAGAGGCTCTGGTCTGAGCAAAACACTGGATGCATATATGTCCTGTTGCTTAGCACAAAAGTGACAGGCTCAAAGCAGAATTAATATTTTCAGCAAAGGAGATGAAGAATCACTCAAAAAAACTCTTATTAATGGACTGCTCCAGGGGAAAATTAGTCAACCTGGATGAACTAGGCTCTTTACTACCCTGAACAATTTGACATGTGCTTCTTCAGTGTGTCTAACTGAAAAACAAAGTTAATTTGCATGTATATATTACCTGTAAATGCCAAATATGCTAGTGTAAATCAATTCATGGGAATCAGAGTTATGGTGCCTTATACCAGCTGAGAATTTGATCGCATCTCTATTTTCACCAACATTCACACAAGCAAGAAACCCTCCCTCCTCTTTCTTATGTTGTTCATATTTTATGTTTATGTTCTACAACAGATTAAATTCATGTACACTGTTTAGAACTTTATGCAATCATATGTTTATTTATATGTATATTCATGTTCTAATAATGGCTTTAGGTAAGAACACGTACACTGCTTCATTGTTCTTTTTGTTGACTAAATTCCTTTTTAAAATTAATTAAGTTTCCACTAAATTACAAATAGGGTATTATAATCTTCCTTTTTATAAGAAAAAGGAAATTGGCAATTCTTTTACCTTGCATTGTGGCCCGGTGTCAAAAGGCAGAATAGTTTCAAGGACCTCCAGAGTTCCACTATCTGCATTTGACCTGTGTTAAATATTCTCATTACAGTCGCTTCAAATGAATACAAAAGCTTTGTTTAATTCTAACACAGGGGAAATGAAATACACCAGGCACAAGATGAAAGACCCACTACCACTGTGCTATTTGAATGCACTGCTTGTTCTTAACGTGGGCCATAAAAGAAGCCTGCTTTAATACATCAAACTGTAGAACACTCAAAATAGCATCTAGTAGCAAAATAAATGTTATAAACCTGATGAGACAATAAAAGGAAACAGAAACATGTATTTTCTTCATATGGAATTTTTGATAGGTATAGCTACTGGCTTGTGGCAATGCTTTTCAAAAATATTTAGTTTTCTTTTGCTAAAATGACCAATTACACTAATTAGTCTGTGCAAGATTTTTCTGCAGTGTAAATGTAACAGGGTTTTAATCTATCATTTATACCTTTATAACATTTGTTTTCTTCTTACATTTCAACTATTCTGTTTGAGAAGCTAGTAAAAGAAGACCAGTTAAACTAGTATTACCTACACTATTTTCTATAGGACACAGAGTTTACAAAACTATTTGGAAATCTAACAATTGTATTCAACATAACCATTAACTAATATGTATGATAAAATATACAAAAACATGTACCTGAATATTACAGACTTACAAAATCTGTTCGCGATGCTGAAAAAGTACATATCCTCTCATGGAAAGCTTTTATTTATTTATTTATTTATCTTATATTCCTTTTAGGTTTTATGGTAATTTTTTCCATAGGTAGGTAGAATCTTAAACTCTGTCCAATCTGTTGCAATAAGAACAAGCTTTGACTTCCGGTATTTGAGCATAATCTATTTCTAATTAGGATAAAGAGTCAGCGAATACATGAATTTTATTTAAATTCATGCCAGTCTGCATACTTCAAATACTACGTGCACATCTGAACAATGCAGCACACTGCTGTTTTACAGATCCATGGTGCCATTCTAAATGAGTGCACTGAAGACATAATTACTCCAGAAACCACTGCACACAGCTAGACAGCTTCTGGTTCTGGAAATAACTTGTTTATAACTACCTTGCAACTCTGCAAACTTTTGTAGGCAAAATGGAAAGATGTATGGTAGTATGAATGGTACTTGTGGGGGCATCAAGGAAGGTACAATGCAGGTGTTCCCTACAATGGGCTTTTAGATGAGTGATCTCAGATATTATAAAAAAATATCTGGTTCAAGCTAATTTACATCTTTTGACATCTAAACAGTTTGTAAATCTGGACAAAAGGGTTTAAATCTAGCTACATACATTTGGCACCAAGCTATTCAAGTGCTGCAAGGAACCCATTCATAATATATATATCAGATCAAACATTGCAAATCTTTTTTCCATCACTTCTGCATCATGCGATACTAAGACACACATTGTCAACAACCTGACTGGCATTCCTGACAGCATGAAAGTCAGCTCTAGCACTCTGCTGGATTTGAAACAACCGCAGGATCACAGCCACTCATACTGAATTCTTACCATAAAAAGGGAATTTTCAAATCTACATTTGCTCAGCAATTTATTGGAAAGAGTACCACAAAACTCAAACTCAAACTCAAACTAAAACAAACAAACAAACAAAAGCTGTGTTATAAAAGCCAAAACACACATTTTTTCACATCACATGAAGATTTTGCCAGGTAGATTTTTCATGGCTGACTATAAAAAATACAATGGGAGCAGCCTAACGAAATAACTCAGAGTGAACATTGTGGTATTAGAACTTTTAATAAGCCTGCAATTACATGAAATGTCTTCTTACGCAACGCTTCCCTCTATTCTTAACAAAAAAAAATTGTTTTCATTGTTTCCTCCAGCTTTTCAAAATCTCCCTTCACCAATAGTTTGGGATTACTCACAAATACAGGCAATGCGAAACTTTGTGGTGGTAACAAAACATGGAGTACTAAATGTGCTAAATAAAACTATACATTTTTCTTTTTATAGCAAATAAATTAGAGATAACATTTCAGATAGTTCTAGAAAATCTGCCTCAGATTTTTTTGTATAACACCAAATCAAAATATGAGCTGAAACTCATTTTTATCATTCAGTCATGTTTATTAAGAACTATATTTCAAAAGGAGTAATAGGCCTCCAAACTTAACTTTAAGTGAGTTATTGTGCTCTTAACTCAGAGAAAAATTGAACTAGTAAAACTTTTTCATGGAATGTACATTTGATCAGCAACAGCCAAAGCCAGTATCTATTACACAGATTATCAAAATTGACTTATTTTACTGGCCTAGCTATACCCACTCTTGCTGGGGATTAGTAAAATGTAAGAATAATAAAACAGAGCAGTTAAACAAGCTGGAATGCCGGCAGTCTTGTGACACTACAGCATGTTTCGCCTCATGTCAGTGAGAATAACGAAAGAAACCAAAGAGCAGACATTCAGAGGTAGAAAAAAGCAGTTGTGATCTTGCCCGTCTCAACTAATCTAGTGGAGTCTGCTGCACAGACAGAAGTGTAATCCATGACCTAAAATACACTAACAAAGTACTACAGTGATGGTTCTGCATGGAAACCCATAGGGAGGAGGAAAAGCAGGTAGAGAGTGGACTCAGCTCTGAACTAAATATAGTGAGAGCACTATCCAAACAGCACAACTCAACCCTCATTGAATCAAGTGTGTTCAAAAAGTAAATTAATAAAATTTTGCAGGCACAGTCACTGTTATATCATTATACAATAATTATTTGGAATATTTCCATCTATCAATAATACCATCTGTCCCACCCAATACAAATGGACTACAACCCATCTGGCTTATTTTTTTTCTATTGATTACTCTGCTGAATGAGTTAGCAAAACCGTTTACAAAATCATCATATTACATGACACTGTCATTAAAAGATGTGAAGTAAAGAAAAACACAAGATGAGACTTAATTGGAAAACTGTCAGTTCTTCTTCCAGAAAGTTTTAGCGATGCTATAAGTTTTTTTTTCCTTTTCTTTTTTTTTTTTTTTTTTTTTTTAGCTACTTAAAAAAAAATGGAAAAAAAAAACAACCTGTAAATGCTGACTACTGGATTAGGTGGAAACTGTTCTACCACACTATCACACAATTGTTACTATTTCTGAAAAGTATATTAAAGAGGTTCCCCAAAGGTATCTCCTCAAGACTGTCAAAATGTCCCAAAGTATGCTGGTGAGAGCTTAAAACTTTTCAGGACTCCTAAAGAGACTGTGGAAGGAGTATATCTTAGAAATGGGGTGGTGGAAGCTGCTGAAGGCTGGCACTTGCATTTGTTATTTCCTATTATGTTTCCCAGGATTTGGCTTTGATTATTTGTTTGCATAATTGTCTCCATTCTATTTTTGCAGCCTATATTTCTTTTAACTACTGCTTCCCTTCAATTTCTACAACAACCTTAATAACAATGCAAAAATTTCTTGTCTATCCACAGAATTTAACTGCTTACCTATCCTCTATTCTAGTTTGTCACCCTATTCTAGTTTGAGTTTCTATAATGCTCTGTTAGTTTTAACACAGGAAATCTCTCGTGTATGTTCACAAGGTTGATCCAGTGATTTTTTGTTTTGTCAGCACAGTGATTTAGTATTTCTTTGGAGTGAGTCCTCTCTGAGGCTGCTCTATTATCCTTCCCTCCTCACTCATCTTTTTTCCTCCACAGTGGGTTCCTCGAGGTTACAGCCTTCCATCTCTCCACCATATTTCTGTTTCCTCTGCCACCCTGAATGGCTTTTCCAATGACATGCCGGTTCCAGCTGATGCAGGAAGAAGATAGGGGGGCAGGGCCAGATTCCAGCTCTGTGAATATGATCCTTAATGGCTGTGGGTGTCTGGATCTCTGGGAGGCAACGTTCAGGGTGGTACTGGAACAGTAAGGCCCCAGGGAACAGGGACCGGAGCACAGGCACCCAGCAACGATTTGGAGCCAGGGAAAGCAGGATGACAGCAGTGGAAAGGAGTTGTACAGGTAGTACGGAATGACACTGAAATATGTTTATACGGCCCCTATATATAAAATATATAGAATGATTCAACTTAAGTTGCTGACTAGTAGTACTTAGGTAGAGGAAATTTACCAGACATCACTGTGACAGAATGCTAATCATGCCAATGCCAATGATCTAGTCAGTGTGCTAAATACACGTACCTCAATCATAATACACCATCATTCTGCTATTAAACCCAGAACATTCATCAAATAGAACTGTAAAGTCTAAAATCTTCCTTAAAAACACAATTAAATGTATGGTTTATAATGTCTAGTTTACAAGAAATGAATTTTGAGCTTCACTGTTTTGTTTGCACAGTCTCTATTATTTCCATGGATGACAGAAGCAGAACAATTTCAATTGAGACACAATTTGCTCTTATTAAACAATCTGTAGGTTGGTATTGATTCATGCCCTTGTCTGCTGCTTGAAATAAAGTTCAAGAATAATAAAATACTTTTTGGTTTGGCTGACTTAATTTACTTGCAGAAAGCAGAGCGTTATTTCATATAATTGTATCCAATAGAACTGACTGTAGTAGTATTTGAATACCAAAAAATAAATAAAAACTAAGACAAATAAGGGATGTGCTACTTATATTTTTAAATACAGATGCCTTTAGAGTAAAACTACTGTGTTCTGGCTTCCACACAGTAAGACAGTATTTTACAAGCTACTTCAAATAAAATATTAAGAGGTGTGAAAACAACATTTCCTGTTTTCAGTGATTCTATGGAGTCAGGGACAAGTGCAATTTAATAATTTGTCAGAAAACTTTACCATTTTCCTTCTTCTGAGAACAGAATCAGACAAAAAGAACATTTCTACTATTACCGGCTAGGACTTCTCCATCAATACAAAACCTATTGATGAACGTCTATTTGCGTTAACAATTACATAATCAATTATATTTTCAGGACAGGACAATTTCTCCCCCTGGTTTTCTGTAGCAGAAGCATTTGGTACATCTTTCCCTATGCTTTGCTGTGCACATAAACATTACTAATCAAAAAGTATTCATAGCCTGAGGAAAAAATCAATTCTGAATCTCCTTTTGACAAAATGGTAGGGAAATTGGAACATCTGGCTGCTAAAAGCATCTCTTTCCCACTGATATTTTACATTTTTCCAAAGCATTTTTAGATCATTTTGCGGCACTCTTTACTTCATCTGCTATCTATTTTTTTTGCTATTTCTGATTATTTCATTAATGAATATGATCCAAAAAGCACAGATTAAGATTGATAAGCATCCTATAGACTTGTTTGATGTTCTTCTAGGATGTTTTTTCTTAAATATTCCTGAAACCTGTTAGGCAGCTAACTCTTCACAGAAGTGAGTGTAGGCAGCAATCCATTTTTTAAACTATGGCTTGAGCAATCAGGAAGTGATAACAGCCAGATACTATTAAAAACCCAAAAGTAAGCAACCTCATGTGGTATTTTTCCAGTAGCTGAAAGAACTGTCTAGTGATCTCATTACGTCAAAGAAAGGAAAGACTAGATAAACAATCTAGTACATAGACTAATTACAGGAGACTTAAAGATTATATCTGGAAAACGGAAAAGTTTCAAAGAACTGGCAAACACTACCAATCTGCCCTGAAATCTGTGTCTGTATGTACTACAAATGAGTAGGCATGTAGGCTACATGGACATGGTACATGTTATTAATCAGTCACATAGCAAAAAACATTCTCAGCTTTTCAAAATGACTTTATAGGGCACTTTCTGACAATAATTTCTCTACCCTGAATTAGCTTAATGCTACTACGACTCCATGCAATGTCTCTAATTACTGCCTCTTAAGTCATCATAAGATAGTAAATCATCTAAAACATTTTACCTTAAGATAATGTTACTAAGATATACTTGAATATGCACTGGTGTCATACTTGCTGTTTCCATTTAAAGCTTGCAGCATCAGTCTAAACCCTTAAATATGGCAGTCAACATTATCTTAAGAACTATATTAATATCTCTGCAGAAAGTCTTAGGATCTGATATAAGTATGGCTAGCAAAAACAAGCCTGAGGGCTTCCTAAGTATGACACAAGCTTTGGAATATCATCCCTCACAGAAAAAAAGAAAACCTAGGGCATTCATGAATTTGAAAATATTGGTATAGCCTTCTGTGTGACTAGAAGAACGTCTTCTCTAGAAGAATGTGTCTTTCCTAATTCAGTTTTACTGTTTCCAAACCAATCCATAGAAAGGTATGACCATTTTTCAACAGCACTACAAAAGGTGGGGTTATTACTGCACACTGAGGGTTAGCTACTTTGGTGAATTTTTAGTACACAAGGATCTTAATAACTGACCTATTTCAAATATACTGTAATATTCAACTTTTCACAAGGCATTCACCAAGAATACCATAACATATAAAAACACCTGACAGCATGCCCTAGAATAGAAATTGCAAATTGTAAACAAACCAACAAATTTTACATTAAAAACACAAACAATCATATCTTAGCAGACTTAAGAGTGCTACAGAGAAGACTAGGAATGTTTCAAATTCAATTTGCTTGGTCTTGGAGGAGGGTACTCAGGAGGGTACTTTATTAATAAATCTAGGTTGATTGTGTCAACTTCCATACAAAGCTTACATCTTCACTCAGAGACAAGTGCCTAGTGCAAAGACTGAAAGTGAAGGCAAAAAAAGACTTTGGGAGCATTGTTCCTTCTATGGTAGTATTAACACAAGCCATTTATCTCCCTGAGAAACTATAGCAAGTTATATTAAGTTGCATAGCAATTCTGTAGTAACTACCCTTGTTTAGCCATTTATGAAGTAGCTACATATTATTTATTTAAGGTTTTTGGCCAATACCTTTTTAATGCTTGCAGAGTATTCTGTGGCCATGGTACATTGGTACATACACAAAAGAAATTATTATAGTATGATTATAAATCACTGGGGAAATTATTATGCTATTAGAGATCATCTAGGGTGAACCAACAGACTGGCACATGCCATCCTGGTCTTAGAAGTTCAGCTGAATAATAAGTAATAATAAGCAGTAAACTGCTAAACTCAGTTGTCATGACAATATTGCTTGTAAGAAAGAATGGGGAAAAAACATTTCAACAGAACAAGTAATAAAAAGTTAAAGTAAAATGCCCAGTTCCTATTATGTAAAAATATATAGGCAGAGGTAATTCAAATACAGCATTGTTCTCATTTTTGCCTGAGGAACTGGCTGCTCTTTAAGAGTTTTTTAACATATAGCTTTGGGGAATTAAGACAAAGTTAGTGATGAATGTAACTTTCTATTAAGCAATTTTCTGTCTCAATTGTGCACAGCCACTTATGAGCCAGAACATAACAGCTCAATCAAACGTTATTATATCAGCTTTACTTGAACCCCTCTGAAATGTACAGAGAAAATTTTGATATTACTGCAAGACTTAGGGGGAAAAAAACACAACCCAGAAAGAAGAAAATGGATATCACAGCTACCTTTTTACATTCTTTTAATTTCTTCTGCCATATAGAATGAGCGACAGGAACATGCTTGCTGTCAGTTACATAGCAGCTCGCTGTGATGATGTGGTAGAGCGCTGTCTTCTGGCTCATAGCTTGAAGGACTCTCTCAACATGACGGAGGGCAACTACACTCTCTGTCCATATGCCGCCACTAACAAGCTGCATAGTACAAGGTACTAGAGCTATCTGTCCAGCACAGTAGAGAATATCTCCAACCTAGGGAAAAAGAAATAAAACAGTAAGTAAGATTCTGGGAGTGCAAAGAAAACAAAGGAAGCGTTTTTCACCTTTCCAAGTAATTTCTTCCAACACCACTCTTCTTTGCCATCCTTTGTCACATCACTAAAAATGTTGCAAACATGGCATTCTAACAGTCATTTTTGATACGGATTTATATATACTATATGAATACAGCACTGTAATAAACTTTAACAGCAAGTACATGGATGTTTGTGTCAGTTCAAAATAATATCTGATGTTACTGACTGTTACTGCTGCTGGATGACACTGATGACCCAACACGGTTAAATATATTGATTGAATATATTGAATATATTGACATCTATATTTCTTTTAAGTAAGCTTCCATTTTTCAGTGTTCCATTTGTTTCAGTGTTCAGTTTCAGAGCGATGATGTATGCTCTCTTTCAGAATGTTATAAAAATCGTGACAATCCAGAAGGTAAAAGGAAATTACAGACTGAAAATAAGATGCAAAAGAGTGTTATTTAACTAAAGAGATGGATTAATCTTTTGAAAATTGAATTAAATGGGTGGCCAGATATGCCATAAATATATGCTAAGTTGAGCTGCAATGCAGTTACTTTGGGCTGATTTTCCTAAAACTTCCTGGCAACACTCTGAAGACCTACTTTCTTAATAGCAGCCAGCAAAGGAAACGTTTATTCTTATTATTCAGACATCTCAACGATTTATTATAAAATCTTAATGTAAATATCAAAACTTTTCATCCTCTTATTCTGTAGTTCTCTAGAAAGTCAGTACATTTCCTGATCAGTGAGGCAGTGAATGTTATTCCAAATCAAAAGAAAACTAAGTATAGAAATGGGAAGTAAGGTGGGCGTAAGCAGCTTTGAAGTCTGCACAGAAAGCAATTTGCAATGAGTAAAGAGAGTGAAAATGGACTGTGCAAGGAATCTTCATGAAAAAATTTCCAGAACTTACTGTATAAACTGTAAAAATTCCTCAGAATTAAGAATAATTAAAAAAGAAATCTGTGTCCTAGAAGACATGGCAATCAAACCATGTGACAGACCCATATGCAACTCCAAATCTGTCCTCGTAACTGTCTGTGTCTCACAAAAGACTCACACGTGTAACTATTGGAAGAGTATCTTATACAATTTGGCATACAAGTTCTATGATTAGCAGCTGAAGAGGGGGAGGAGGCAGAAAGGAAACATAATATATCAACTGACACTCATCAACTATTTAAATTGTTTAAAATATCTGAAATATTGTTTTGATAATGCTATATATAATCCTGAATTTTGAAAAAATATGCAAGTAATATTTTAGTTTATAGGAACAAATGGTCTTCTCTTTTTTTTTTTTTAGTGCTATTTTAAAATATGTGCCATTGAACAAGGGAGTCCAGCCAGCTACCAAGTGGCATACTGACAAGATGAGAAACAAATTCAGGAAGATATGATTCGGAGGGGCACAGGTTTGTTTTTAAAGTAAGCCATTCATTTTCACCTCTGCTAAGTGAAATTCATGTTATTAGTCGAAAATGCCAATACAGGTAGTAAATACTTTTACAGAAAAAAAAAATCACACTAGCAATGTTTATTCCTTTTTTTCTGTTGGGCTCCTGGTTTTCCATGCATCACCCATGTTAATTATTAGGTAGACAGAAGAGCTGTTCAACCAGTTCACTTCCCCTATTCTTGAACAGATTGTTTGAGACATAATATGAATACTAATTAACGATAAAATATCTGTCAGTGTTTTGAAATATGGACCAAGATAGCACTTTCTTAAAGTATCCTGGATAGTATCCTGGATAGTTCTGATACAATTAGCCCCATTGGTCATAAGCAAGGTCAAAAAAAATCTCTGAAGGATTTGAGCAAAATTGGCACTGCTTTTGGCTCAGAATCAGTGGGAGTTTTGCAGAGTTCTTTAAAAAATAATTAAAAAAAAAACCTCTGTTCCTAACATACTTGTTTGTATCTTAAGATGCAATTAATAGAAAAACAATATTCTCAACATGCCACCATGCTATGAAAGGGTGGATACAACGGGGAAAGAGGGAAAAAGGATCAAAAGAGGCCACAGGTTTTCAGCAACTTTACTTCAGGACATAATTTAGGGTAAGGAAAGGGGGAGGGATGTTTCTCTTCTCTTTCCCAGTGACTTGGTCATGAAAAGCAAGTATAAATAAACAATCAGCAGGGGCAAAGCAGAAAACCAGTAAAAACACTGTTTAGCAGATTTCAAGAGATTGTCTCTGAAATATTTGAAACATTATACAGAAAATTGTTAGCAGAGTAAAAAGCATTTAAAACAGGGAAGATTTTATAATATCTTGTTCACAGTACTGAAATCTTACAACAGGAGATGTCACAATGTATGGTGTCAGTCCTTGTGTTGTGAAAGTGTTGTGCAAAACCCTGATAGAACTTTGCAACAGTTTATCCTTTTGGAGTATCTTCAAGGATAACAGAAGATTTTTCAGACTATAGATTCACAGTGTATCAAGTCTAGAGGACTTGTGTATCCAGGAAATTCAGCAGAGAAACAAATCTATAATATAATGGATATGTATTCATACACTGAGGATTTAATTTTCACTTTAGCCAATACACATATTTCCAGTGCTAAAATTTCATTAAATATTGGACAAAAGAAAAAAAAAAATAAAACAAAAAACTTGTACTGCTGAAATGCTCACTTCTACCAATTTATTTCCAATATAGCTTGAGCAAAGCTAGCAGTTTATACAAGGAGCCTCTTGCAATTACAGATTCTTTTACCTTTTCTTTTTCATTTGTATCACTGCAAGTTAAATGAAAGGTGAGTCTTGTTAACCTAGCACAATAATTTGGCAGTTCTTTGTTTCAGTTAGCACAACTGTAAGTAATCAAGGGAATTCAATAGACAACCAGAACCTCAAAGTAGACAATTCATACAGACAGGAATGCTAAGTTCTTATTTAAGAATTACTGCTTTTCAAACTGTACTTCTGCTGCTAGAGATAAGTCTAATACAGAGCTAGGTCACATCAATGAGGAGGGAAGAAGGTACAGCAGCAACTGTCCTTCTTGCATTCATTTTTTATAAATTCAGGAATTCACTTTTTGGAATGAAAGCATTCCAGGCTACAGTGGAAAGGAAAAGTCAGAATGATGCTTGGTGCCACTTCAAATTGTTCTATCTCATGGAAAAGTCTTTAACAAGATTGTACGTCACTGAAAGTACACAACATATCTGCATTTTCAGGATGATCCCTCCCACAAAATATAATTCAGGAAAAGACACAAGGAGAAAAACAGACTTAATTGGACATAAGGACTAAGTTAAGCTGTTAATTAACCAGAGAAATCTATAATTATTTCTTCTTGGAAAGGAACAGAAGTAACAGGATACCTCTAGATTTGCACCAAGTTGTTGTTGTTATTAAAGGCTAACAACAAATGGCTTTATAAAAACTTTACAAAACTTTTCCTGCTGGTATTACTAAAACTTACTGGTGATTAACTGGCATAAATATATAAAGTGCATAAAAATTCTGAGAGACATTCAATCATTCACGTATAGATTTTTATGACAATGCTAATATTTGCACCATATGAACCAACGCATGTTTCTTGGAAGGGATGAAGTCAATATGTAATCAAGCAAATCTTTGTTCTGAATGCAGTATGGTGTCTGAGTGACTGCTGCCCTTTAACAGGTCAGGGTACACAAAAGATTCAGTGACCTTTGACCCAACAGTGAAATAACCTACCATTATGTTCAGTCAATGTAAATAAGCATAACTGACAATGTGCTAATAGGCTGCCTCTGGTCAGCCATGTGTACCTCTGACCTTAATGAAGACCTAAATCAATTAATACTCCAGGCAATAAAGACCTCTGGCTGATTAAGTTAGCTAGAAATCATCTTTTCTAACAAGATTAAAGCTGTAAGGTGGTGAACTTTTTATTTAATATATGATAATCCTTTCTTCCTAGGGCCCTCTTATTTTAGCTAATGATAGTAAAATTGCTTTTTGCAATGTGAAATCTTTTATTCAACTACCTAGTGTGAATAAAGTTTTAAAGGTACTGTTCAGACAATGGTAATTGAAAGGCTTTGAGTTCACACTCGGAACACAAATTACACCTGACTAATATGGTTCTAATACATCACAGACTTCAACATGATGCACATGTTTTTCTTTGAACTATTTAGCCTACACATTTGTAGGCTAAAAATGCCACAAATTAGTTGATCATATACAGTTTAGTTTAAACAGTTTTTCTTTTGAGAATACGAATACAGAATCAGCAGCTAAAAGATAAATGAAAAACAAAAAAAAAAGTTATAATTATAATTTTAAAAAGTTATAATAATAATATTAATAACAAAGAATGAAAACCTACTTATAGCTTAGTAAAATGCTTGCCTATCACCCTCAAAATTGCAGAACTTCTAAAATAAAATAATATTTTCTTAGGTATGGTCAAAATAGTATAACTAATCAATAGCACCTGTTATTTCTATCTTATTGAAGTATCTGTAACACTTCCACAGTTTTCAGAGATTTATAACTTAGTTTTCAAATGCTGTGACTGCAGCCTGCTAATTCTCATTTTGGGATGGAGCTCCATACGTTTCAAAATCTATTTGATTGCATAACCTGCAAGACTACAAAACACTCATTTCCTTGCTTTGTCCTTAACAATTACACTTTATATTATCAGAGTGTGATTTGGATTTTTCTCTTTGAACTTACATTTGTGGGTTGCTAGGCCACAACAAAAATCCACAAATCCACAGAGCATTTTTGTATTAAGAACTGAAGTAAAATACTGCAATGTCATGTATGTAAAATAGGCTGTACAGCTTTTTTTTTTTTTAACTGTAGTTTAGCAAAACTAAGATACACTGTCCCACAAGGTCATATTTAACACTAAACATATTGTCTTAACTCTAAAGGCACGCTTAAAAAAACATGTTGTTTTTTAAGTTGGAAACCACAGCAAAGAGCAGTATCATGTCCTGTGCTATGCACAAGAACTGATAGTTCTCTAAAAAGGGCTAGTAAATCAGCAATACGTTGGAAGAAGCCACAATACTCATTATTATGAATATCAAATCAACTTCCAAAAATACAACCAAGTATCTCTTATTCCTACTCTATGCTACCCAACAGTAAACACCTCTGCAATTCTCTAAAAAGCAAATAATTACATAATTCAAACTGAGCCTTTAAACTGTGCTGGATTTATAGCAGACAATCTTGTATAATACCTTTCTGAAGGTCTGCAGCCCATTGAAGTTTAACAAAATGCTATATGCGCAGACTTGAGAGGGACAGTCAGGTCAGAAAGCATAAGAGAAAGTAAGTTTCAACTTCAAAAACATTTTTAAAAAACTTCTAGCTCATCACAGAAAATTGCATTATTTGCATATGTATCTGTGGCAATGTGTTGGTTACATTTTAAGTCTTGATCAATGCTGAATCAATTTTTACAACTGATGGCAATAAAACCTACACATTTCTGATTTTCAGAAGAGAAGGATTCTGTGATGATTCAAACTGAAATGTTCACATAAAAAGACCTCAAAAGCTGTCATTCACATTCCAGGAGCATATAAAACACAAAACAGAAATAAACCTAGCTTTTAAAGTTTTAAACCGTAGTTATAAATATCTAGGAAAGGTCCCAATAAAGTGGGTGAAAAAGGCTAATACATACATCTATGTGAGCATGACAGTGAGGCTGAAGTCTGCTCCTGAACTCCCATTTTGGTGCACTTAGGAGCTCCAAAACATAGGGATGAAATGAAGAAAATGGAGGTAAAATATTCTTTACTTACTATGCATATTTTGGTCAATGTCTCATACTGGCACACAAGGTACATATTGTTCCTTTATGGAAAATGATAATAGGCAGTTCAAAGACTTAATTGCCGTAGAGGATAAACTGCTCTTCACATCTAAAAGGATGTTTTTTGCAAAATAGAAAAGGAGCAGTCTCCCTACTGGAAAATGAGCAAGCTAACAAGTGTATTATTCCTTGATGCATTTCTTTCTTGGGACAGTGAAATTCTAGTCTTCATGACTATTAATCTGTCACCTTTTACAAAGCCTACCATTTCCTCTCAAGCTTTTGGAAAAAATCACAAGTTCTCACACAACCGTATTAGCAAAATCTGGCAACTGTGAAAAACTGCAGAACATTCAGCTTTATGAGCGTACCTTATCTAAAAGATGGGAGTAAAACTTCCCTGATTATCATTTACTCATTTCTTATTCGTATCACTTTGAATGATGATGCCAAGACCAAAAAAAAAAAAAAAAAAAAAAGGAAAAAAAAAAAAAAGGAGCTAAGATTAGTCTATTCTACATGTATACTATTTGGGGTGGGATGGGGAAGGAGAGACTTCAAAAAATCAGTATTTATCAGTAAAAGCAAAGGCATATTCAGGGTCCAGAAAAGCAAGGTGGAAAGGATTAGTGTCTAAAAGTGTACAGTGATAAAAATGACAATGTGGAAATGGAATATTGAGCAATGAATACCAACTTTTTAGAAAATGCATATTATGTCCAACATCATTGACTGCATTTTTGAATTATAATTACATATGCATAGATAAGAGAGTATAATAGTTGTAATTCATCTGGATTCTTAAAATATCTGATACAGCATCTTTTTAAATTATTTTTAACTCTCCTAATTATAAATGCTGTTAACTAGCTGATAGTCTGTAAGGAGAGAGTAATGAAAATGCCAGCGTACTGAATTGGGGTGCCGTAGGGATTGGTATTAGGCCTGATTTTATTTAACATCTTCATTAAGTCAATAGAAGAAGGGATTAACAGCATGGTAATGAAACCCACAGAGGATACTAAATTAGAATGCGCACCAATTGAAATAATAAAAATGGACACAGACAGATTTGAAATACAGGCAGGAAATATCAAAATGAGACTTAGCTTAGGAGAAATGGAAACTTACACCAGAACATATGGCAAAAATGTTTTGAAATACAGATATTCATAACAAGGGAGAAAACTTGACTGCAGAAGTGCTGAGCGTTGTATATTAAATCATAACTCTTCTTTACTAGAAGCAAATTCAGTATAATACAAAGAAGATACTGTCTCTGTTCTCATGAAAAAGGTCAGGTTCATCAGATCTATCAAATGCTTGTTCCAGGGTAAGTAACACGAATCCTTCACTAATGATAGAGTAAAATTTTCTAAAAACTCAGAAAGTGGTACCATACCCTTTAGGAGAGGTATGATTTCAAAATAAACGCTGTAAACGTCGAGTGATATCAAAGTTTCAGCTGATTATTTGGAGTTTTTAAGTACTTTTTTTCAGAAGTTTTTACATTTCATCATTAACACTGATTTTCAGTTCACAGGTTAACATAGCTGAATTTGAAGTATGAAAAACATTTTAATCAGCTAGGGTAAGGATATAGAAATTCAAAAAATAATACTTTTGTTTTCCTTTGTTAAATGGTAATTGTTGAAACCTTACAAGAGGTTACATAAACATTCATTTCAGGTTCCCACACAGTTAAATTGCGTTGTGACTATGACTACTTATGATTATTATCCTAAATTGATTCTGATGAGGATAGCTTTATAACATCAGCATTCTTTCTTTCTCAGCTCTGTATAAAATAAAATAAAATAAAATAAAATAAAATAAAATAAAATAAAATAAAATAAAATAAAATAAAATAAAATAAAATAAAATAAAAAGGTATTTTCACATGACATTTCTCTCTCCTTTATTTCTACATTTTTCTCTGTCTATGCTTTAGGGGAATGGAAAGTATATATATGAGAGGAACGATAAGGTACTTGCATCCACACACACAATAGCTAAATGAAGATAACAAAAACAGACAAAGTGATGTGATAACCTTACATACCTATATGTGTTTATATTACAAACCTTGTATCTACTTTTTTCCTTAAACAGACATGTGCAATATACTGACGGATCTCATCATTTTCTGCCCACATTAACTGCAGTTGCTACTGCATATATCCACTTTGAGTAAACTGTATTAGGTAAACTATGACTGCAGTCTAAGAAGGCACACTAGAAATTTCTAGGTTGAATTTTTAATAATTAGTTCATGTTTCCACTAACCGAGGGGCAACTTCAACCACCTTAACCACTTGTATGGCTGGTTATAAGGGTGCTATTGCTCAAGGCTGTAATTGCTCTGGAAAATGGCATACAAGAATCAAAATTGTGGTCATAAAATCTGATGAAGAATTAGGTTTTTTTTCTTTTTTTTCTTTTTTTTTCTTTTTTTTCTTTCCTACCTGTCTTTACAATCTTTACTCATAGCAGCCATTGAACATGTTAGTGTGATTACAAACAGAAGAGGGACAGCTAGGCAGAGAAAATGCTCTGTACTGAAAGGTGAAAGCTGTTCATCACACTACAGTAATTCACAGTGTATGAAACACATTAACATGGTGACATTCCATTCTTACAGAAAAGATTTTTATCCCAGCCATCATTTGCCTTAATATTCTTACTAAAAATATGCCTTTCATGAATGTCACTGGATACTTTATGATAAAGGTTTGTGATAACTGGGAGACAGAAAAGAAGCAGCTTCATAAAAACAAGAATCTGTTTGAAGAGAGTTAATTGTATTAATAGTATTATTAAGCTGAAAATTCTTATTCCAGCAATATAGTGTGGCTTCATACTTTACCTGTCCTCTATGTATATTCAGTCAAACAGGGGTTGTACTTATACCTTTGGCTACTTAAATAATAATCAAAATTAAAACACTTTAATGTATGTCAAACACTATTCAGTGCAGAAGTCTAATTTAAAATAGACATCCTGTGAAATCCAGCACCAGAGGAACAGTTAAAATTCTGTGTGCTCTGAGCAGTAAGTCACGAACAAATTTATAAATTAAAAGAATCTGTAATTTGACAGTTACAATGTATTATACGTTCTCATATAAAAACAGAAATACAGTGTTTGTGAAGTGAAATACAAAAAGAACATTCATTAGGAAAGTAATGTCCTTGATGCAATTGCCTAACCTAAAGGCTAAAAACTCCTAAGAAAACAAATAAAACTAGGCAAAACTATGGAAAGACAGCAATAATCTCAGAAACACACTAACTGTGCTCATCCATATATATTTTCATAATTTTTCCTTGTTTTACCCTTAAGCACTGACTTTGTATCAGAATTGCAGTGTGAACAAATTGCTTTTATAAAATATCAATAAATTCCTAAATGTGCAATCAGAAATTTAAAAAGCATTATGCTGTGTCTTCAGATTTTATGACACACCTTTTAGAGGGCAGATTTTCTCTTAGACTGGCAGTATTTCATGACAGAATGTTACCTATTGACTAAATGGTAACGAAACATTTTTAAAAAAAGCTCCTATAATAATTTAATTATATATATATATATATATTTATGCTTGGACAGCATTATAATTATATACTGCACTGAAAAATATATTCATTTAGGTATGTAGTTAGAGTTTTGCATTATACATTTTTCTGTTTTTTTTCTTCTTTTTTTCTGTATGATCACCTTATTGTTCTCTTATAACACCTATTTTCATGGAATTTTCTACATGACAGTATATTAGTAACTGATAGATTAATAATTAAATAGGTATTTTGTGTTTTGCCAACTAAGATACAATCATGTCTCTATCCATCTTACATGACAAAGTGAGGTCAAGATCCTGTGCTGGCAGAATTACTGTGTGTTTAATCCTTTTTGTTTGCATTATTAATAGAAATATTTATTTTAGCTACTAAAAACTAATTGTAGAATTAAGCTCCCTGATATCAATCACAAATTAAAGCGTTAAAACTAAAAGTGTGTAAATAGGAGGAAGGGAGAGGCAAAATGCAGTAAGGAATAATTCAATTATTAGGACAATCACCTGCAACAGTGCAGAGATCCAGGCTCAAATCTCTCTGGTATTTAACTTTTGCCCAGTAATGGCAGTAGTGTTGCAACAATGGGCAACCCAGGAAGCACATCTCAGTGCCTAATTTGTGTTCTACTTTGTTTAAATAAACTTATGTTCTTGGATCAATATTATTTTTTTGTTTCTTAATAAATGTTTTAGTCAGTACACTAGAAGTTAATACAGGATAGGAATACATACTGTACAGCAAACAATTATTAGCAAAGATCTGAAAAAGCTTTCCCATGAATGTTCAGTCAAAACTGATGCATTCCTGAGTCAGACTTCTACCCTGATAATTCAGTATTATTCAAAAAAGAAACGACTTACTGAAATTCCAACTATCCCAAACTTCCATGAATCATGGTTACCTTCTATTTTTCAGAAATAGTAAGCATTTAGCAATAACAATGATTCTTAATACAAAATAAGCCTTACACTGCAGAACATTTAGACCAAGATGAGCCTATACAAACACAATTTTAGTGAAATGTTCAGGTTACTTCATAAGAAGTGATGTAGTAAAGTGGAAACCACATGGGGAAAACAGTTTAATTTAATTTTTTGAAAATAAAAGTACTTAGAGAAACTTAATGTGAACATGAGATGTGATCAGGAAGTTCTCTTTGAAGTATAACAGTTAAAGCTTACTTAAACACAGAAATGATGAATTAGAAACAATATCAATGGCATTACTGGAAAATCTTTCTATTTGAATTTCATAAATAACCAACAGAGCACCTCTTCAAAAACAAAGGATATATCAAAGTGTACAAATTATACAGAGAATGGTTTAAATATATAATTTTGCTTTATAATTTTAGGAAAATTATAGGTGCCTTACTGAAATATGACCTTGCATGTCAATACAAATTTCTAATATTTTCTTCCAGCCTAACAGAAGACACTTCTAATTATCAGCCAAATAGTGCACAGTATTTTAAAAGTATGCACAAACACCAAAACTAATGATGGAAACTGTCTTGCATAATCTTACACGATATTTACCTGGCATACAGGATTGAAACTGGATGACTTAACTGTTCCTCTAATGTTTTGGAGTGTTGTGGAAAGATTATTTTTATTTTTGGTTTTAAAAGTTTGGTTTATATTCAACCAGCAAGAATTATCTCTTATGAAGCCCAGTTAAGTATAGTTAAAATACAGCACCTTTCAACATGTAATTTCAGAGTTTGCATTTGGCAATATAACTCTTCTCAACATTTAACCACCAACTTCCAGGCTTCTGCCATTCAGGCCTGAAGCAGTTAAATCTCTCTCTTCAACAGAAAAACAATTACATGTTTTTGCAGAAAAAATCACACGCTGATAGTGAATAATTAAATGCTCAAACCAAAGAGAAATGAACTATTTCTGTAATGTATGTTCTGAACTTTTAATAGCAAGTCTGATTCTTCAGAATAATAGCTATGTTAGAATCAAGAAAGACGCTAATGGGAAATGAAGATAGGTATGAAAGAATAATGCATGTAATATGAAGAAACAGTGTAATTCCAACTGAGATTATTTATTTATTTTTTTTTTGGTAATGTTAACCTATGGTATCACTGGTGTTTGAGTAAAGGAATTCAATTCATTGTACACCATGACCTTGTAAAGTGATGTCATGCTTTGATTTCATGCAAAATTTAGTAGAAGCAGACACTGTGCTGCACCTTGCAGGACTAGGCCTGGGATGCAAATAAAGATAATTGTGAAATTATTGTGAAGTAAGCCCTTTAAAACACCATCAGAGAATAACAAATCTTTACAGCTCAACACCTTCCCAACACAGGAAACTGAGAGTTAACCAGCGTGTCCAATTTAATTTTTTTTATGAAGGAGGAATGAAGGAGGAATAAATCTGCTATAGGGACCTCGCTTGATAGACCTTTGAAGGTCTTCAAAACTCTCACTAATATGTTATTCTCTTAAAAATATTCCCAGAATTCTGCTGTCTCCCATCATTCCTTGCCTCAAGATTCATCTGTCAACTTTGATGCATCTTTTAAAGTACCCCTCCAAGCCTAAAAACCATGACTACAGACCACAGAAGAGAACTCTTTGCTTTGAAACCATCTGATCAATCAGAAGATCATTTACCTGCAAGCATTATTTGGTGAAGCTAAAGCGGCACATCAACCAGCAGCATCTGAAGGCTGAGGCAGCAAAACGTCAACAACAAATTGTCATTGGCATTCCATTTATGAACCTTCAAACAGCATCAGATCTTTTCCATGGGAAACCAGATCAGGTCAGACTGGAGCTGAATATTTCTTAACAAGCTAACCATCAAAAGAACTTACGTTTTGAATAAAAAGGCTATCATTTGTTGATTTGAATATCAAAGGGATCCACTGCAAACTCCCAGTCTAGAAAAACCTCCCTAAGCTACACCAGACAGGTGTTTAATAATCTATTATTAAGGCACTATTTTAGGTTACTCAGAATCATAAAAAATAGCTGTAACTGTGAAGCTGCAAATGGGACTGCACAAAGAAATGAATGCTATTAACATACTATTAACAATTCAAAAGAATGAGTTGACATACCAATCAAACTTGTTAATTGACTGTCAATGGCCTGTCCCTGAATATACAACATGACTGCATTATATATTTCAAATGCTGACAGGAAGACAGTTTCATTTGCATTAACTTCATAAACTGATCAACAACCAAACTGCCACATACATTTATAATGGGAAGCTGAATCATTTCAATATTCATGCAACTCTGTAATTGTAAATTAGGTACTGGCAAACAATACAATACTGTACATACTCTAAAATATCCTAAATTTCTCTGACCTACTTTCTTTTTTATTTTAAAAGAGCAGTGGAAAAAAGTTGTCCCTTACAAAGATGATTATTACTTTAATTTATGGTTCATGCCTTAGGCAAAATTTGTTTGCAACCTAGTTTGCAACCATAGTTTATAACTCTGCTCTAGATGCAGAACTGGTCCACAATATATGAGGCATGCAAGGTGATGTAAAATTTTTTTTGCTTTCATTCTGTGAAGTGTAAATACCATTAAAACAGAGTAAATCTGTAAAAAAAAAAATAAAAAAAAAAAAATCTGTACTATTTCCCTGCTATGACACAAAGCAGATGTCAGTACTAAAACCACTGCAACTTTCTAATTAGGCATTGAAACATGTAATTTGAAGGAAAAGTATTGTTCTTGCACATCCTTCTCTGTGTCCTAGAATTTACTGCCCTCAAAGGTCTTGCCTATATAAAGTATGTTTCCTAAAAATATCTTGTAATTATACCCATTCGGATTCATTGGGATTGACAGTGACAGCAGCTGAAATGGCTGTGACAGTGCTGCCATTTTAGCCAAATGGTTAGTCAGACATACTCTGAGCAAAGTCACAAATCATGCTAGTTGTAAGAGCAGAAGTGCTTGTGGCTCTTCCACATTTTTCCATGTAGTTATCAGTCCAGCAGATAGTAGACCATGATAGTAGCACAGAAGTTACAGAAAGAATTCCTAATAAAAGATAGAGACCAATATTCTTCGCTATTCTCATTTAAGATCTCCTCCTGCAATATTTACTGTCTTGTACTTCTCCTTACTGAAAAATACAGCTCTAGCTAACATAGAAGCCTTCAAATACTGTCATTAATGACTCTGTATATTAGTATCTATTCATATAGTTTGACCATACAGGGCAGATATGAAAGAAAAAATTTGTTTTTATTTGTTCATGAAGTGCTGTAGGCATATTTATCAGTGTTTATACAGATATAAAAGTATCTCAGTCCCTCTGAGAATCAGAGAAATGAAGCTAAGTGCAAATGTCGTAAATGAGGATTGAGTCATGAAGCTTTGAAAATATTCCACTGAAATCTAAGTAGTAATTCATCAAAAATTTTGAAGTTGTCAGGTCAGGAACATTCCCTCTGTATCGGTATGACCTGGAGGAAGTATAAGCAAGTTTTAAACATCTCTACTGTAAATGCATGTTGTCTTCTTTTCCCCTCTTTTATTATTACTACTTTTATCCTGTCAATCCAACAGTCATTACCTGACTTTAAAGCTACTGCAAGAAGAGCCATGCACTATACACTAACATAACCATACAGATATCACATAAACGTCCAATAAATCTGCAGTCATGACAATCTTTTCCTGCATATCCTTTCGGATAAAGCATATCAGAGGACAATTTCTGAGAGCAGCTATATTTTAGACTTTATTATTTGTAGTATAGATATAAGAATGAGAAGCAAAAAAATTCACATTTATTGTTCTAGCAATTGCAATTGAAGAGTAGAAAGATTAAAAAACGGAAATATAAATCCTTTAGAAAAGCTGAATATAGAGGAGCTACTGGAGTGATGGTAGTCCCAAATCATCCTAACTGATAATCATGAAAGATTACTTATACTACAAACTAGATATTAGCTTTGATATCTTCCCTGAAGTATAAACTGAGTAACTGTCATACTGAATAACATCTTATGTGGATACTGCTAAGTTCTCACACTGACAAAACAGGGATCATTAAAGCTGCAACACTCTTTCAGATAATCAGGGTAATATAAGGAGTATGTGATTAAAGAATTTAAGACATGAAAAATGCCAAGATAAAGAAAAAAAGTGCCAGCTCATTACAAGAAGGATGTAGTATCTATAAAACCAGCCATCTCTGAAGGAGCTGGTCATTTATGTACTAGTAGTAACACACACCTACAGTGAATTCAGCAATTCATTCTCCAAGATTTATAAAATTTGATCATAAAATATATATAGCTGAAGTATATACATACATACATATTGCCTTAACTGAAATTGTAATGAATGTTCATGAAGAAAAAAGAAGACTCTATTCATTATGAGAAGCTACAGTTTGTCTGCACTGCTTCAAAATTTACATTTGAAATGGTCACTTTCTAATTTACTTAAATGTAAAAGGGAAATTTTCACTATCTTAGCTCCAATCTTCCTGACTCTCAATAGCCTGTGGCCTGCATGTATTTTGTAGGCGGGGATAAAAACTGGTTCATCACTCCTGCCATTGGGAAGAATGACTTTCTATCATGCAGATAAAATCCCATCTATGTGGGAAACGGTGCTTTCTTGCAGATCAGCTTGAGACTACAGAACTAATTCAGACAAAAAACTTGAGTATCACAGAACTCAGGATCATTATCTTTTAATTGGAACATAGGCTTTTAAAATTTCACTGCCTAGAAGCTCACAAAATATTATGGTATTTTCATAAAACAAAGTGAATTGAGTCAAGTACTGCCAAAGGAGTACAGAGATGTGTGCACACCATTTGCCCTGGATGAGGACAGTGAGTGCCACAATTGCACAACCAATGCTTTTGATGAATGCATCACTGTCGGTTACTCATTGACTAATGGCAAGATCAGGACATGTATCACACTGAACCACAGAGACAGAAGGGTTCAAGCAATCTCATTTGAAGTTCATAATTGCACAATGAGCAGTTTAATGTGAATCTTCCTGAATTTGCTGCTTTCATAAAGAAGAAATTAGGTGAACAAATAATTTTAGCATGACTCACTGAGAAAATAGCCAATGGACTGGATAACCAATAAAAATATTTTAGCTTACATTACAGTCTGTTTTCCATTCCTGCACAAGAAATGTAAGTCTGAGGTCTGCTTTAGTGTGAATCACTGTACTTTTGAGAACTTTAACAGTGATTCAGACTAGCAAAATAAAACATAAAACTATGCATGAGTTGAAACCATCAATAAATTAATTTTCTTGTTATGCTACTATTATAATTTCTCAATAATTATATTAATGTCAGGACTGCATGTTTAATACTAGACTAATGTTTAGATTCAGTTTATAAAATTCAAATTTATTGCTGCTTTTTCGGAATTTATGAAAAAATAACCTTGCAGATTTGTTATTGTTACATAGAAGAAAGCTTAGACTTCACACAGTTTGTGAAGATGACTTAGCCAGATTCTTCAGTCACTTCCTCAAATATAGCATAAGATCTGATAGATTGCTTCACATGAAGGAAAGGCCCAGAAAGAGAATGTTCAGTGAATGTTTAGTAATCTATCTACCTAAGGAATATCCAAAGCGTTTCCATCCCACCAGGAGAAGACTGCTGTTACTGTTTCCAAAAGACTAAGACCCACATAAACATATCGTATTACACATGTAAATCTGTTTTTACCTTTTTGTGTTCTTTGTCCAAGGGCTGAGATCAATGTAATAACTCCGGAAAACATACACATTTGATAACATATGTCAAAGTCCAATTTACCATGACTGAAATTCACTTATCTACCAAGACAATTATAACAAAGTTAAAGCATTAGGAAATAAAATCATGTGTGTCTCATCGGAACGTTTGTCACAGAACAATTGCAACATTTGTAAGCCACGTTAGTTGCATGACCCCAATATGACAAAAAGTAAATCAAACATTTTTCAGTAATACAGTTGCAGTTAGTGCTAATATATTATTTACTACAATCATCCCAACCTTCACAACAATCCCATCCTGTTCAATTGTTGTTATTATAATTACCCCCTTTCCACAGCAGCAGGAAATTTGAGTTGGTTGAACTGGCACATATGCAAAAAAGTAAACAAAACCTTCTTCAGCTGGTGTCTCAACCTTGCCAATCTTGTTTATTGGGTAAACAAGATAGGGGCACCTTGATAGGGGCAGTTCTCAGATGCTCCTTAATGAGGGAAAAATCTCATTAACATTTTCAGGCTTCTAATGCCCAATTTTTCAAAGCTAGAATGACATTACAATTTATTCCTTCAAAATATTCATGACTTTTACTGTCATGAAGTTAGACTGTGGTAGAAGTCTAGCATGCTACAGCTTTCCAAGTGCAATCAATCTCCTGCATCAGTTCCATTCAGCTGTTACAGTTCTAGATTGCTAAGAAAGTGAAGAGGGCTTCTTTGTTCCCTTACAAGCTATGAGGGTTTCTTCCTATCATAGAGACATTTGGTTTGTCTGTGTTATCTGGTAAAACATGAATTAACATTAAAGATGATAATGACCTCTAAAGACATAGAATTGCATCTCAGTAGGCTTAAAGTCTACTGTCTTTCTTCCACAAAATCAAGTATAACATGCAATTTACAGTACCTAATTGATCCAGCTCAACATCTAGCAGTTATAAAGCAAAATAACAGTATAACTTAGACTTTTTTATTATTATTATTTTTGGAAAGGTTAATTATATAGGGATGTGGTAGATTTGATCTATCAGGAACACGACTGATACAAAGGCAACAAAACCAACAGAACAGAACTGAAAAATTGCAGAAAACAACTGTCTTAGTATTTCAGTCTGGGATAAGGTTATGACAAAAAACACGGTGCAACAATCTAATTTCCTGCTTGTATCATATGTTTCATAACTCATGATGCTTACACAGATATGTCATCATTTTGTTTCCAGAAATGTTCCACTGCACTCAGCAATTTTTAGTGTTGAACCACTTAGTTTCTTTATAATGTCTTAAGTATTCATGCTGTATTTTCAAATGCAAAAACCTGCCTTACCACATCAAGAGTAGTAGGTCCTAATGTGAAAAATACTATTTCCCATATAGCAAAAGTACTCCACCAATAATGTTCCTAGGTGACTCATTCAGCTCTACATATTCCAGAATTTTAGTTTTAGGATACTTAAGTCTTCCTTATTATATACTGAACAGAAGATCCTTTAAGTCTTACAGATGCCTCCATTTAGTCTCTCAAATACCACAGTGAATTTTGGTTCTGGAAACCAACAAACAATCCATGGTCCACCTTAAGACATTTAAGAAGTTCTTCTGCATTATGTCTTTTTGTGCATATGTATAAATACATATAGTAAATAGATACGTATAGAAAATACATAAAGAAATTAAAGTAAACATAAGCATACTATAAATGCTATATTTACATGTATATACTACGTATACTCTGTCTTAGATTATAGTCAGTCTTTCTATTCAAAAAATGAAGAGTATAGAGACAATGGGAAGACATTGAAGGGCTTCAGCAACCTGCATGAAATAGAAGTATGAGAGTATGATCAAGTCTGATAGATCAAGATATCATAATTATTAAGTAACAGAGATCACCTAAAACAGTAGGAAATATACAAAAATCTAGAAATTACCTGAAATTTTCAATTTTGCTGAAAACTGCCAAATGACATTGATGGGGCTCACTGCAATGTAGTGGCAAGAACATATGAGCACCTCTATGAGAGAGTAGAAAAAGTCATTCATGGTGAAATACAGCAGAAATAGCTACTGTTTTTTGTCTGGACACAGATGATACACATCAGCAAAACAACTTCATAAAACTGAAGTTTGGAAGTTCCTTCCAAGCTCAGATCCAGAAATACACCTTTAGAAGAATAAGACTATGTGTCTGTAAATTAGAATTCTATACTAATTTCGTCACTTCAAACTCAATTGTAAGCTGTTCCCACAACTGAGTCAGACTGCACAACCTTGATTGTAACCTCTTCTATATCCACTATTAGAATTAATTGTTTATTTACATATGCACATCTATATTTTATGCAGGAGCTCTGCTTCATTTAGCAAGCAGATGTTCACAGACCAAAGGGTTGGTTTGTTTACTTTTCATAACTGCTACACAGCCAAATCTATGTTTTCTTTTCTTTTTCACTACGTAACATCCGGCTTTGAATGGTCTCCCAAACAGGAATCTGTCATGTTCTAGTAGTTCCACATCCTCGACTCATTCACACAGCATTTATCACCATTCCCCTGAGAAGGCAAGGACCATTCCTCATTTCATTTGTCTGATATTCCAAACCAACAAGTACTGTTGGCTTCGACTTGCCTTTCAGTGGAGTATATATGGTTCACTAAGTGGAAAGAGTATGGAACTGGCAGATGCCTGGGCACTAAGAAAAAGACTTGGAAAAAACACCCTGCTCTCTCCCCAGACAGGAACTCTATTCAGTACTTCAGAAGAGACAGGAACAGCATTCTCTCTAGCACTTAAGTTACTCAAGTAACAAGATACTGAATTACTGCGTTAATAATTTTTCATACAGACTCACATGGACACTTTCCAGAGTTCTGAGACTCCACAAAAAGGTAAATGAACAATACAAGCAACATAATACTTATTTGCAGATGAAGAACTGAGATCTAATATAATTAAACAATTTGCTCAGGTTTACAAAGGAAGTCTTGTATTTGAAACAGATATTCAGAAGCTTTTCCAGTGCGCATCTCAAGACCTTTCTTCCTTTCAGGTACTACCTCTACCACTTATACTTTACACCCTTTAGTCCAGTCTGTCCAAAATATCAATACAACAATGCATATAGATGTGTAACTTTGGTCCAGCAATAGTAACACAGTGTTCTTCGAAACATGGCAGGGGATGTGGTGGCTCCTCGTGATCTAACAAGATGATCAAAACTGTATTCTTCGTGTTTTTTGGTTTGTTTGTTTGTTTGTTTTTAAAGTTAACATTAAAGTCAATAATGAGATCTTATGACAACTCCAGAAACACATTTTAATTCTGTTTCTGCAGCTGAAACGTGTAAAGCTTATCTCTCTGCCCTGACCTCATGGTTTTTAAGTTCTTTCAGAAGCCTTCATTACAGACATGCCAATTCCAAAAGGACTATCAAGGAACTGGAATGCTTACGTACCCAGTCCATTATGTTTGGGACACATTTTCATCTGCCAAAGCACAGATTTATTTTCTTCTGAGAGCTTAATCTGATGGTCCCACTACCTATTTGATTTATATTTGACCAACTTCTTTCTGGTACATTTTTCAATCACTAATTGAAATTTACAGCCACAAGCTTTATAAAACTTCTCCCTTTTTCCAAAAATGATACTGTAGTTCATCTTCAGTTGGAATGAAATTTTCTCTCAGAATAAGAATTTATTATATATTCACAGACAATATTTTTTCCTTTGTTAAAAGTTAATAATGTTTCTGAGACAATACAAAACACTTCAAGGAAAGTCATCTTTTTTTTTTTAAATAAACAAAATTATATTTAATGTATCTCTCTTTCTGCAAAGCATAAGGAGGAAACAAGCAGCAGACAATACTTTGACAAAATGCATTAAATGAAATCTGATAATCCTGCAAGATGTTTTGAAGTCACTACATCTCAATCTAAAAAGGAACCTCCTTTTCTACAGTTCCAAAACAGATTACTGTTTTCATACATATGCCATTTAGCTCCTTATATATATACATATATTAATTGTAATTTATCCAGGTATGCCATTAGCATAAATTAGATCTCTAACTGCAAGACTATTACACCCAAAATTTCTGCCCAAAGTCCTAAGAGTGTAAGATTTTGTAGTAAGTTTTCCTCAATAATTAAAAGTTCTGCTTATACATATGCATCAGACACATGCCCATGCTAAATATCTCTGTGAATTTCCCACATCTAAGTGGCAGCAGGGCAGTGGCAACAGGACCTACAAACTGAAGTTCTCTGAGTCTTCTGTCACAATTGTGACAATAATGTCACAATACATAAGTGTATTGGTTTGGCTGACATTAAAAATACTTACTGACTATGAGACAGCCAACTGGAAAAAGAACTAAATTTAAATTGTATAGATTCTCAACTCTCTGTCATATGATTCAACTCCACAAAACAATGCTGCATTTGGCATAACTGTTTTTTTCAACTGGGACAAAAAATTGAAATAGTTATAGGCAGTAGAACAAAAATTACTACTTTAGAATCACCTAGCAAAATGCTACTGAGAGGTTTCACCTACACCTATAACTAAAGCTTATAATATAACTGAAATTTAAAAATTGTAATCTCTTCTTTGATGGTTGGACTTAATGATCTTGAAGGTATTTTCCTACCTAAATGATTCTATGATTCTAAATGACTGCCGAGAGGATTCTCTTTCAAACTAATAAACCATTTTTAATTGCAAACACGCAGCTCTTGAGACTGTACATATTTATGGTTAACTATTACACGAGTTAAAATTACAATTTGAATCCAAGAAATGAACTTTACTTACAAACTGTATGCCTCATCTCTTAAAATAAAAGACCAGGTACCATCAAAATATTTCCAATAGTTTGAAAACATCCAAAAGTGTTCAGTATACTACTGTTGAAAAACATAATGCAAAGATAAATTATTAATACTAGTTATATTTATATAACTAGTATTATAACTTGATCTGAAATCCAGAGTAAAGGTTACAAATGGAATAAAAATTTCTGTTTTTCCCTTACCACAGATAGCTTTTCAAAGTGCAGTTTAAAAATACTATCTTTGTGGACCTTTCATCTAGTGTATATTTTATTAATACCTTCTAAAGGCAATACTACTAAAAATAATCTATATCAATTTGTCTTTTTTCTTTTTTGAAATAGACAAAGACAAGATGCTAATATTCTATTAAAACGCTACTAGCAAGACAAAGATGCTAATAAACAAGTCTCTTTTCAGTTGATCTGAAACATCGATCTTAGTTTCTCAGTTTGCACAATAGCAGAACTTACTAGAATTTTATATTTATCATGTTTTTCTAATAACAAAACTTTTGATGTAACACTTGATTTACATCTTACTTTGCCTTTGGGGATAGCAGAGTAACTTTTACTATTTCCTTGCATTAGACATACTTTTCTTACATGCTAGTGTTACATTATGTACTGTACCATGGAGATAGTAAATAACTGATTGTGATTGTCCCTTTGTATTCGGCTCTGGTGAGGCCACACCTTGAATACTGTGTTCAGTTTAGGGTTCCTCACCACAAAATCGAAGTGTGGAGCATGTCCAAAGAAGGGCTTAGAAGCTGGTGAAGGGTCTGGAGAACAAGTCTTATGAGGAGTGGCAGCAGGAGCTGTGGTTATTCAGTCTGGAGAAAAGTAGGCTCAGGGGAGACCTTATCATGCTCTATAATTACATGAAAGAAGGCTATAGCAAGGCAGGGATTGGTCTCTTCTACCAAGAACCTAGTGATAAGACAAGAGGAAATGGCCTTGAGTTGCACCACAGGAGGTTTATGCTGAAAAATAGGAAAAAATTCTTCACTGAAAGGGTTGTGAAGTATTGGAAAAGACTGCCTAGGGAAGTAGTTGCGTCACTATCCCTGGAGGTCTTCACAAAATGTGTAGATGTAGAGTTTAGTGACATGGTTTAATGGTGGATTTGAAAATGCTAGGTTAAACAGTTGAATGAAAAACTGAATGATTCTATGAAATAGCCTATGAACTAGCTGGTCAATAAATAAAAGTAAAAAGGGTAGGGAGCAAGCTGCTACCAGCTGCCAAGCTGACCAAGATTAGAATCAGTATCTTTGGGAAATTATGTCTTGCAGATGCCCTATGGTACGGTCCTGCAATACTGCAATGTTTTGAAAAAAACACCACGATTGATCATCTATATGCGACCTGCTGGATCACTGACAAAACAGCTTTTAGATTAATGTTGGATTCATCCTCATGTCTGCACTTCCTGATTGAAATAATATAGAATTCATAATAAAATTAATAAGAGAAGAACATGGAGTAAAATATATAATGACATAATTTAATGCCCTGTTCAGATATGGCTGTTCATGAAAACTGAAAATAAAAGAAAAAGAATTTTAAGATTTCTGAATGAGTTGTTGTACAAACAAAAGGGAAGCTGTGTTTTTTTTTTTTTTCCTTTTCTTTTTGTTTTGTTTATTTTTAGCACTTAAATTACTATTGTTTTACTACTCTTTTGAGGGCCACCGTTGGTCAACATAACCAAAATCTTAAATTAGACAGCAAATGTGTAGCTATCAGGAGACTTACAACCTTAATAGAGAATATTTTAAGTCTTCTTGTGAAAGAAATTGGACCAAACATGAAAAGATAAATCTGAAAGAAAACTAACTGAGAGTTCTCATTTTGGAGCTATTAAACTTCTAAAAGCCAACTGCATTTTTTGCTCAGAAAATAGTCTCTCATTTTTTTGAAAACAATTTAGAATAATCCCAGACCATAAACTGTTGAGGAACGGAGAGAGATGCTTTCCTATTTGAAATTCCTCCGTTTCTTCAAAATGCTCTGGACAGAACCTTACAGTGATTCACAAGCTGGTATAAATTTTAGAAGTCTATGCAAGTCACTATAAACTACAGGGAGTTGGAAGTGGAGACTGCGATTTGCAGCTGTTATTTATATGCATGGTGTTTTAAAGCACAGTGAAGAGACAAGACAAATTACTTCCTCTTTTTCAATTCTGTTTGGTTTTATATGCTTAAAATAAGCAGACACCCAGGATCTGGAGCTTTTGCTGGAAGATGAACCTAAACAAAGTAAAGGACTAATACTACTAAACAACAACATAAGTAACCACCAGGCTACTTTTTGTGACTAGCCACTCAATAGTCTTCAATGCCAAATAAATAATAATTGAAAAATCAAAAATAAGCAAGCAAATAAAAATATCATTTGACATAGAAAATTATATGGTTCAACATGAAGGGGCAGAGAGATAAAGCAAGTTGCATAAACAGGTTATCATTTTAAACTTGTTTTGCTTCACTGTATTTGTCCATAAATTTTACTCTGTATTTATACACCTCTAGACAGCTGGCAGCTTAGATGGAGTAGAAACTTCAAATGCATTTGTGAATCTTCACATCTCAGAGGTGTTCACTATACAAGTATATATAAAGTCCATGGCGCACACACAGCAAACTGACACTTCTACTATAGGACTTTTCTATTACATGACAATCCTTCACATAATAGTAGTCATTCAGGTTTACTTAATGTTAAATCTTTTTGCAGGGTTGTCTTCAACTTGACCTTCAAGAGTACTTAAATGTTTAACAGATTGCATTTAATTTAAAAATCTATTTAGAAAATAAATAAATAAAATCCACAAGTAAATAAATGAAGATTTTGAAACAAATCTCAATTAAGCAGCTATTTTCATAATTATTACTATAATTTTTGTGTTTAAATGGAATTAGCACATCATACAAGAAAATGCCTTGGTAAAGGTAAAAGATACTTGTCTACATCATAGTAGAGTATGAGGCAAATAAACCAACGCTGCACTGGTTCTTTATTCCTCTACCTCTCTGGATCTTATAATGGCAACATTACATTTTTGTAAGCTATCATTCTCTAGAACCTGTTTTTACATATGCAACAAAGTTCAGGATTTTAGGTTGACACCTCATAGCAAGTTTCCTAGATAAGTGTAACTTAGAGCAGAATTTTATTATCAAATAACATTCCATAACCAGAAGTATAAATGTACAGTTGCTAAATAAAATGGAAAACATATGACAAGAATAACCACTGTTAGGGTTATTCAAATTTTATATAAAGTCACTTTTTCAGAGAAGCTCAAAAGCCTCATTTTATATGCATGCTTCTAAAGTTTGCACTCTCCCATACAGATGACCATATTTTCAAATTGCTCAGCAGCTAGCAGTTCCCATGGAGAAATGCAGAACTCAGAAAAATGGAAAATGTTATGTGCCGAATAATAACCTTAATATGAAAATACAGTTGGTTAACTACCAGTGTACTGAAAACAAAGGATTTCTATTTTAAATAAGTGTCATGCTGAAACCTCTTGAATGCTAGTTAAATAATGAAGGTAATTAGTTTTTTTGGCAAAGAGAATAATTTTCTATAATCAGAAGGGAAAAAATAATAAACACAGTAATAAAAATTGTAAGGCTAGGAGACAAAATTTCTAAGCAGCCACATCTTTTAGCTTAACATAGAAAACAACTGAACTGTGAGCATTCATATAGTATAAAGCTAAAATAAAGAAGAATGACAAAATAAAAAAGCAGAGTTGCCAAGGCGGACTACTAGTGATTCAGATTTACCTCCATTGTATTCATGTGTACTGTATTCATGTATTCATTGATTCATGTGTACTGAGGCACCAGTTATACTTTTTGTAAATTAGAGTAATTAACTTTTTTTGTACTCTGAACAGGAGGGAAAGCTTGGGAAGTACATAGGCACAGAGGGATTCAGCTGAGAATGTAATAAACTGAATTTATCACTTTCAACTTGCTCATGTTTAATCTGCTTTGGTCTTCCCTCTGGGGAAAACCATCACTAGCCACTACGCTGTGGATGAGGTTTTGCTCATCCACAGCCTCTCTCTTGCTTCCTTGTCCTACTTTTTTTATTTCAATTTACAGTCTTCCACACCCTATATCAAGTACTATTCAGAATAATACTTCTGACTTAATAAAGGCGATGAGTTCAAATATGCTTGACTTCTTAATACCCTTCATTTTTCTCAATAAAACAATCACTTAATAACTATTTTATGGCTTATTAGTTTTATAAAAATGCTTTTTTTTTTTTTTCAAGTTTAAGAATGATTCCAATCCTGAAAAAAGCAAAATGTAGCAGCTTTGTAAAATATGGTGTCAAATTAAACCTGGGCAATACTTGCTGCTTTTCTCCAAAGTCTGAAACTGGTTATCCTAGAGAAGAGATGGCTCAGGGGGAATCTCATCTTCATGTATAAATACATGAAGGAAGGGTGCAAAGACAGTAGAGTCAAGCTCTTCTCAGTGGTGTCTGATGACAGGACAGGAGGCAATAAGCACAAACTGAAACATCTGATGGTCTGCACATCAGGAAACACTCTTCTGCCACTCGATGATCTTGAGGTCTCTTCCAATCTAGAAATTCTGTGATTCTGTGATGAGAGAGACCTGGCACAGATCATTTTTGTTCATTTCAGAATGTCCCTTATTTAAATGACAGTGATAACGAAAATCTCTCATCGCATATTGCCTTTCCCAGAGGTAATAGAAAAAGGAAATGTGTGAATTCTACACAACATAATAAGCTGTTAAATTCCATACTGATATGGCATAGATCCCAGAAAAACTGTTAAGTGAATAGTCACAATCAGAAATGGTAAATATTGAGAAGACATTACGTAAGAAGTTGCATCAACTCTTATATACTCACACAGCTTCATCATTTACTGGATGCATTCTTAGCAAAACATATATAGAGGGCATATAATAATTTAAGTACTTTACATAGTTTCTGTTTTCAGAATGGGGAATCTAATGGATGTGCTTTAAATCTATCACTGAACACTGGAAGAAAAAATTACACAGAGGCCTAATGTAAAAATATTGTTTGAATAATCTTTATCAATATTCTAACACAAATAATTAAATAGTAATGGGAATTGGAAAGTTTCAAAACTTTTATGTTGTTCAGTCAGTTCAGCTTTGTTTTTGAGCTCTGCTCTCGTAGTTACAAATGTATTTCTATGTTCTATAATTAAGTTACACAGGAAAAACCTAGCAATCATGATTCTTTGCTTTGAGTTTTTAATGATTACTTAATAATTCAAAATCGTTCACTCATAAGCACTGGCCCTCAAAACTCAATTCAAGCGAGATGACCAAAGTGAAGTAGACTAGCAGACAGTGCAAAACTTTCCAAGAGATTGAAGAAGTTACAGAAAATCTGAACACTTGTTGCTTTTCAGTCAGAAGTTACCGAAGTATATCTTAAGAATAAAATATTAACCAACCTGATTCAAAGATTATTTATTCTGTCATTTAAAAATATATAGCCCAGCAAAGTAATAAAAACACACTCTGGTTCCTAAAGATTGCTTTCCTTCACCTTGTACTGTACTCAATACTAAATAATACAGTGTCTAGGATTCCGATTCAATAAAAGATACAGTTCATTTTTTGTAATATATATTCAAGATGTAGGAACCTTCTCTTGTTACAGAAATAATATTTTTGTTCATTGATACTACAAGTCAGTTATGATTTCTGACTAGCATAGCAACTTGAAAAATTAAACAAACCTGTATAATATGTAAAAGAAGACTGAGAAGTCACAGAACCTAGACAAAGTGCTACTAGTTTGCAAGAAAAAAAAAAGTTTTTGGATGGTTTGGGTTGACTTTATTAACATGCAGTTTTTATGCAGAACTCTATAAACACTTATTTAAAACAAACAAACAAACCAAGAAACACACACAACCTCACACCAACAAAACTTTATCAATTATAATTATGCAGTATTATTAGTGTCGCATATATCTTGATTCCAGCTATCCAGTGTTGAAAGACTTATTTATGTTGTGTTGTACCCTAAGGTAATTTTGTTTTCAGAAGTCTGAATTCTATAATAATAACCATCTGAAAGGCCTGACTATCAACTTCAGGTAGGAATAATTATTTGAATCTCATGGACAGTAAAGCAGGTCCTTAGAAGTGACAATTTTCTTTTCATTTTCTCCTTTTTTATTTTGATTTTGTTATCAGACCCTCAACTCACAAATGCTCAACTGTCACAAAATATCAGTGTTACTGCACCACCGGCATTAATTTGTTGTTTGAAATGTATGAAGAAAGACAAATAAAGGAGACATTGCAAAATGTCTTCTTCAAGTAGAACCAGATATTGAAATGATAAATAACATAACCTATGAGCATTACTTATAATGTTCTTGGGCAGATAAGATTTCTAAATATCAAAGACTGTTTCTTCATTGTCAGATGGTCCATAAATAAACCGTGGTCAATTCATGACATTGGACCTTTTCTTCTTGCTATGCTACTGTAAATAAGTGTGTTCCCCTTGCCTGTCTGAATTCTACATGCCTATTTCTAGAAATGCCGCAGCATATAAGTAACACTGTCATGTCCGTTTTGTCAACTACATGCTGATTATCCTTTTCTATCTGCAGTTTGAGAACATTATCAAGGTCAGAAGCAATCGCACAGAAAACGGATTCTGAAGCTCTTGTGTCTGATAATTTCTGTAAAGAATTTTCAAAAATAAACTTCATAATGCAATTATATGAAAGATTTACCTTTCTTACATACTGTAGAAGCAAAAATTGTACCAGTAACCTGTCAAGTGTCTAGTCAATGTGTTCATGTATTGCACATAATCACGTCTTATTCCAAAATTATATAAGTCTAATTTACCATTATCACATCTAACTTCCACATGTGTTTAGGCAATTGCCCACCTCCTTCAACTCTCCTGACCTCCACATTTTTTTATTTATTTTTTGACAAATTGGTCATGAGACATTTACAACTGATGCACATATCGCAAAATTATTTCTGCCAAGCTTCCTCCATGACCTGCCCGTGGGACATGACATGCTCTGAGATGCATCGCTCTATCAAACTGAATCTTTCCAGGACAATGCAAATTATGACAAATTCCATCATCCCGCATTATGTGCTTCATGCTAATCTTCCTAATTCGAGAAAATCAGAAGGGCTTGCTGTTCTGCTGAAGGGCACGTTGTCTGAATGAATGATGGTGAAGGAACGTTTGCAATCCACTTCATCTTCTAATCCCAGCTGTGGCCACCTCTGCTCTAAAACCACTGAGCAACCTTTCCTCCTATGCAATTCTTACATCAGAATTAACTCAAGATCAGTCTTTTGACAAAATATAGAGAATAAGAATGATTTGTTGGTTCTGGACTTAAATGAATACACTACCAAAAAAATGTAGAAAAGCGTTTTTAACAAAATTTTACCCAAAGACTTTTTCTGCCTATTTCTTCTAGCTTGACAGACTTTCACATTAGTAGTACAATCTCTATGAAAAATTAAATTAAATCCATAGTGGATTAAATTAAATCCATAATGGATTTTGAAACGACAATTTCTACAATAGGTTTTAGGCAATTTCTGGCCTCGAGCAGTTTTGACTTTGGGAGGTTATACTGCTGACTCAAAGCAAACAACCAACCTACAACACATTCTTCAGAAAGTCCCTAGGGAAGAAAAGTACATCTCTGAGTCATTCTTCACTAGCTCAGAAGGTGGCAGTATTACTACATGAAAGACACTTGCCAACTACCTTGTATTCCATATCCACATTGCTGAAATAAACATGTTTAATTCCCAAAGAAGCATATATTTTATCCTGTGGCATAATTTACTTATAACATTAAAACTCAAACATGGAGCAATTTGTAGCAATAACTATGATTATGCTGTTAGTGGCCCAAATGTCACTGTCTAGATTAGGCTAAATGATACCTAGCACTTCTGTGATTTATTTTTTATTATCACTGGTAGAACTTGCACGCTTAAAAGGCTTCCCATTCAAATTATTCAGTCTTCTCGATGACTGAGGTAATCATAGAAAACATTACAAGAAATGATACAAGTTTTAAATCATAGCAATGCTTAAAGAATACAAACATTTTGGACAGGCAGATATATTGCTATTGATTTAAAAATAAAACTTCACAGTAAAAATACAACGTGTACTGCAGAAGGAGAATTAAAATGCATCATAGTTTTTGCAATCTGCAAGACTGAAAATTGAAAGGTTTTAGAATCAAGAAAAATGTGTTGCTTTATAAAATGAATTGTACACTTTAAAAAAGTTATCAGAAATATTAATAAATATATTTATGAAACTGTTTTATTCAAAAGGAGAAGCCATTAAGATAGATTAAATAGATTTTATTTTAATTTGCATCTTGACTAATGGGAATCTTTTCCTACCTATTTATATAGTTAGATCATTTCAATCTACGGGAACTCTATCAATATTGCAGATAATATTTCTGTTATACTTTAAATTTGAAAAGCATTGTTATTTACGAAAAATGAAGTGTAAGCCATACTTTCTAGTTGCATAAGATTTTCAGAATGAATAAACAAACACAGTAACTAAAATACAGACAAGTTTTATTTTGCATTTACAGTCTATGCCTTAATGGAATCTTGCATAATTGGCTTGATGCTTTTCTGAGTCTTCATACATGCCTAATAAGTACATAGCACAGATCCACTTTAAAGTATTACTAAGAAGAGACAGGAAGATCTTTAGCTTTATACTTCATTCCCAGTGAGACCCAAACCCTCAGAGGTAAATGACTATGTGAGCATCATTTCAGTAAAAGGCACCGGGCACACCCTGTGCATGCTGCGGCTTGTTGACATGAACCAGGGCAGGCAGACACCAATAATACATGAAGTGCGGTTCAGAGGCAATTAGGATCAGTTGTCAAGGCCAGGCCATTAATGAAAGAACATGTCAGAGGAGCCGGAGACTTCAATGGTTGAGGGCAAGAAGGCGATTTAGTGTGACAGATCGAGTCCTTCCAATGTCCTCAGTGGTACATGCTAATACCAGCCTTAACAACCTTTTGTGGCAGTGTATAATGCGACTAACATGGACTTTGATTCAGCAAAATGACTGCTGCCACTGTTAGTCTGTCTCATTCCAACAACAGTAAAAGCACTGCTACAAATAATTACCCACTTCCTTCTCCCCCCCTCCTCCATTTAATGCAGCACTCCTTTATGCATGCTATACAGTTCCACACTAGGTCACAATGTTTATCATGCTGCTTTCTTTTCTTTTTGTGATGCCCTTTCTCCTTGTTAATATAACATGAAATTATCCCGTAAAACAATTTTCAAGTAAAAGGAAATTAACTATAAATTCAGCATTACCTCATATGACTGATAACAAATGCAAAAAGAGCAAACCAAACTGGTCTGAAGGATTCACTACCTACTCTGTCAATTAGACAAGGAAAGTACCACAACACAAGATAATTATTAACCTAATTTACTGGATCAAATGTATATGGCAACCTTAAACTCCACAAAAATGAGATGCTGGGGCTTCATATGTAACTTGGCAATATTGTTTTTCCTATTGTTACTGTCAGCACTACCATGCATTAATTTCTATAGAAAGCCACAGACCTGAATTCCTAACAATTACAGGATGAAAGGAAGCATAAACATAGAAAGAAAAATCTGAAATGAGTTCTATTGTAGGCGCAGTACAAGAGCAACATCTTCACTGAAAGAAGACAATGCTGAGTTTTTGTTATAGAAGATGCAATCTGTTTTATAAGAAATACTTTGCAAGTAAATAAAGACTTCACAAACCATTTTTGAACTTAATTACCTATTTTCTGTAGTACCATTTGGGCTTTCAGTACCTCTTCCAATACCTATTTCCTTCTAAGGCTTCAATGTTCAGGGCACATGAGAAGATGCTATACCATGCACTTAGGTGTGAGTAATTTGTGACACATTAAAATACAGAAAAATAGATGGTCATATTCACCAGAACTCTCCACACATTTCAAGGGAGAATTCATAGATTAGTCAAAGTAAACAGTGTTCTATCAGTGATTAAAATTACATCTTGAGCCCTATTTTACTCACCTTATATCAGATGATGTGATTCTCCTCTATCACTTCTGTCATTTGGCAATGCCTGAACTGACCTTTCTAGAGGCAATACTTATTTGTGAGTGACAGCAGAAGCTATCTGCAGCAGGATGAATTTCCTTCTCTCTCTCTCTTAATTTCTCTCCACTTTGCCTGCTATCTGTCTGACTCACTTTCATTTCTCTCTTATTTTTCACCTTTTTTTTATAATGTTATAGCAAACCTCTTCTTAACCAACCTTTGCCAACATTCCCTTTTCAACCCAAAGCTTTCAACTTTGAATGTCTGCTTTGTTACATATTTTACTGAAACAAGTATTTGTTCCTTTGCAACCTTCTCCCTCTTAATTCTATTATTTGATATTTTCCTTTTTTTTTTTTTTCCCTCTTCTTTCCCTTTTTACTTTATTCAGCTTCTAAAATAACTAAATGTAAGAGAAAAATCCCACTGACTGCAATAATAGTATGATTTATTCCAAGTATTTAGCACTACCCACATCTGTGTCCAAAACAACATTGTTGGCATGTAACATTATTAGTAGCTCTGGTGATTTTTTGATGGAGTAACATTTAATGGATGGATCCATGATACAATATGTGGAACACTAAGCAGAAACATAATTAGCATTAAAATTCTTCTTAAAAATTGATGCCCCTATGGATATGCCAATATTTATCTTATCCTTTATCGTGTCATGATAACAAACAAACAAAAATGATGGAGTGCATTATGAAAGGAGCATTAAAACAAACAAACAAACAAAACAAAACAAAACCAACAACCACCACCACCAAAAAAACAAAACTACATTACTCTATATTGCAATATTTCATAAAGAGTAGATGAATTGCTAACAAACTTCAGGATGCATGTTTACAGGACAGTTTAATTCCTCGGTATTTTCCTGTAATACCTTCCTTTCCTGCATCTGTAATCTATCAGAACTTTTAAAAAATAAAAAATTATAAGCACTTCTTTCAAGATCATTATTTTCTTTTGTAGGTACATATAAAATACTTCCACAGTTAAACAAGGTTTTTTACTCACTCACTCAAGTTCTAATGATATCCTACTGGATAGCTTGGTAATAAACATAATAAACACATGATAGTAATATAATAAACAATGGTAATCAGTTATATAGATGACAATTAGCAAAAATAAACTTCATCACAAAGATTTAATATCAAAAAACTCCAAAATTTTACTGAAATTTTAGATGTACTAGATAAGGGATATTTCTGTGCAATTATAATAAATCTTTTCACAAAAATGAATTAGGCTTTAGCAGTAAACAGGAATATTTTAAAAGTAAATTGGAGAACTGAACATAAATAACATTTTATTATTAACCTATCAGAACCTGCAATATTTCACAATCAAGATGTGTCTCTAAACTGGAACTATTTTCATTATCTACTCATATATACAGTCTTTATATATACACTCTTTTCTGTTTCCTATCAACTCAATTCATTTCAAATTCCTGGAAAATCAAAGTGCATTCCAATGTAACAGATGTGTTATAGTAGAAAACTTGTGACTTTAAGGAAGCAAGCTTGCTTCTTACAAAACAACTCTCTCTCTCAAATTACTAAAATGAGGGAATAAAAAGGCAAAGAAAAAGAAAGAAAGAAAATAAATGTGTTATACCAGTAAAAAAAAAAAAAATCCCCTTATGCAAGTGCTAAACATTGCAGCAAAATAAATATAAAAAAAAAAATTAGAAAGTAAAATAACTTTTCTCCCTAATACTAACAAAACGTCTTATACCTACACAGTACATTTAACCTCTAAGGACCGCAAAATATTTCAAAAATAATAATTGGGAGAAAAGTAATCTTACCAAGCTGAAAGTGAATTGTAATTTTCCATAAAAAGATACCTAATTACAACATGAACTTTACCAGAACTTTGGATCCAAAACTATTATTTTTGACCCCTGCCTCAAGTTACAAAAGCCTCTTACAGTGTGCTCACTGAAAGAGAGAAGTGGTTCAGGAAACAATGTATGTAAAAATGACTTCTTAAGATTATTTTTCATATATTAATATGCCATAATCAGTAGAAGTCAGCAGAAACTCAGGATATAAATACAACTATAATTTGGAGGTTCAACAGAAGACAAGAAGCCAGAACTTAACTTCAAAGGACTAGCAGTCATGGAGGAGGAACATCTAAATCTTTCAAAACGCTTTGGTGTTACTCACCAAAGTAACACCAAAAAAAAAAAAAAGGGAGATGCCAGAAATCGCTCTCTGGTGCAAACATATCAAATCAAATCCTGATGGTGGATTGATTGATTGATTGATTTTGTGGTGAGAAACAGTACAGTTGAACTGAGGGATAAAATGTGTTCAAACCCCTATAGTTGAAAGGAATTCTGTGCCTCTCTGGCAACAGAGAGCAGACAATAATGCTGTCTTGAAAGAACAATTTTTTTTTTTTTTTAATTTCTTTAGAGAATCAAAAGAAAGTTGAATCAAAATAAAATGAATAATAAAAATGATTTGTGGTCCTTCAAATACAAAAAGAAAGGGTGGAAAAACACCTAATAACCTATCTCCTTAAAATGCTGAAGATCTTACCAAGAGCCTTGGATGCAAATCACACTAGCTCTAAAGATGACCACTATCTTTGCAGGCACTGCCTGAGGGTGACAGATCCCATACTTACATTGAAGGAGTTCAAAGAGGAAGAAGTCTGAACAGGAGCACAGTGCTTCAGATTGAATTCTTCAAATCAACTGACTACAGTTTCAGCAGTAAAAAACAGCTGAAAGCAAAGAGGTTTCACACTTAAAATAGATGCCAGATCTGGAACATCAAAAGCTGATTGGAAAAACAAAGAAATGTTTCAGGCATTTTTTGAGCTTCATTACTATTTCTGTGTACAATGATATGGAGGGCACTAATTTATCATAATCAGTTCAGCTTGAGCTGACTTTCTGTACTATAGAAAAAATACGGCTATCTTTATGAAGAGGTGTTGATGTCACAGTAGAATACTTCTGCAGAGAAGTAAAGGTGGAGAATTTACTAACTTGATGTCTTGTAATATCTGGTACTTTTGGGATACTTTCCCATACCTGTAGGAAACAAGCAAAGAGGGAAGGAGGTTTGGTCCATGTGAGTGTCCCAATGGGTACATGGTAACATGAGGTATCCTCACAAGTGGTACTTGGGAACACCTAAAGTCAGGAGAAATACTAACTACACACACAAAAAATTAGATGTTATTTCTGGATATCGTACAGAATGTCTAGGGATGAATTATCTGGGGCATGGTATGGCTCATAAACAGTTAACCTAGTGAAAATTCAAAGAGAAAGAACATGAGCACTTCAAACCTGTCACAATAATCACATAACAACCTCTAGAGAAAGAGACAATGTTTCTGTTACTGAGCTCAGCCCTCAGGCTCTTATGCATCAAATTCACAAATGAAAACAAAGTGGAATGGGGGATGGAAAGATTCGAGGTGCCAAAATAGCAAAATAATGCAATGGACCCAAATACATTTGCCAATAGTGAATACTGGGCCCAAATAGTGAAAACATCATTTTGCAAAAGATGTCTGAACCCAGATTACAGGATCCCTCTCTTAAAATATACTGAAGCAGAACATGAAAAAGCAGCAAAACCTATGAATAATGGGCTTACTCTTAGGAAATAATTTGGGTGATTGGTCTGAAACAAATGCAATAGCTTTTGAAGCTAAGTACAAGATGGAAAGAACTTTATATGTATCAATTGTGCTATTTTACAAGAAAAATGGAAACTATGGAGGAGACAAGATGTTAGAAAAGGAGGTAAATGGGGAGAAAGAAAAGATACTTATTACATAGGAGAGAGATAGGCACATAGGTTATAGCTTCTACAGTATATAGAGTTTAAGGAATATTATAGTATACAATAAGATCACTGCATGTTTTTAGCAGAATTACACTGTAAAAAAATATACTAGAATTATTGCTCTCATCTTCTGAAGATATTTTTGTGAGTTTCCCTTAAGGATTCCCTGAGAGATTATAAGAAAGATTGTTTTGTTAGAAATGCTTACTTTAGGGCACGTGGATAATTTTTGTCCTTGACAGACTTTCTGTACCATTCGATCAGGGGCATGCTTGTGGCTGAGTTTCCCTTGCAAAGTTACCATGTCAGTACTTGAAATGTATTATGATCCTAGAAGTGCTGATATAGAATCCAAAGATATGTTAAATAGGTCTGTTTTAGGGATTGTTTACTTTAGAGATGTTGGCAGTTTCCACTTCATGCTGAGGCACACTCCAGACCCATTGAGTGTATTTTGTGTTTGGTTATAAAGGTAAGTGTTTGGTTATAAAGTGTTTGGTTATAAAGGTAAGCTCAGCAAGGCTGGAGGGCTGTTTGAACATCAGGATGGTGTTCTGATATTTTCCTAGGAATACTTTTTTCAGAGTAGGATCTTTTTCTGTTACAGGCTGTAAGTGTGAAATGATGTTCTAAAAGATCCATGGATAGATGTTACACGACAAACAAGGATTTGGGATCATTCCTATTCCATTTGTAATGGAATTTTCTTTCAAGTAAATAATTCATAGAATCATAGAATCATAGAATCTGAGTTGGAAGGGACCCTTAAGAATCATCAAGTCCAACTCTTGACACCGCGCAGGTCTACCCAAAAGTTCAGACCATGTGACTAAGTGCACAGTCCAATCTCTTCTTAAATTCAGACAGGCTCGGTGCAGTGACCACTTCCCTGGGGAGCCTGTTCCAGTGTGCAACCACCCTCTCTGTGAAGAACCCCCTCCTGATGTCAAGCTTAAATTTCCTCTGCTTCAGCTTAACCCCGTTCCCGCGGGTCCTGTCACTGGTGTTAATGGAGAAAAGGTCTTCTGCCTCTTGACACCCCCTTACGAGGAAGTTGTAGACTGTGATGAGGTCTCCCCTCTGCCTCCTCTTCTCCAGGCTGAACAGGCCCAGTGACCTCAGCCGTTCTTTGTACGTCTTCCCCTCCAGGTCTTTCACCATCTTCGTAGCCCTCCTCTGGACACTCTCCAACAGTTTCATGTCCTTTTTATACTGTGGTGCCCAGAACTGCACACAGTACTCGAGGTGAGGCCGCACCAGCGCAGAGTAGAGCGGGACAATCACCTCCCTTGACCTACTAGCGATGCCGTGCTTGATGCACCCCAGGACACGGTTGGCCCTCCTGGCTGCCAGGGCACACTGCTGGCTCATATTCAACTTGCTGTCTACCACGACCTCCAGATCCCTCTCTTCTAGGCTGCTCTCCAGCATCTCATCGCCCAGTCTGTACGTGCAGCCAGGGTTTCCCCGTCCCAGGTGCAGGACCCGGCACTTGCTCTTATTGAACTTCATGCGGTTGGTGATCGCCCAGCTCTCCAACCTATCCAGATCCCTCTGCAAGGCCTTTCCACCCTTATTCGAGTCCACAATTCCTAACATTGTTTTCAGATTTATTATTTTTTTTTAAAGGACTGTTTTTGTTGATTAAAAGCCCTCTTTAGATGACTTAGATGAGCAGAGCAAGTGATCATTTCAGTTATTCTGCTTAAATAAGCTTTTGCTAACTGCATTTTACATCTTTCAATATCTTTGGTATTGATATTTTAATATCTTTGATATATTTATGGAAATGGGTGGACTCATTCTTCTATATTCTGGAATTTTTACATTACAGTTTTGATGGTGAAGATAGCATCCAGGAAAGTAACGTAGTAGGAATGTTCTAGAGACATCTTGTCAGAAAGTTGATAATTATTGAATTTGTGGTGGAAATCAATATAGGAGTCTAAGTTTCCAGTCCAGATAACAAATTTTTCATCTACATATATATACACCATGCCATTAACAGTATAATTATTTTCAAGGCAGTCTATGAAGCCATTGTCTAACTGCAAGGTTATTTTCATGTTCATTGGACTTTATCCAGTCCAGTACAAGTGGGATTAATAAAAGTACAGCTGTTGTCATGGGGGAATAAAGACGTTTATGTAAATTTTTCAGATTTTGGTCATTTTCTTGTGAAGCTTCAAGGAGGTACCAACATAAGGTGGCATACAGAGCAGAGGTATTGCAGAAGGCTGTGAGGCTGCTGGTCAAGAGACCGTTTCGCTTATGGAATCTTTGGAGAAAGTCCCCTTTTCTCTGTGGAAAACTTGCATGTGTTAAAAAGGGGACTGCAGTTTTGGTGAGGGTTTCAAGGATGAAGTAGTAGTGGATAAAGTTGGCCCGCTGAGTTCCCTTGTTTGTGGATCTGATCGTGCCAGTAAAAAATGCAACGGGTAGGAGATGAAGGCTGAATACTTTTCTTGAGTCTCAGAAGGAAATGAAGTGATGATCTCTCTTGGAACTCTCTGGGAGCTTTTCACATTAGTGTCAGCTTCATTTATATAGCCTTTATGGTTTATGATTACTACAGCTGTGCCTTTTGTTGTTTTAGCCTTAATCCCTACCTGGATGTTGAATTTTAAGGATTCTAAAGTACTTCTCCGAGTGACAATTTTTGATTGTGGTATTTATTGCTGATTATTACAAAGCTAAATCTTTTTTCTGAGACAAAGAGTGTAACAGTTGAAGGTGTGATTTTTTTCTATTATATTGGTGATCTCAGCTTGTTTAGGTTGATAATGTCACAGAGTAAGATTACAATTAGGTTATTTCTCAGACAATCACTTCCTTTTTTTTTTTTTTCTTTTTATCTTAAAGCAAAGTTTCAAAGAGATCTTGGCATCAGCCCTCCTTAAAGAAACTAGGAAATAAAACTTCTTATGGAAATATGGTAAATACAATGCAGTGGAAAGGTTTCCCTGCAACAATGGGATCAGCAAGCAGATAGCAGTGAGGTTTATAGGTTGAATTATGATGTCTTGTTCTTGTGATATCATGAAATAAAACTGCCAGGCATTTTCTGGCCCAAAGTTTATAACACTGTTCGATTTACTAAGAACCCCAGTTTCTGCTACACTGCTGATGCTATGAAAATGATTTTGCTTTGGACAGAAGGAACCAAATAAGCATGTCAGTGATATGCTGACTTTGGTGACATAGCTTGCTGAAGAGACTTAACCCGACCTCAAAACATGATGCTAAAGACTTTCATGGCTTGGAATTGGCTTGGTATGACTTACAAGACTACTCACTCTATGTGTCCCTTATAGAGATATCTGCAACACTAAGCAATGTCCCAGAAAGTGAAGTGTCCCTATACACTTGATTGAGACTAGATGAGAAACAACACAGTTGTTCACAAAAAAGTCTAAGTATGAAAACATATGCTTTCAACTAAGGAAAACCTTCCAGACACCAAGGGATTTTGCCTGGAAAGTTATGGCAAAAATCAGTTATAATGTTACTGTCAGCACACATTTGGTCATGCATTGCACATGTTCAGTTGCTTGGGAAGTATGATATTCATGTCAAATCAAAGGAACAAGTAGTTCCCTGGTATGGGCTGCTCACAGTAATCTAACAATTTATGAGTCATCTTCATTCTTACTAAATTCCAGGCAGGTTGTCCATTAATATCAACGTTGTGAGCTTTTCACCTGTAAATTAAACTCTTGTACGTAAAATTTAAGTAGAGCAGAACTCATTGGGATTCCTTCCATATACAGAGGTAAATTCACACAATTCCTTATAGGATTGCTGAATAATTACACAACGTTTCTGTGAGACTGCTAAATAGCAGGCCACCAGCTTTCACATGTGTCATTATCAGGAAAGTATTCATATGTGCTAATGATTAAATCACAATCACAGGCTTAAAGCACTGAAAAGTAGTTTATTGGTAAGCATAAGTATACTCATGCTGAGTATATACAGTAAGTCTTTAGAGTTGTCAAAAAAAAAAAAAAAAAGGTGAAAGTCCAAACCACAAAAGTCCTCTTTCTTTTAGGTGAAGAAAAATGCTGCCTGAGATTTATGTCAAAAAAGAGAAAAAGGAAAAGGAAAAGGAAAAGGAAAAAGAAAAAGAAAAAGAAAAAGAAAAAGAAAAAGAAAAAGAAAAAGAAAAAGAAAAAGAAAAAGAAAAAGAAAAAGAAAAAGAAAAAGAAAAAGAAAAAGAAAAAGAAAAAGAAAAAGAAAAAGAAAAAGAAAAAAAAAAAAAAAAAGAAAAAAGATTGTTTTCTATTAAGCAACTAAAAGATTTCTCACAGCTCATTTTTTAGGCTTCTCTCCTTTAGTACTACATTCGCATTCCTAATTTAAACACTTCCCTGGTATTTACAGGGCTAGCAGGGTGAACACAGTTTTCTAAACCAGCTAACTGGAAGCAGTGTAATACATTGTATTGTCTTAAGCTCTGAGTCAAATTCTGGAAGGGCAATGCCTACCTTGGATGAAATGCTACAGTCCAAGACTGAAGAACTTTTAGTCTCTATATCACGCCTTGAAGGAAAAACAAAACGAAAAACCACCAAACCCAAGACTTGCTCCTTTTCATTACAGTTGAAGAGAAAGATGAAGTTGATACTTGAATGAAGAATCTCCAACACCTTTT